>NC_090822.1:52964861-53280256 GCF_000390325.3 Nicotiana tomentosiformis
CGTAAAAGTCTAAGAATGACTGTGCGACCAAAGTGCGGCCCGCGAAACGATTATGCGATCGCAGAAATAGCTGCGAAATCGACATAAAAAATGCCCCTGAAAAATGCCTCACTCTGCGATCGTTCTGCGGTCCGTAGAGTGGTTCTGCGGCCGCAGAACGGGGCACAAAAATGCCTACTTCTGCCCAACATTTTCCTTTAAATCACCAGGCACTATTCTATCCAAAAAGTCCGAACCTTTCTTCGTAAAAGTCTAAGGATGACTGTGCGACCAAAGTGCAGCCAGCGAAACGGTTATGCGATCGCAGAAATTGACCGCGAATTCGACATCAATAAAGCCCCAGAAAACTACCTCACTCCGCGACCAATCTGCGGTCCGTAGAGTGGTTCTGCGGCCGCAGAACGGGGCACAAAAATGCCTACTTCTGCCCAACATTTTCCTTTAAATCACAAGGCACTATTCAATCCAAAAAGTCCGAACCTTCCTTCGTAAAAGTCTAAGGATGACTGTGCGACCAAAGTACGGCCAGCGAAACGGTTATGCAATCGTAGAAATTGACCGCAAAATCGACATCAAAAAAGCCCCATAAAACTGCCTCACTCTGCGATCGTTCTGCGGTTCGTAGAGTGGTTCTGCGGCCGCAGAATGGGGCACAAAAATGCCTACTTCTTCCCAACATTTTCCTTTAAATCTCCAGGCACTATTCAATCCAAAAAGTCCGAACCTCCCTTCGTAAAAGTCTAAGGATGACTGTGCGACAAAAGTGCGGCCCGCAAAATAGTTATGTGATCGCAGAAATAGCCGTGAAATCAACATCAAAAACACCCCAGAAAACTGCTTCACTCTGCGACCATTCTGCGGTCCGTAGAGTGGTTCTGCGGCCGCAGAACGGGCCACAGAAATGCCTACTTCTGCTCAACATTTTCCTTTAAATCACCAGGCACTATTCAATCCAAAAAGTCCGAACCTCCCTTCGTAAAAAATCTAAGGATGGCTGTGCGACAAAAGTGCGGCCCGCGAAACGGTTATGCGATCGCAGTAATAGCCGCGAAATCAACATAAAAAACACCCCAGAAAACTGCCTCACTCTGTGACCATTCTGTGGTCCGTAGAGTGGTTCTGTGGCCGCAGAACGGGGCACAGAAATGTCTACTTCTGCCCAACATTTTCCTTTAAATCCCCGGCACTATTCAATCCAAAAAGTCCGAACCTCCCTTCGTAAAAGTCTAAGAATGACTGTGCGACCAAAGTGCGGCCCGCGAAACGGTTATGCGATCGCAGAAATAGCTGTGAAATCGACATAAAAAATGCCCCTGAAAAATGCCTCACTCTGCGATCGTTCTGCGGTCTGTAGAGTGGTTCTGTGGCCGCAGAACGGGGCACAAAAATGCCTACTTCTGCCCAACATTTTCCTTTAAATCACCAGGCACTATTCTATCCAAAAAGTCCGAACCTTTCTTCGTAAAAGTCTAAGGATGACTGTGCGACCAAAGTGCAGCCAGCAAAACGGTTATGCGATCGCAGAAATTGACCGCGAATTCGACATCAATAAAGCCCCAGAAAACTACCTCACTCCGTGACCAATCTGCGGTCCGTAGAGTGGTTCTGCGGCCGCAGAACGGGGCACAAAAATGCCTACTTCTGCCCAACATTTTCCTTTAAATCACAAGGCACTATTCAATCCAAAAAGTCCGAACCTTCCTTCGTAAAAGTCTAAGGATGACTGTGCGACCAAAGTACGGCCAGCGAAACGGTTATGCAATCGTAGAAATTGACCGCAAAATCGACATCAAAAAAGCCCCAGAAAACTGCCTCACTCTGCGATCGTTCTGCGGTTCGTAGAGTGGTTCTGCGGCCGCAGAACAGGGCACAAAAATGCCTACTTCTTCCCAACATTTTCCTTTAAATCTCCAGGCACTATTCAATCCAAAAAGTCCGAACCTCCCTTCGTTAAAGTCTAAGGATGACTGTGCGACAAAAGTGCGGCCCGCAAAACGGTTATGTGATCGCAGAAATAGCCGTGAAATCAACATCAAAAACACCCCAGAAAACTGCCTCACTCTGCGACCATTATGCGGTCCGTAGAGTGGTTCTGCGGCCGCAGATCGGGGCATAGAAATGCCTACTTCAGCCCAACATTTTCCTTTAAATCACCAGGCACTATTCAATCCAAAAGGTCCGAACCTTCATTCGTAAAAGTCTAAGGATGACTGTGCGACCAAAGTGCGGCCAGCGAAACGGTTATGCGATCGCAGAAATAGCCTCGATATCGACATCAAAAACACCCCAGAAAACTGCCTCACTCTGCGATCGTTCTGCGGTCCGTAGAGTGGTTCTGCGGCTGCAGAACGGGGCACAGAAATGCCTACTTCTGCCCAACATTTTCCTTTAAATCACCAGGCACTATTTAATCCAAAAAGTCTGAACCTTCCTTCGTAAATGTCTAAGGATGACTGTGCGACAAAAGTGCAGACAGCGAAACGGTTATGCGATCGCAGAAATTGTCCGCAAAATCGACATCAAAAAAGCCCCAAAAAACTTCCTCACTCCGCGACCAATGTGCGGTCCGTAGAGTGGTTCTGCGGCTGCAGAACGGGGCTCAGAAATGCCTACTTCTGCCCAACATTTTCCTTTAAATCACCAGGCACTATTCAATCCAAAAATTTTGAACCTTCCTTCGTAAATGTCTAAGGATGACTGTGCGACAAAAGTGCGGCCAACGAAATGGTTATGCGATCGCAGAAATTGTCCGCAAAATCGACATCAAAAAAGCCCCAAAAAACATCCTCACTCCGCGACCAATGTGCGGTCCGTAGAGTGGTTCTGCGGCCGCAGAACGGGGCACAAAAATGCCTACTTCTGCCCAACATTTTCCTTTAAATCACAAGGCACTATTCAATCCAAAAAGTCCGAACCTTCCTTCGTAAAAGTCTAAGGATGACTGTGCGACAAAAGTACGGCCAGCGAAATGGTTATGCAATCGTAGAAATTGACCGCAAAATCGACATCAAAAAAGCCCCAGAAAACTGCCTCACTCTGCGATCGTTCTGCGGTTCGTAGAGTGGTTCTGCGGCCGCAGAACGGGGCACAAAAATGCCTACTTCTTCCCAACATTTTCCTTTAAATCTCCAGGCACTATTCAATCTAAAAAGTCCGAACCTCCCTTCGTAAAAGTCTAAGGATGACTGTGCGACAAAAGTGCGGCCCGCAAAACGGTTATGTGATCGCAGAAATAGCCGTGAAATCAACATCAAAAACACCCCAGAAAACTGCTTCACTCTGCGACCATTCTGCGGTCCGTAGAGTGGTTCTGCGGCCGCAGAACGGGCCACAGAAATGCCTACTTCTGCTCAACATTTTCCTTTAAATCACCAGGCACTATTCAATCCAAAAAGTCCAAACCTCCCTTCGTAAAAGTCTAAGGATGGCTGTGCGACAAAAGTGCGGCCCGCGAAACGGTTATGCGATCGCAGTAATAGCCGCGAAATCAACATAAAAAACACCCCAGAAAACTGCCTCACTCTGTGACCATTCTGTGGTCCGTAGAGTGGTTCTGTGGCCGCAGAACGGGGCACAGAAATGTCTACTTCTGCCCAACATTTTCCTTTAAATCACCAGGCACTATTCAATCAAAAAAGTCCGAACCTCCCTTCGTAAATGTCTAAGGATGACAGTGCGACCAAAGTGCGGCCAGCGAAATGGTTATGCGATCGCAGAAATAGCCGCGAAATCGACATCAAAAATGCCCCAGAAAACTGCCTCACTCTGCGACCGTTCTGCGGTCCGTAGAGTGGTTCTGCGACCGCAGAACGGGGCACAGACATGCCTACTTCTGCCCAATATTTTCTTTTAAATCACCAAGCACTATTCAATCAAAAAAGTCCGAACCTCCCTCCGTAAAAGTCTAAGGATGACTGTGCGACAAAAGTGCGGCACGCGAAACGGTTATGCGATCGCAGAAATAGCCGTGAAATCAACATCAAAAACACCCCAGAAAACTGCCTCACTCTGCGACCATTCTGCGGTCCGTATAGTGGTTCTGCGGCCGCAGATCGGGGCATAGAAATGCCTACTTCAGCCCAACATTTTCCTTTAAATCACCAGGCACTATTCAATCCAAAAAGTCCGAACCTTCATACGTAAAAGTCTAAGGATGACTGTGCGACCAATGTGCGGCCAGTGAAACGGTTATGCGATCACAGAAATAGCCGTGAAATCAACATCAAAAACACCCCAGAAAACTACCTCACTCTGCGACCATTCTGCGGTCCGTAGAGTGGTTCTGCGGCCGCAGATCGGGGAATAGAAATGCCTACTTCTGCCCAACATTTTCCTTTAAATCCCAGGCACTATTCAATCCAAAAAGTCCGAACCTCCCTTCGTAAAAGTCTAAGAATGACTGTGCGACCAAAGTGCGGCCCGCGAAACGGTTATGCGATCGCAGAAATAGCTGCGAAATCGACATAAAAAATGCCCCTGAAAAATGCCTCACTCTGCGATCGTTCTGCGGTCCGTAGAGTGGTTCTGCGGCCGCAGAACGGGGCACAAAAATTCCTACTTCTGCCCAACATTTTCCTTTAAATCACCAGGCACAAGTCAATCCAAAAAGTCCGAACCTTCCTTTGTAAATGTCTAAGGATGACTGTGCGACAAAAGTGCGGCCAGCGAAACGGTTATGCGATCGCAGAAATTGACCGCGAAATCGACATCAAAAAAGCCCCAAAAAACATCCTCACTCCGCGACCAATCTGCGGTCCGTAGAGTGGTTCTGCGGCCGCAGAACGGGGCACAAAAATGCCTACTTCTGCCCAACATTTTCTTTTAAATCGCCAGGCACTATTCTATCCAAAAAGTCCGAACCTTTCTTCGTAATAGTCTAAGGATGACTGTGCGACCAAAGTGCAGCCAGCGAAACGGTTATGCGATCGCAGAAATTGACCGCGAAATCGACATCAATAAAGCCCCAGAAAACTACCTCACTCCGCGACCAATCTGCGGTCCGTAGAGTGGTTCTGCGGCCGTAGAACGGGACAAAAAAATGCCTACTTCTGCCCAACATTTTCCTTTAAATCACAAGGCACTATTCAATCCAAAAAGTCCGAGCCATCCTTCGTAAAAGTCTAAGGATGACTGTGCGACCAAAGTGCGCCCAGCGAAACGGTTATGCAATCGTAGAAATTGACCGCAAAATCGACATCAAAAAAGCCCCAGAAAACTGCCTCACTCTGCGATCGTTCTGCGGTCCGTAGAGTGGTTCTGCGGCCGCAGAACGGGGCACAGAAATGCCTACTTCTTCCCAACATTTTCCTTTAAATCACCAGGCACTATTCAATCCAAAAAGTCCGAACCTCCCTTCGTAAAAGTCTAAGGATGACTGTGCGACAAAAGTGCGGCCCGCAAAACGGTTATGTGATCGCAGAAATAGCCGCGAAATCAACATCAAAAACACCCCAGAAAACTGCCTCACTCTGCGACCATTCTGCGGTCCGTAGAGTGGTTCTGCGGCCGCAGATCGGGGCATAGAAATGCCTACTTCTGCCCAACATTTTCCTTTAAATCACCAGGCACTATTCAATCCAAAAAGTCCGAACCTTCATTCGTAAAAGTCTAAGGATGACTGTGCGACCAAAGTGCGGCCAGCGAAACGGTTATGCGATCACAGAAATAGCCTCGATATCGACATCAAAAACACCCCAGAAAACTGCCTCACTCTGCGATCGTTCTGCGGTCCGTAGAGTGGTTCTGCGGCCGCAGAACGGGGCACAGAAATGCCTACTTCTGCCCAACATTTTCCTTTAAATCACCAGGCACTATTCAATACAAAAAGTCCGAACCTTCCTTCGTAAATATCTAAGGATGACTGTGCGACAAAAGTGCGGCTAGCGAAACGGTTATGCGATCGCAGAAATTGACCGCGAAATCGACATCAAAAAAGCCCCAAAAACCTTCCTCACTCCGCGACCAATCTGCGGTCCGTAGAGTGGTTCTGCGGCCGCAGAACGGGGCACAAAATGCCTACTTCTGCCCAACATTTTCCTTTAAATCACCAGGCACTATTCTATCCAAAAAGTCCGAACCTTTCTTCGTAAAATCTAAGGATGACTGTGCGACCAAAGTGCAGCCAGCGAAACGGTTATGCGATCGCAGAAATTGACCGCCAAATCGACATCAATAAATCCCCAGAAAACTACCTCACTCCGCGACCAATCTGCGGTCCGTAGAGTGGTTCTGCGGCCGCAGAACGGGGCCCAAAAATGCCTACTTCTGCCCAACATTTTCCTTTAAATCACAAGGCACTATTCAATCCAAAAAGTCCGAACCTTCCTTCGTAAAAGTCTAAGGATGACTGTGCGACCAATGTGCGGCCAGCGAAACGGTTATGCAATCGTAGAAATTGACCGCAAAATCGACATCAAAAAAGCCCCAGAAAACTGCCTCACTCTGCGATCGTTCTGAGGTCCGTAGAGTGATTCTGCGGCTGCAGAACGGGGCACAGAAATGCCTAATTCTTCCCAACATTTTCCTTTACATAACCAGGCACTATTCAATCCAAAAAGTCCGAACCTCCCTTCGTAAAAGTCTAAGGATGACTGTGCGACAAAAGTGCGGCCCGCAAAACGATTATGTGATCGCAGAAATAGCCGCGAAATCAACATCAAAAACACCCCAGAAAACTGCCTCACTCTGCGACCATTCTGCGGTCCGTAGAGTGGTTCTGCGGCCGCAGATCGGGGCATAGAAATGCCTACTTCTGCCCAACATTTTCCTTTAAATCACCAGGCATATTCAATCCAAAAAAGTCCGAACCTTCATTCGCAAAAGTCTAAGGATGACTGTGCGTCCAAAGTGCGGCCAGCGAAACGGTTATGCGATCGCAGAAATAGCCTCGATATCGACATCAAAATTACCCCAGAAAACTGCCTCACTCTGCGATCGTTCTGCGGTCCGTAGAGTGGTTCTGCGGCCGCAGAACAGGGCACAGAAATGCCTACTTCTGCCCAACATTTTCCTTTAAATCACCAGGCACTATTCAATCCAAAAAGTCTAAACCTTCCTTCGTAAATGTCTAAGGATGACTGTGCGACAAAAGTGCGGCCAGCGAAACGGTTATGCGATCGCAAAAATTGTCCGCAAAATCGACATCAAAAAAGCCCCAAAAAACTTCCTCACTCCGCGACCTATCTGCGGTCCGTAGAGTGGTTCTGCGGCCGCAGAACGGGGCACAAAAATGCCTACTTCTGCCCAACATTTTCCTTTAAATCACCAGGCACTATTCTATCCAAAAAGTCCGAACCTTTCTTCGTAAAAGTCTAAGGATGACTGTGCGACCAAAGTGCAGCCAGCGAAACGGTTATGCGATCGCAGAAATTGACCGCGAAATCGACATCAATAAAGCCCCATAAAACTACCTCACTCCGCGACCAATCTGCGGTCCGTAGAGTGGTTCTGCAGCCGCAGAACGGGGCACAGAAATGTCTACTTCTTCCCAACATTTTCCTTTAAATCACCAGGCACTATTCAATCCAAAAAGTCCAAACCTCCCTTCGTAAAAGTCTAAGGATGACTGTGCGACAAAAGTGCGGCCCGCAAAACGGTTATGTGATCGCAGAAATAGCAGCGAAATCAACATCAAAAACACCCCAGAAAACTGCCTCACTCTGCGACCATTCTGCGGTCCGTAGAGTGGTTCTGCGGCCGCAGATCGGGGCATAGAAATGCCTACTTCTGCCCAACATTTTCCTTTAAATCACCAGGCACTATTCAATCCAAAAAGTCCGAACCTTCATTGGTAAAAGTCTAAGGATGACTGTGCGACCAAAGTGCGGCCAGCGAAACCGTTATGCGATCGCAAAAATAGCCTCGATATCGACATCAAAAACACCCCAGAAAACTGCCTCACTCTGCGATCGTTCTGCGGTCCGTAGAGTGGTTCTGCGGCCGCAGAACGGGGCACAGAAATGCCTACTTCTGCCCAACATTTTCCTTTAAATCACCAGGCACAATTCAATCCAAAAAGTCCGAACCTTCCTTTGTAAATGTCTAAGGATGACTGTGCGACAAAAGTGCGGCCAGCGAAACGGTTATGCGATCGCAGAAATTGACCGCGAAATCGACATCAAAAAAGCCCCAAAAAACTTCCTCACTCCGCAACCAATCTGCGGTCCGTAGAGTGGTTCTGCGGCCGCAGAACGGGGCACAAAAATGCCTACTTCTGCCCAACATTTTCTGTTAAATCGCCAGGCACTATTCTATCCAAAAAGTCCGAACCTTTCTTCGTAATAGTCTAAGGATGACTGTGCGACCAAAGTGCAGCCAGCGAAACGGTTATGCGATCGCAGAAATTGACCGCGAAATCGACATCAATAAAGCCCCAGAAAACTACCTCACTCCGCGACCAATCTGCGGTCCGTAGAGTGGTTCTGCGGCCGCAGAACGGGGCACAAAAATGCCTACTTCTGCCCAACATTTTTCGTTAAATCACAAGGCACTATTCAGTCCAAAAAGTCCGAACCTTCCTTCGTAAAAGTCTAAGGATGACTGTGCGACCAAAGTGCGGCCAACGAAACGGTTATGCAATCGTAGAAATTGACCGCAAAATCGACATCAAAAAAGCCCCAGAAAACTGCCTCACTCTGCGATCGTTCTGCGGTCCGTAGAGTGGTTCTGCGGCCGCAGAACGGGGCACAGAAATGCCTACTTCTTCCAAACATTTTCCTTTAAATCACCAGGCACTATTCAATCCAAAAAGTCCAAACCTCCCTTCGTAAAAGTCTAAGGATGACTGTGCGACAAAAGTGCGGCCCACAAAACGGTTATGCAATCGCAGATATAGCCGCGAAATCAACATCAAAAACACCCCAGAAAACTGCCTCACTCTGCGACCATTCTGCGGTCCGTAGAGTGGTTCTGCGGTCGCAGAACGGGGCACAGAAAAGCCTACTTCTGCTCAACATTTTCCTTTAAATCACCAGGCACTATTCAATCCAAAAAGTCCGAACCTCCCTTCGTAAAAGTCTAAGGATGACTGTGCGACAAAAGTGCAGCCCGCGAAACGGTTATGCGATCGCAAGAAATAGCCGCGAAATCAACATCAAAAACACCCCAGAAAACTGCCTCACTCTGCGACCATTCTACGGTCCGTAGACTGGTTCTGCGGCCGCAGAACAGGGCACAGAAATTCCTACTTCTGCCCAACATTTTCCTTTAAATCACAGGCACTATTCAATCCAAAAAGTCCGAACCTCCCTTCGTAAAAGTCTAAGAATGACTGTGCGACCAAAGTGCAGCCCGCGAAACGGTTATGCGATCGCAGAAATAGCCGTGAAATCAACATCAAAAACACCCCAGAAAATTGCTTCACTCTGCGATCATTCTGCGGTCCGTAGAGTGGTTCTGCGGCCGCAGATCGGGGCATAGAAATGCCTACTTCTGCCCAACATTTTCCTTTAAATCACCAGGCACTATTCAATCCAAAAAGTCCGAACCTTCATTCGTAAAAGTCTAAGGATGGCTGTGCAACCAAAGTGCGGCCAGCGAAACGGTTATGCGATCGCAGAAATAGCCTCGATATCGACATCAAAAACACCCCAGAAAACTGCCTCACTCTGCGATCGTTCTGCGGTCCGTAGAGTGGTTCTGCGGCCGCAGAACGGGGCACAGAAATGCCTACTTCTGCCCAACATTTTCCTTTAAATCACCAGGCACAATTCAATCCAAAAAGTCCGAACCTTCCTTTGTAAATGTCTAAGGATGACTGTGCGACAAAAGTGCGGCCAGCGAAACGGTTATGCGATCGCAGAAATTGACCGCCAAATCGACATCAAAAAAGCCCCAAAAAACTTCCTCACTCCGCAACCAATCTGCGGTCCGTAGAGTGGTTCTGCGGCCGCAGAACGGGGCACAAAAATTCCTACTTCTGCCCAACATTTTCTTTTAAATCGCCAGGCACTATTCTATCCAAAAAGTCCGAACCTTTCTTCGTAATAGTCTAAGGATGACTGTGCGACCAAAGTGCAGCCAGCGAAACGGTTATGCGATCGCAGAAATTGACCGCGAAATCGACATCAATAAAGCCCCAGAAAACTATCTCACTCCGCGACCAATCTGCGGTCCGTAGAATGGTTCTGCGGCCGCAGAACGGGGCACAAAAATGCCTACTTCTGCCCAACATTTTCCGTTAAATCACAAGGCACTATTCAGTCCAAAAAGTCCGAACCTTCCTTCGTAAAAGTGTAAGGATGACTGTGCGACCAAAGTGCGGCCAACGAAACGGTTATGCAATCGTAGAAATTGACCGCAAAATCGACATCAAAAAAGCCCCAGAAAACTGCCTCACTCTGCGATCGTTCTGCGGTCCGTAGAGTGGTTCTGCGGCCGTAGAACGGGGCACAGAAATGCCTACTTCTTCCCAACATTTTCCTTTAAATCACCAGGCACTATTCAATCCAAAAAGTCCGAACCTCCCTTCGTAAAAGTCTAAGGATGACTGTGCGACAAAAGTGCGGCCCACAAAACGGTTATGCGATCGCAGATATAGCCGCGAAATCAACATCAAAAACACCCCAGAAAACTGCCTCACTCTGTGACCATTCTGCGGTCCGTAGAGTGGTTCTGCGGTCGCAGCACGGGGCACAGAAAAGCCTACTTCTGCTCAACATTTTCCTTTAAATCACCAGGCACTATTCAATCCAAAAAGTCCGAACCTCCCTTCGTAAAAGTCTAAGGATGACTGTGCGACCAAAGTGCAGCCCGCGAAACGGTTATGCGATCGCAGAAATAGCCGTGAAATCAACATCAAAAACACCCCAGAAAACTGCTTCACTCTGCGACCATTCTGCGGTCCGTAGAGTGGTTCTGCGGCCGCAGATCGGGGCATAGAAATGCCTACTTCAGCCCAACATTTTCCTTTAAATCACCAGGCACTATTCAATCCAAAAAGTCCGAACCTTCATTCGTAAAAGTCTAAGTATGACTGTGCGACCAAAGTGCGGCCAGCGAAACGGTTATGCGATCACAGAAATAGCCGTGAAATCAACATCAAAAACACCCCAGAAAACTGCCTCACTCTGCGACCATTCTGCGGTCCGTAGAGTGGTTCTGCGGCCGCAGATCGGGGCATAGAAATGCCTACTTCTGCCCAACATTTTCCTTTAAATCACCAGGCACTATTCAATCAAAAAAGTCCGAACCTTCATTCGTAAAAGTCTAAGGATGACTGTGCGACCAAAGTGCGGCCAGCGAAACGGTTATGCGATCGCAGAAATAGCCTCGATATCGACATCAAAAACACCCCAGAAAACTGCCTCACTCTGCGATCGTTCTGCGGTCCGTAGAGTGGTTCTGCGGCCGCAGAACGGGGCACAGAAATGCCTACTTCTGCCCAACATTTTCCTTTAAATCACCCGGCACAATTCAATCCAAAAAGTCCGAACCTTCCTTTGTAAATGTCTAAGGATGACTATGCGACAAAAGTGCGGCCAGCGAAACGGTTATGCGATCGCAGAAATTGACCGCGAAATCGACATCAAAAAAGCCCCAAAAAACTTCCTCACTCCGCGACCAATCTGCGGTCCGTAGAGCGGTTCTGCGGCCGCAGAACGGGGCACAAAAATGCCTACTTCTGCCCACCATTTTCTTTTAAATCGCCAGGCACTATTCTATCCAAAAAGTCCGAACCTTTCTTCGTAATAGTCTAAGGATGACTGTACGACCAAAGTGCAGCCAGCGAAACGGTTATGCGATCGCAGAAATTGACCGTGAAATCGACATCAATAAAGCCCCAGAAAACTACCTCACTCCGCGACCAATCTGCGGTCCGTAGAGTGGTTCTGCGGCCGCAGAACGGGGCACAAAAATGCCTACTTCTGCCCAACATTTTCCGTTAAATCACAAGGCACTATTCAGTCCAAAAAGTCCGAACCTTCCTTCGTAAAAGTCTAAGGATGACTGTGCGACCAAAGTGCGGCCAGCGAAACGGTTATGCAATCGTAGAAATTGACCGCAAAATCGACATCAAAAAAGCCCCAGAAAACTCCCTCACTCTGCGATCGTTCTGCGGTCCGTAGAGTGGTTCTGCGGCCGCAGAACGGGGCACAGAAATGCCTACTTCTTCCCAACATTTTCCTTTAAATCACCAGGTACTATTCAATCCAAAAAGTCCGAACCTCCCTTCGTAAAAGTCTAAGGATGACTGTGCGACAAAAGTGCGGCCCGCAAAACGGTTATGTGATCGCAGAAATAGCCGCGAAATCAACATCAAAAACACCCCAGAAAACTGCCTCACTCTGCGACCATTCTGCGGTCCGTAGAGTGGTTCTACGGTCGCAGATCGGGGCATAGAAATGCCTACTTCTGCCCAACATTTTCCTTTAAATCACCAGGCACTATTCAATCCAAAAAGTCCGAACCTTCATTTGTAAAAGTCTAAGGATGACTGTGCGACCAAAGTGCGCCAGCGAAACGGTTATGCGATCGCAGAAATAGCCTCAATATCGACATCAAAAACACCCCAGAAAACTGCCTCACTCTGCGATCGTTCTGCGGTCCGTAGAGTGGTTCTGCGGCCGCAGAACGGGGCACAGAAATGCCTACTTCTTCCCAACATTTTCCTTTAAATCACCAGGCACTATTCAATCCAAAAAGTACGAACCTCCCTTCGTAAAAGTCTAAGGACGACTGTGCGACAAAAGTGCGGCCCGCAAAACGGTTATGCGATCGCAGAAATTGACCGCGAAATCGACATCAATAAAGCCCCAGAAAACTACCTCACTCTGCGACCAATCTGCGGTCCGTAGAGTGGTTCTGCGGCCGCAGAACGGGGCACAAAAATGCCTACTTCTGCCCAACATTTTCCTTTAAATCACAAGGCACTATTCAGTCCAAAAAGTCTGAACCTTCCTTCGTAAAAGTCTAAGGATGACTGTGCGACCAAAGTGCGGCCAACGAAACGGTTATGCAATCGTAGAAATTGACAGCAAAATCGACATCAAAAAAGCCCCAGAAAACTACCTCACTCTGCTATCGTTCTGCGGTCCGTAGAGTGGTTCTGCGGCCGCAGAACGGGGCACAGAAATGCCTACTTCTTCCCAACATTTTCCTTTAAATCACCAGGCACTATTCAATCCAAAAAGTCCGAACCTCCCTTCGTAAAAGTCTAAGGATGACTGTGCGACAAAAGTGCGGCCCGCAAAATGGTTATGCGATCGCAGATATAGCCGCGAAATCAACATCAAAAACACCCCAGAAAACTGCCTCACTCTGCGACCATTCTGCGGTCCGTAGAGTGGTTCTGCGGTCGCAGAACGGGGCACAGAAAAGCCTACTTCTGCTCAACATTTTCCTTTAAATCACCAGGCACTATTCAATCCAAAAAGTCCGAACCTCCCTTCGTAAAAGTCTAAGGATGACTGTGCGACAAAAGTGCAGCCCGCGAAACGGTTATGCGATCGCAGAAATAGCCGCGAAATCAACATCAAAAACACCCCAGAAAACTGCCTCACTCTGCGACCATTCTACGGTGCGTAGACTGGTTCTGCGGCCGCAGAACAGGGCACAGAAATGCCTACTTCTGCCCAACATTTTCCTTTAAATCACAGGCACTATTCAATCCAAAAAGTCCGAACCTCCCTTCGTAAAAGTCTAAGAATGACTGTGCGACCAAAGTGCAGCCCGCGAAATGGTTATGCGATCGCAGAAATATCTGAGAAATCGACATCAAAAATGCCCCAGAAAACTGCCTCACTCTGCGATCGTTCTGCGGTCCGTAGAGTGGTTCTGCGGCCGCAGAACGGGGCACAGAAATGCCTACTTCTGCCCAAAATTTTCCTTTAAATCACAAGGCACTATTTAATCCAAAAAGTCCGAACCTCCCTTCGTAAAAGTCTAAGGATGTCTGTGCGACCAAAGTGCGGCCAGCGAAACGGTTATGCGATCATAGAAATAGCCGCGAAATCGACATCAAAAATGCCCCAGAAAACTGCCTCACTCTGCGATCATTCTGCGGTCCGTAGAGTGGTTCTGCGGCCGCAGAACGGGGCACAGAAATGCCTACTTCTTCCCAACATTTTCCTTTAAATCACCAGGCACTATTCAATCCAAAAAGTCCGAACCTCCCTTCGTAAAAGTCTAAGGATGACTGTGCGACAAAAGTGCGGCCCGCAAAACGGTTATGCGATCGTAGATATAGCCGCGAAATCAACATCAAAAACACCCCAGAAAACTGCCTCACTCTGCGACCATTCTACGGTGCGTAGACTGGTTCTGCGGCCGCAGAACAGGGCACAGAAATGCCTACTTCTGCCCAACATTTTCCTTTAAATCACAGGCACTATTCAATCCAAAAAGTCCGAACCTCCCTTCGTAAAAGTCTAAGAATGACTGTGCGACCAAAGTGCTGCCCGCGAAATGGTTATGCGATCGCAGAAATATCTGAGAAATCGACATCAAAAATGCCCCAGAAAACTGCCTCACTCTGCGATCGTTCTGCGGTCCGTAGAGTGGTTCTGCGGCCGCAGAACGGGGCACAGAAATGCCTACTTCTGCCCAAAATTTTCCTTTAAATCACAAGGCACTATTTAATCCAAAAAGTCCGAACCTCCCTTCGTAAAAGTCTAAGGATGTCTGTGCGACCAAAGTGCGGCCAGCGAAACGGTTATGCGATCATAGAAATAGCCGCGAAATCGACATAAAATATGCCCCAAAAAACTGCCTCACTCTGCGATCGTTCTGCGGTCCGTAGAGTGGTTCTACGGCCGCAGAACGGGGCACAGAAATGCCTACTTCTTCCCAACATTTTCCTTTAAATCACCAGGCACTATTCAATCCAAAAAGTCCGAACCTCCCTTCGTAAAAGTCTAAGGATGACTGTGCGACAAAAGTGCGGCCCGCAAAACGGTTATGCGATCGTAGATATAGCCGCGAAATCAACATCAAAAACACCCCAGAAAACTGCCTCACTCTGGGACCATTCTGCGGTCCGTAGAGTGGTTCTGCGGCCGCAGAACGGGGCACAGAAATGCCTACTTCTGCTCAACATTTTCCTTTAAATCACCAGGCACTATTCAATCCAAAAAGTCCGAACCTCCCTTCGTAAAAGTCTAAGGATGACTGTGCGACAAAAGTGTGGCCCGCGAAACGGTTATGCGATCGCAGAAATAGCTGCGAAATCAACATCAAAAACACCCCAGAAAACTGCCTCACTCCGCGACCAATCTGCGGTCCGTAGAGTGGTCCTGCGGCCGCAGAACGGGGCACAAAAATGCCTACTTCTGCCCAACATTCTCCTTTAAATCACCAGGCACTATTCTATCCAAAAAGTCCGAACCTTCCTTCATAAAAGTCTAAGGATGACTGTGGGACCAAAGTGCAGCTAGCGAAACGGTTATGCGATCGCAGAAATTGACCGCGAAATCGACATCAAAAAAGCCCCAGAAAACTGCCTCACTCCGCGACCAATCTGCGGTCCGTAGAGTGGTTCTGCGGCCGCAGAACGGGGCACAAAAATGCCTACTTCTGCCCAACATTTTCCTTTAAATCACAAGGCACTATTCAATCCAAAAAGTCCGAACCTTCCTTCGTAAAAGTCTAAGGATGACTGTGCGACCAAAGTGCGGCCAGCGAAACGGTTATGCAATCGTAGAAATTGACCGCGAAATCGACAACAAAAAAGCCCCAGAAAACTGCCTCACTCTGCGATCGTTCTGCGGTCCGTAGAGTGGTTCTGCAGCCGCAGAACTGGGCACAGAAATGCCTACTTCTGCCCAACATTTTCCTTTAAATCACCAGGCACTATTCAATCCAAAAAGTCCGAACCTCCCTTCGTAAAAGTCTAAGGACGACTGTGCGACAAAAGTGCGGCCCGCAAAACGGTTATGCGATCGCAGAAATTGACCGCGAAATCGACATCAAAAAAGCCCCAGAAAACTGCCTCACTCTGCGACCGTTCTGCGGTCCGTAGAGTGGTTCTGCGGCCGTAGAACGGGGCACAGACATGCCTACTTCTGCCCAACATTTTCCTTTAAATCACAAGGCACTATTCAATCCAAAAAGTCCGAACCTTCCTTCGTAAAAGTCTAAGGATGACTGTGCGACCAAAGTGCGGCCAGCGAAACGGTTATGCAATCGTAGAAATTGACCGCGAAATCGACAACAAAAAAGCCCCAGAAAACTGCCTCACTCTGCGATCGTTCTGCGGTCCGTAGAGTGGTTCTGCAGCCGCAGAACTGGGCACAGAAATGCCTACTTCTGCCCAACATTTTCCTTTAAATCACCAGGCACTATTCAATCCAAAAAGTCCGAACCTCCCTTCGTAAAAGTCTAAGGACGACTGTGCGACAAAAGTGCGGCCCGCAAAATGGTTATGCGATCGCAGAAATTGACCGCGAAATCGACATCAAAAAAGCCCCAGAAAACTGCCTCACTCCGCGACCAATCTGCGGTCCGTAGAGTGGTTTTGCGGCCGTAGAACGGGGCACAAAAATGCCTTCTTCTGCCCAACATTTTCCTTTAAATCACCAGGCACTATTCTATCCAAAAAGTCCGAACCTTTCTTCGTAAAAGTCTAAGGATGACTGTGCGACAAAGTGCGGCCAGCGAAACGGTTATGCGATCGCAGAAATTGACCGCGAAATCGACATCAAAAAAGCCCTAGAAAACTGCCTCACTCCGCGACCAATCTGCGGTCCGTAGAGTGGTCCTGCGGCCGCAGAATGGGGCACAAAAATGCCTACTTCTGCCCAACATTCTTCTTTAAATCACCAGGCACTGTTCTATCCAAAAAGTCCGAACCTTCCTTCGTAAAAGTCTAAGGATGACTGTGCGACAGAAGTGCGGCCCGCGAAACAGTTATGCGATCGCAGAAATGGCCGCAAAATCGACATCAAAAATGCCCCAGAAAACAGCCTCACTCTGCGACCATTCTACGGTCGGCAGAGAGGTTCTGCGGCCGCAGAACGAGCCACTGAAATGCCTACTTCTGCCCAACATTTTCCTTTAAATCACCAGGCACTATTCAATCCAAAAAGTCTGAACCTTCCTTTGTAAAAGTCTAAGGATGACTGTGCGACCAAAGTGCGCCCAACGAAACGGCTATGCGATCGCAGAAATAGCCGCGAAATCGACATCAAAAATGCCCCTGAAAACTGCCTCACTCTGCGACCGTTCTGCGGTCCGTAGAGTGGTTCTGCGGCCGCAGAACGGGGCACAGAAATGCCTACTTCTGCCCAACATTTTCCTTTAAATCACCAGGCACTATTCAATCCAAAAAGTCCGAACCTCCCTTCGTAAAAGTCTAAGGATGACTGTGCGACCAAAGTGCAGCCCGCGAAAGGGTTATGCGATCGCAGAAATAGCCGCGAAATCGACCTCAAAAATGCCCCAGAAAACTGCCTCACTCTGCGACCGTTCTGCGGCCGCAGAACGGGCCACTGAAATGCCTACTTCTGCCCAACATTTTCCATTAAATCACCAGGCACTATTCAATCCAAAAAGTCCGAACCTTCCTTCGTAAAAGTCTAAGGATGACTGTGCGACCAAAGTGCGGCCAGCAAAACGGTTATGCAATCGCAGAAATAGCCGCAAAATCGACATCAAAAACCCCCCAGAAAACTGCCTCATTCTGCGACCATTCTGCGGTCCGTAGAGTGGTTCTGCGGCCGCAGAACGGGGCACAGAAATGCCTACTTCTGCCCAACATTTTCCTTTAAATCACCAGGCACTATTCAATCAAAAAAGTCCGAACCTCCCTTCGTAAAAGTCTAAGGTTGACTATGCGACCAAAGTGCGGCCCGCGAAACGGTTATGCGATCGCAGAAATAGCCGCGAAATCGACATCAAAAATGCCCTAGAGAACTGCCTCACTTTGCGACCATTCTACGGTCCGCAGAGAGGTTCTGCGGCAGCAGAACGGGCCACTGAAATGCCTACTTCTGCCCAACATTTTCCTTTAAATCACCAGGCACTATTCAATCCAAAAAGTCTGAACCTTCATTCGTTAAAGTCTAAGGATGACTATACGACCAAAGTGCGGCTCGCGAAATGGTTATGCGATCGTAGAAATAGCCGCGAAATCGACATCAAAAATGCCCTAGAAAACTGCCTCACTCCACGACCATTCTGCGGTCCGTAGAGTGGTTATGCGGCCGCAGAACGGGGCACAGAAATTCCTACTTCTGACCAACATTTTCCTTTAAATCACCAGGCACTATTCAATCCAAAAAGTCCGAACCTTCCTTCGTAAAAGTCTAAGGATGACTGTGCGACCAAAGTGCGGCCAGCAAAACGGTTATGCCATCGCAGAAATAGCCGCAAAATCGACATCAAAAACCCCCCAGAAAACTGCCTCATTCTCCGACCATTCTGCGGTCCGTAGAGTGGTTCTGCGGCCGCAGAACGGGGCACAGAAATGCCTACTTCTGCCCAACATTTTCCTTTAAATCACCAGGCACTATTCAATCAAAAAAGTCCGAACCTCCCTTCGTAAAAGTCTAAGGTTGACTATGCGACCAAAGTGCGTCCCGCGAAACGGTTATGCGATCGCAGAAATAGCCGCAAAATCGACATCAAAAATGCCCTAGAGAACTGCCTCACTTTGCGACCATTCTACGGTCCGCAGAGAGGTTCTGCGGCAGCAGAACGGGCCACTGAAATGCCTACTTCTGCCTAACATTTTCCTTTAAATCACCAGGCACTATTCAATCCAAAAAGTCTGAACCTTCATTCGTAAAAGTCTAAGGATGACTATACGACCAAAGTGCGGCTCGCGAAATGGTTATGCGATCGTAGAAATAGCCGCGAAATCGACATCAAAAATGCCCTAAAAAACTGCCTCACTCCACGACCATTCTGCGGTCCGTAGAGTGGTTATGCGGCCGCAGAACGGGGCACAGAAATGCCTACTTCGGCCCAACATTTTCCTTTAAATCACCAGGCACTATTCAATCCAAAAAGTCTGAACCTCCCTTCGTAAAAGTCTAAGGATGACTATGCGACCAAAGTGCGGCCCGCGAAACGGTTATGCGATCGCAGAAATAGCCGCAAAATCGACATCAAAAACGCCCCAGAAAACTGCCTCACTCTGCGACCATTCTACGGTCGGCAGAGAGGTTCTGCTGCCGCAGAAAGGGACACAAAAAGGCCAACTTCTGCCCAACATTTTCCTTTAAATGACCAGGCACTATTCATTCCAAAAAGTCTGAACCTTCCTTCGTAAAAGTCTAAGGATGACTGTGCGACCAAAGTGTGCCCAGCGAAATAGTTATGCGATCGCAGAAATAGCCGCGAAATCGACATAAAAAATGCCCCAGAAAACTGCCTCACTCTACGACCGTTCTACGGTCCGTAGAGTGGTTCTGCGGCCGCAGAACGGGGCACAGAAATTCCTACTTCTGCCCAACATTTTCCTTTAAATCACCAGGCACTATTCAATCCAAAAAGTCCGAACCTCCCTTCGTAAAAGTCTAAGGATGACTGTGCGACCAAAGTGCGGCCCGCGAAATGGTTATGCGATCGCAGAAATACCGCGAAATTGACATCAAAAATGCCCCAGAAAACTGCCTCACTCTGCGACCATTCTGCTGTCCGTGGAGTGGTTCTGAGGCCGTAGAATGGGGCACAGAAATGCCTACTTCTGCCCAACATTTTCCTTTAAATCACCAGGCACTATTCAATCCAAAAAGTCGGAACCTCCCTTCGTAAAAGTCTAAGGATGACTGTGCGACCAAAGTGTTGCCCGCGAAACGGTTATGCGATCGCAGAAATAGCTACGAAATCGACATCAAAAACGCCCTAGAAAACTGCCTCACTTTGCGACCATTCTACGGTCCACAGAGAGGTTCTGCGGCCGCAGAACGGGGCACAGAAATGCCTACTTCTGCGCAACATTTTCCTTTAAATCACCAGGCACTATTCAATCCAAAAAGTCTGAACCTTCATTCGTAAAAGTCTAAGGATGACTGTGCGACCAAAGTGCGGCCAGCGAAACGGTTATGCGATCGCAGAAATTGACCGCAAAATCAACATCAAAAAAGCCCCAGAAAACTGCCTCATTCTGCGACCATTCTGCGGTCCGTAGAGTGGTTCTGCGGCCGTAGAACGGGCCACTGAAATGCCTACTTCTGCCCAACATTTTCATTTAAATAACCCAGCACTATTCAACCTAAAAAGTCTGAAACTCCCTTTGCAAAAGTCTAAGGATGACTATGCGACCAAAGTGCGGCTCGCAAAATGGTTACGCGATCGTAGAAATAGCCACGAAATCAAAATCAAATACGCCCCAGAAAATTACCTCACTCTGCGACCATTCTGCGATCCACAGAGAGGTTCTGCGGCCGCAGAACGGGGCACAGAAATGCCTACTTCTACGCAACATTTTCCTTTAAATAACCAGGCACTATTCAATCCAAAAAGTTCGAACCTTCATTCGTAAAAGTCTAAAGATGACTGTGCGACCAAAGTGCGGCTAGCAAAACGGTTATGCGATCGCATAAATAGCCGCAAAATCGACATCAAAAACGCCCCAGAAAAATGCCTCATTCTGCGACTATTCTGCAGTCCGTAGAGTGGTTCTGCGGCCGCAGAACGGGGCACAAAAATGCCTACTTCTGCCCAACATTTTCCTTTAAATAACCAGGCACTATTCAATCCAAAAAGTCCGAACCTCCCTTCGTAAAAGTCTAAGGATGACTATGCGACCAAAGTGAGGCCCGCAAAACGGTTATGCGATCACAGAAATAGCCGCGTAATCGACATCAAAAATGCCCCAGAAAACTGCCTCACTTTGCGACCATTCTACAGTCCGCAGAGAGGTTCTGCGGCCGCAGAACGGGCCACTGAAATGCCTACTTCTGCCCAACATTTTCCTTTAAATAACAAGGCACTATTCAATCAAAAAAGTCTGAACCTTCATTCGTAAAAGTCTAAGGATGACTATGCGACAAAAGTGCGGCTCGCGAAATGGTTATACGATCGTAGAAATAGGCGCGAAATCGTCATCAAAAACGCCCCAAAAAACTGCCTCACTCCACGACCATTCTACGGTCCGTAGAGTGGTTCTGCGGCCGCAGAACGGGGCACAGAAATGCCTACTTCTACCCAACATTTTCCTTTAAATCACCAGGCACTATTCAATCCAAAAAGTCCGAACCTCCCTTCGTAAAAGTCTAAGGATGACTATGCGACCAAAGTGCGGCCCGCGAAACGGTTATGCGATCGCAGAAATGGCCGCAAAATCGACATCAAAAATGCCCCAGAAAACTGCCTCACTCTGCGACCATTCTACGGTCGGCAGAGAGGTTCTGCGGCCGCAGAACGGGCCACTGAAATGCCTACTTCTGCCCAACATTTTCCTTTAAATAACCAGGCACTATTCAATCCAAAAAGTCCGAACCTCCCTTCTTAAAAGTCTAAGGATGACTATGCGACCAAAGTGCGGCCCGCAAAACGGTTATGCGATCACAGAAATAGCCGCGTAATCGACATCAAAAATGCCCCAGAAAACTGCCTCACTTTGCGACCATTCTACGGTCCGCAGAGAGGTTCTGCGGCCAGAGAACGGGCCACTGAAATGCCTACTTCTGCCCAACATTTTCCTTTAAATAACCAGGCACTATTCAATCAAAAAAGTCTGAACCTTCATTCGTAAAAGTCTAAGGATGACTATGCAACAAAAGTGCGGCTCGCGAAATGGTTATGCGATCGTAGAAATAGCCGCGAAATCGTCATCAAAAACGCCCCAGAAAACTGCCTCACTCCACGACCATTCTACGGTCCGTAGAGTGGTTCTGCGGCCGCAGAACGGGGCACAGAAATGCCTACTTCTGCCCAACATTTTCCTTTAAATCACCAGGCACTATTCAATCCAAAAAGTCCGAACCTCCCTTCGTAAAAGTCTAAGGATGACTATGCGACCAAAGTGCGGCCCGCGAAACGGTTATGCGATCGCAGAAATGGCCGCAAAATCGACATCAAAAATGCCCCAGAAAACTGCCTCACTCTGCGACCATTCTACGGTCGGCAGAGAGGTTCTGCGGCCGCAAGAACGGGCCACTGAAATGCCTACTTCTGCCCAACATTTTCCTTTAAATCACCAGGCACTATTCAATCCAAAAAGTCTGAACCTTTCTTTGTAAAAGTCTAAGGATGACTGTGCGACCAAAGTGCGCCCAACGAAATGGCTATGCGATCGCAGAAATAGCCGCAAAATCGACATCAAAAATTCCCCTGAAAACTGCCTCACTCTGCGACCGTTCTGCGGTCCGTAGAGTGGTTCTGCGGCCGCAGAACGGGGCACAGAAATGCCTACTTCTGCCCAACATTTTCCTTTAAATCACCAGGCACTATTCAATCCAAAAAGTCCGAACCTCCCTTCGTAAAAGTCTAAGGATGACTGTGCGACCAAAGTGCAGCCCGCGAAAGGGTTATGCGATCGCAGAAATAGCCGCGAAATCGACATCAAAAATGCCCCAGAAAACTGCCTCACTCTGCGACCGTTCTGCGGCCACAGAACGGGCCACTGAAATGCCTACTTCTGCCCAACATTTTCCATTTATGAGAAATCAAAGTTTTTGGGTTCCGGGGGGAGTATGGTCGCAAGGCTGAAACTTAAAGTTATGGTTAGGTCATTGTAGACCTTCGGAGGGTTATTTGTCTATTTGTCTATGACCAGAGTTGATTTGGGGCCCATTAGTAGGGGTAGGATAGCTACACGTCTTGAGGAAAGTTTGGAGTAATTTGGGATTCATGGTGGACAATGACTAGGTTTACAGACTTAAATGTTGGCTGCTATCTTCATCAATCATAGTGGGGTAAGTGCTTTCTTCACAATTTTGAGTTAAATACATGAGTTTATATGGATTTGAACATCGGAATTAGTAGAAATTGGGGCTTTGGTGGAAAAACCTAGAATCTTGTATATTTGGATTTTGACCACGAATTTTGGACATGGAATTGAGAATAAATTATATATTTGAGTCTGTGATGTCATGGGCAAAGTTTATCTTCGAAAATTTTCAGAATTCACTATTCAATCCAAAAAGTCCGAACCTTCCTTCGTAAAAGTCTAAGGATGACTGTGCGACCAAAGTGCGGCCAGCAAAACGGTTATGCAATCGCAGAAATAGCCGCAAAATCGACATCAAAAATGCCCCTGAAAACTGCCTCATTCTGCGACCATTATGCGGTCCGTAGAGTGGTTCTGCGGCCGCAGAACGGGGCACAGAAATGCCTACTTCTGCCCAATATTTTCCTTTAAATCACCAGGCACTATTCAATCAAAAAAGTCCGAACCTCCCTTCGTAAAAGTCTAAGGTTGACTATGCGACCAAAGTGCGGCCCGCGAAATGGTTATGCGATCGCAGAAATAGCCGCGAAATCGACATCAAAAATGCCCTAGAGAACTGCCTCACTTTGCGACCATTCGACGGTCCGCAGAGAGGTTCTGCGGCAGCAGAACGGGCCACTGAAATGCCTACTTCTGCCCAACATTTTCCTTTAAATCACCAGGCACTATTCAATCCAAAAAGTCTGAACCTTCATTCGTAAAAGTCTAAGGATGACTATACGACCAAAGTGCGGCTCGCGAAATGGTTTTGCGATCGTAGAAATAGCCGCGAAATCGACATCAAAAATGCCCTAGAAAACTGCCTCACTCCACGACCATTCTGCGGTCCGTAGAGTGGTTATGCGGCCGCAGGACGGGGCACAGAAATGCCTACTTCTGCCCAACATTTTCCTTTAAATCACAAGGCACTATTCAATCCAAAAAGTCTGAACCTCCCTTCGTAAAAGTCTAAGGATGACTATGCAACCAAAGTGCGGCCCGTGAAACGGTTATGCGATCGCAGAAATAGCCGCAAAATCGACATCAAAAATGCCCCAGAAAACTGCCTCACTCTGCGACCATTCTACGGTCGGCAGAGAGGTTCTGCTGCCGCAGAAAGGGACACAAAAAAACCAACTTCTACCCAACATTTTCCTTTAAATCACCAGGCACTATTCATTCCAAAAAGTCTGAACCTTCCTTCGTAAAAGACTAAGGATGACTGTGCGACCAAAGTGCGCCCAGCGAAATAGTTATGCGATCGCAGAAATAGCCGCGAAATCGACATCAAAAATGCCCCAGAAAACTGCCTCACTCTGCGACCGTTCTGCAGTCCGTAGAGTAGTTCTGCGGCCGCAGAACGGGGCACAGAAATTCCTACTTCTGCCCAACATTTTCCTTTAAATCACCAGGCACTATTCAATCCAAAAAGTCCGAACCTCCCTTCGTAAAAGTCTAAGGATGACTGTGTGACCAAAGTGCGGCCCGCGAAATGGTTATGTGATCGCAGAAATACCGCGAAATTGACATCAAAAATGCCCCAGAAAACTGCCTCACTCTGCGACCATTCTGGGGTCCGTAGAGTGGTTCTGCGGCCGCAGAACGGGCCACTAAAATGCCTATTTCTGCCAAACATTTTCCTTTAAATTACCAGGCACTATTCAATCCAAAAAGTCCGAACCTCCCTTCGTAAAAGTCTAAGGATGACTGTGCGACCAAAGTGCGGCCAGCAAAACGGTTATGCGATCGCAGAAATAGCCGCAAAATCGACATCAAAAACGCCCCAGAAAACTGCCACATTCTGCGACCATTCTGCGATCCGTAGAGTGGTTCTGCGGCCGCAGAACGGGGCACAGAAATTCCTACTTCTGCCCAACATTTTCCTTTAAATCACTAGGCACTATTCAATCCAAAAAGTCCGAACCTCCCTTCGTAAAAGTCTAAGGATGACTGTGCGACCAAAGTGCGGCCCGCGAAACGGTTATGCGATCGCAGAAATAGCCGCAAAATCGGCATAAAAAATGCCCCAGAAAACTGCCTCACTTTGCGACCGTTCTACGGTCCGTACAGAGGTTCTGCGGCCGCAGAACGGGCCACTCAAAATGCCTACTTCTGCCCAACATTTTCCTTTAAATCACCAGGCACTATTCAATCCAAAAAGTCCGAACCTTCCTTCATAAAAGTCTAAGGATGACTGTGCGACCAAAGTGCGGCCAGCAAAACGGTTATGCGATCGCAGAAATAGCCGCGAAATCGACATCAAAAATGCCCCAGAAAACTGCCTCATTCTGCGACCATTCTGCGGTCCGTAGAGTGGTTCTGCGGCCGCAGAACGGGGCACAGAAATGCCTACTTCTGCCCAACATTTTCCTTTAAATCACCAGGCACTATTCAATCCAAAAAGTCTAAACCTTCCTTCGTAAAAGTCTAAGGATGATTGTGTGATCAAAGTGCGGCCAGCAAAACGGTTATGCGATCGCAGAAATTGACCGCGGAATTGACATCAAAAATGCCCCAGAAAACTGCCTCATTCTGCGACCATTCTGCGGTCCGTAGAGTGGTTCTGCGGCCATAGAACGGGGCACAGAAATGCCTACTTCTGCCCAACATTTTCCTTTAAATCACCAGGCACTATTCAATCCAAAAAGTCCGAACCTCCCTTCGTAAAATTCTAAGGATAACTGTGCGACAAAAGTGTGGCCCGCGAAACGGTTATGCCACTGTAGAAATTGACCGCGAAATCGACATCAAAAATGCCCCAGAAAACTGCCTCACTCTACGACCATTCTACGATCCGCAGAGAGGTTCTGCGGCCGCAGAACGGGCCACTGAAATGCCTACTTCTACCCAACATTTTCCTTTAAATCCCCAGGCACTATTCAATCCAAAAAGTCCGAACCTTCCTTCGTAAAAGTCTAAGGATGACCGTGTGACCAAAGTGCGGCCCGCAAAACGGTTATGTGATCGCAGAAATAGCCGCGAAATCGACATCAAAAATGCCCCAGAAAACTACCTCACTCTGCGACCATTTTGCGGTCCGTAGAGTGGTTCTGCTGCCGCAGAACGGGGCACAGAAATGCCTATTTCTGCCCAACATTTTCCTTTAAATCACCAGGCACTATTCAATCCAAAAAGTCTAAACCTTCCTTCGTAAAAGTCTAAGGATGATTGTGTGACCAAAGTGCGGCCAGCAAAACGGTTATGCGATCGCAGAAATTGACCGCGGAATTGACATCAAAAATGCCCCAGAAAACTGCCTCATTCTGCGACCATTCTGCGGTCCGTAGAGTGGTTCTGCGGCCATAGAACGGGGCACAGAAATGCCTACTTCTGCCCAACATTTTCCTTTAAATCACCAGGCACTATTCAATCCAAAAAGTCCGAACCTCCCTTCGTAAAATTCTAAGGATAACTGTGCGACAAAAGTGTGGCCCGCGAAAGGGTTATGCCACTGTAGAAATTGACCGCGAAATCGACATCAAAAATGCCCCAGAAAACTGCCTCACTCTACGACCATTCTACGATCCGCAGAGAGGTTCTGCGGCCGCAGAACGGGCCACTGAAATGCCTACTTCTACCCAACATTTTCCTTTAAATCCCCAGGCACTATTCAATCCAAAAAGTCCGAACCTTCCTTCGTAAAAGTCTAAGGATGACCGTGTGACCAAAGTGCGGCCCGCGAAACGGTTATGTGATCGCAGAAATAGCCGCGAAATCGACATCAAAAATGCCCCAGAAAACTACCTCACTCTGCGACCATTTTGCGGTCCGTAGAGTGGTTCTGCTGCCGCAGAACGGGGCACAGAAATGCCTATTTCTGCCCAACATTTTCCTTTAAATCACCATGCACTATTCAATCCAAAAAGTCCGAACCTCCCTTTGTAAAAGTCTAAGGATGACTGTGCGACCAAAGTGCGGCCAGCGAAACGGTTATGCGATCGCAGATATTGACCGCGAAATCGACATCAAAAAAGCCCCATAAGACTGCCTTACTCTGCGACCAATCTGCGGTCTGTAGAGTGGTTCTGCGGCCGCAGAACGGGGCACAAAAATGCCAACTTCTACCCAACATTTTCCTTTAAATCACCAGGCACTATTCTATCCAAAAAGTCTGAACCTTCCTTTGTAAAAGTCTAAGGATGACTGTGCGACCAAAGTGCGGCCAGCGAAATGGTTATGCGATCGCAGAAATAGCCGCCAAATCGACGTCAAAAATGCCCCAGAAAACTGCCTCACTCTGCGACCGTTCTGCGGCCGCAGAACGGGCCACTGAAATGCCTACTTCTGCCCAACATTTTCCATTAAATCACCAGGCACTATTCAATCCAAAAAGTCTGAACCTCCCTTCGTAAAAGTCTAAAGATGACTATGCGACCAAAGTGCGGCCCGCGAAACGGTTATGCGATCGCAGAAATGGCCGCAAAATCGACATCAAAAATGCCCCAGAAAACTGCCTCACTCTGCGACCATTCTACGGTCGGCAGAGAGGTTCTGCGACCGCAGAACGGGCCACTGAAATGCCTACTTCAGCCCAACATTTTCCTTTAAATCACCAGGCACTATTCAATCCAAAAAGTCTGAACCTTCCTTCGTAAAAGTCTAAGGATGATTGTGCGACCAAAGTGCGCCCAGCGAAACGGTTATGCGATCGCCGAAAGAGCCGCGAAATCGACATCAAAAATGCCCCAGAAAACTGCCTCACTCTGCGACCGTTCTGTGGTCCGTAGAGTGGTTCTGTGGCCGCAGAACGGGGCACAGAAATGCCTACTTCTTCCCAACATTTTCCTTTAAATCAACAGGCACTATTCAATCCAAAAAGTCCGAACCTCCCTTCGTAAAAGTCTAAGGATGACTGTGCGACCAAAGTGCGGCCCGCGAAACGGTTATGCGATCGCAGAAATAGCCGCGAAATCGACATCAAAAATGCCCCAGAAAACTGCCTCACTCTGCAACCGTTTTGCGGCCGCAGAACGGGCCACTGAAATGCCTACTTCTGCCCAACATTTTCCATTAAATCACCAGGCACTATTCAATCCAAAAAGTCCGAACCTTCCTTCGTAAAATTCTAAGGATGATTGTGTGACCAAAGTGCGCCCAGCGAAATAGTTATGTGATCGCAGAAATAGCCGCGAAATTGACATCAAAAATGCCCCGGAAAATTGCCTCACTCTGCGACCGTTTTGCGGTCCGTAGAGTGGTTCTGCGGCAGCAGAACGGGGCACAGAAATTCCTACTTCTGCACAACATTTTCCTTTAAATCACCAGGCACTATTCAATCCAAAAAGTCCAAACCTCCCTTCGTAAAAGTATAAGGATGACTGTGCGACCAAAGTGCGGCCCGCGAAACGGTTATGCGATCGCAGAAATAGCCGCGAAATTGACATCAAAAATGCCCCAGAAAACTGCCTCACTCTGCGACCATTCTGGGTTCCGTAGAGTGGTTCTGCGGCCGCAGAATGGGCCACTGAAATGCCTTCTTCTGCCCAACATTTTCCTTTAAATCACCAGGCACTATTCAATCCAAAAAGTCCAAACCTCCCTTCGTAAAAGTCTAAGGATGACTGTGCGACCAAAGTGCGGCCAGCAAAACGGTTATGCGATCGCTGAAATTGACCTCGAAGTCGACATCAAAAAAGCCCCAGAAAACTGCCTCACTCCGCGACCAATCTGCGGTCCGTAGAGTGGTTTTACTGCCGCAGAACGGGACACAAAAGGCCGACTTCTGCCCAACATTTTCCTTTAAATCACCAGGCACTATTCTATCCAAAAAGTCTGAACCTTCTTTTGTAAAAGTCTAAGGATGACTGTGCAACCAATGTGCGGCCAGCGAAACAGTTATGCGATCGCAGAAATAGCCGCGAAATCGACATCAAAAATGCCCCAGAAAACTGCCTCATTCTGCGACCATTCTGTGATCCGTAGAGTGGTTCTGCGGCCGCAGAACGGGGCACAGAAATGCCTACTTCTACCCAACATTTTCCTTTAAATCACCAGGCACTATTCAATCCAAAAAGTCGGAACCTTCCTTCGTAAAAGTCTAAGGATGACTGTGTGACCAAAGTGCGGCCAGCGAAACGGTTATGCGATCGAAGAAATTGACCGCAAAATCGACATCAAAAATGCCCCAGAAAACTGCCTCATTCTGCGACCATTCTGCGGTCCGTAGAGTGGTTTTGCGGCCGCAGAACGGGGCACAGAAATGCCTACATCTACCCAACATTTTCCTTTAAATCACCAGGCACTATTCAATCCAAAAAGTCCGAACCTTCCTTCGTAAATGTGTAAGGATGACTGTATGACCAAAGTGCGGCCAGCGAAATGGTTATGCGATCGCAGAAATTGACCGCCAAATCGACATCAAAAAAGCCCCATAAAACTGCCTTACTCTGCGACCAATCTGCGGTCTGTAGAGTGGTTCTGCGGCCGTAGAACGGAGCGTAAAAATGCCAACTTCTACCCAACATTTTCCTTTAAATCACCAGGCACTATTCTATCCAAAAAGTCTGAACCTTCCTTTGTAAAAGTCTAAGGATGACTGTGCGACCAAAGTGCGGCCAGCGAAATGGTTATGCAATCGCAGAAATAGCCGCGAAATCGACGTCAAAAATGCCCCAGAAAACTGCCTCACTCTGCGACCGTTCTGCGGCCGCAGAACGGGCCACTGAAATGCCTACTTCTGCACAAAATTTTCCATTAAATCACCAGGCACTATTCAATCCAAAAAGTCCGAACCTCCCTTCGTAAAAGTCTAAGGATTACTATGCGACCAAAGTGCGGCCCGCGAAACGGTTATCCGATCGCAGAAATGGCCGCAAAATCGACATCAAAAATGCCCCAGAAAACTACTGCAGAAAGGTTCTGCGGCCGCAGAACGGGCCACTGAAATGCCTACTTCTGCCCAACATTTTCCTTTAAATCACCAGGCACTATTCAATCCAAAAAGTCTGAACCTTCTTTCGTAAAAGTCTAAGGATGACTGTGCGACCAAAGTGCGCCCAGCGAAACGGTTATGCGATCGCAGAAAGAGCCGCGAAATCGACATCAAAAATTCCCCAGAAAACTGCCTCACTCTGCGACCGTTTTGTGGTCCGTAGAGTGGTTCTGTGGCCGCAGAACGGGGCACAGAAATGCCTACTTCTGCCCAACATTATCCTTTAAATCACCAGGCACTATTCAATCCAAAAAGTCCGAACCTCCCTTCGTAAAAGTCTAAGGATGACTGTGCGACCAAAGTGCGGCCCGCGAAACGGTTATGCGATCGCAGAAATAGCCGCGAAATCGACATCAAAAATGCCCCAGAAAACTGCCTCACTCTGCGACCGTTCTGCGGCCGCAGAACGGGCCACTGAAATGCCTACTTCTGCCCAACATTTTCCATTAAATCACCAGGCACTATTCAATCCAAAAAGTCCGAACCTTCCTTCGTAAAAGTCTAAGGATGATTGTGTGACCAAAGTGCGCCCAGCGAAATAGTTATGCGATCGCAGAAATAGCCGCGAAATTGACATAAAAAATGCCCTAGAAAACTGCCTCACTCTGCGACCGTTCTGCGGTCCGTAGAGTGGTTCTGCGGCCGCAGAACGGGGCACAGAAATTCCTACTTCTGCCCAACATTTTCCTTTAAATCACCAGGCACTATTCAATCCAAAAAGTCCGAACCTTCCTTCATAAAAGTCTAAGGATGACTGTGCGACCAAAGTGCGGCCAGCAAAACGGTTATACGATCGTAGAAATAGCCGCAAAATCGACATCAAAAACGCCCCAGAAAACTGCCTCATTCTGCGACCATTCTGTGATCCGTAGAGTGGTTCTGCGGCCGCAGAACGGGGCACAGAAATGCCTACTTCTACCCAACATTTTCCTTTAAATCACCAGGCACTATTCAATCCAAAAAGTCGGAACCTTCCTTCGTAAAAGTCTAGGATGACTGTGTGACCAAAGTGCGGCCAGCGAAACGGTTATGCGATCGAAGAAATTGACCGCAAAATCAACATCAAAAATGCCCCAGAAAACTGCCTCATTCTGCGACCATTCTGCGGTCCGTAGAGTGGTTCTGCGGCCGCAGAACGGGGCACATAAATGCCTACATCTACCCAACATTTTCCTTTAAATCACCAGGCACTATTCAATCCAAAAAGTCTGAACCTTCCTTCGTAAAAGTGTAAGGATGACTGTATGACCAAAGTGCGGCCAGCGAAATGGTTATGCGATCGTAGAAATTGACCGCCAAATTGACATAAAAAAGCCCCATAAAACTACCTTACTCTGCGACCAATCTGCGGTCAGTAGAGTGGTTCTGCGGCCACAGAACGGGGCACAAAAATGCCAACTTCTACCCAACATTTTCCTTTAAATCACCAGGCACTATTCTATCCAAAAAGTCTGAACCTTCCTTTGTAAAAGTCTAAGGATGACTGTGCGACCAAAGTGCAGCCAGCGAAATGGTTATGCGATCGCAGAAATAGCCGCGAAATCGACATCAAAAATGCCCCAGAAAACTGCCACACTCTGCGACCATTCTACGGTCGGCAGAGAGGTTCTGCGGCCGCAGAACGGGCCACTGAAATGCCTACTTCTGCCCAACATTTTCCTTTAAATCAACAGGCACAATTCAATCCAAAAAGTCCGAACCTCCCTTCGTAAAAGTCTAAGGATGACTGCGCGACCAAAGTGCGGCCCGCGAAACGGTTATGCGATCGCAGAAATAGCCGTGAAATTGACATCAAAAATGCCCCAGAAAACTGCCTCACTCTGCGACCATTCTGGGGTCCGTAGAGTGGTTCTGCGGCCGCAGAATGGGCCACTGAAATGCCTTCTTCTGCCCAACATTTTCCTTTAAATCACCAGGCACTATTCAATCCAAAAAGTCCAAACCTCCCTTCGTAAAAGTCTAAGGATGATTGTGCGACCAAAGTGCGGCCAGCAAAACGGTTATGCGATCGCTGAAATTGACCTCGAAATCAACATCAAAAAAGCCCCAGAAAACTGCCTCACTCCGCGACCAATCTGCGGTCCGTAGAGTGGTTTTGCTGCCGCAGAACGGGACACAAAAGGCCGACTTCTGCCCAACATTTTCCTTTAAATCACCAGGCACTATTCTATCCAAAAAGTCTGAACCTTCTTTTGTAAAAGTCTAAGGATGACTGTGCAACCAAAGTGCGGCCAGCGAAACAGTTATGCGATCGCAGAAATAGCCGCGAAATCGACATCAAAAACGCCCCAGAAAACTGCCTCATTCTGCGACCATTCTGTGATCCGTAGAGTGGTTCTGCGGCCGCAGAACGGGGCACAGAAATGCCTACTTCTACCCAACATTTTCCTTTAAATCACCAGGCACTATTCAATCCAAAAAGTCGGAACCTTCCTTCATAAAAGTCTAAGGATGACTGTGTGACCAAAGTGCGGCCAGCGAAACGGTTATGCGATCGAAGAAATTGACCGCAAAATCGACATCAAAAATGCCCCAGAAAACTGCCTCATTCTGCGACCATTCTGCGGTCCGTAGAGTGGTTTTGCGGCCGCAGAACGGGGCACAGAAATGCCCACATCTACCCAACATTTTCCTTTAAATCACCAGGCACTATTCAATCCAAAAAGTCCGAACCTTTCTTCGTAAATGTGTAAGGATGACTGTATGACCAAAGTGCGGCCAGCAAAATGGTTATGCGATCGCAGAAATTGACCGCCAAATCGACATCAAAAAAGCCCCATAAAACTGCCTTACTCTGCGACCAATCTGCGGTCTGTAGAGTGGTTCTGCGGCCGCAGAACGGGGCATAAAAATGCCAACTTCTACCCAACATTTTCCTTTAAATCACCAGGCACTATTCTATCCAAAAAGTCTGAACCTTCCTTTGTAAAAGTCTGAGGATGACTGTGCGACCAAAGTGCGGCCAGCGAAATGGTTATGCGATCGCAGAAATAGCCGCGAAATCGACGTCAAAAATGCCCCAGAAAACTGCCTCACTCTGCGACCGTTCTGCGGCCGCAGAACAGGCCACTGAAATGCCTACTTCTGCCCAAAATTTTCCATTAAATCACCAGGCACTATTCAATCCAAAAAGTCCGAACCTTCCTTCGTAAAAGTCTAAAAATGACCATGTGACCAAACTGCGGCCCGCGAAACGGTTATGCGATCGCAAAAATAGCCGCGAAATCGACATCAAAAATTCCCCAGAAAACTGCCTCACTCTGCGACCATTTTGCGGTCCGTAGAGTGGTTCTGCGGCCGCAGAACGGGGCACAGAAATGCCTATTTCTGCCCAACATTTTCCTTTAAATCACCAGGCACTATTCAATCCAAAAAGTCCGAACCTCCCTTCGTAAAAGTCTAAGGATGACTGTGCGACCAAAGTGCGGTCAGCGAAACGGTTATGCGATCGCACATATTGACCACGAAATCGACATCAAAAAAGCCCCAGAAAACTGCCTCACTCCGCGACCAATCTGCGGTCCGTAGAGTGGTTCTGCTGCCGCAGAACGGGACACAAAAAGGCCAACTTCTGCCCAACATTTTCCTTTAAATCACCAGGCACTATTCTATCCAAAAAGTCTGAACCTTCCTTCGTAAAAGTCTAAGGATGACTGTGCGACCAAAGTGCGGCCAGCGAAATGGTTATGCGATCGCAGAAATAGCCGCGAAATTGACATCAAAAATGCCCCAGAAAACTGCCTCACTCTGCGACCATTCTGGGGTCCGTAGAGTGGTTCTGCGGCCGCAGAACGGGCCACTAAAATGCCTACTTCTGCCCAACATTTTCCTTTAAATTACCAGGCACTATTCAATCCAAAAAGTCCGAACCTCCCTTCGTAAAAGTCTAAGGATGACTGTGCGACCAAAGTGCGGCCAGCAAAACGGTTATGCGATCGCTTAAATAGCCGAGAAATCGACATCAAAAACGCCCCAGAAAACTGCCTCATTCTGCGACCATTCTGCGGTCCGTAGAGTGGTTCTGCGGCCGCAGAACGGGGCATAGAAATGCCTACTTCTGCCCAACATTTTCCTTTAAATCACCAGGCACTATTCTATCCAAAAAGTCTGAACCTTCCTTTGTAAAAGTCTAAGGATGACTGTGCGACCAAAGTGCGGCCAGCGAAACGGTTATGCGATCGTAGAAATAGCCGCGAAATCGACATCAAAAATGCCCCAGAAAACTGCGTCACTCTGCGACCGTTCTGCGGCCGCAGAACGGGCCACTGAAATGCCTACTTCTGCCCAACATTTTCCATTAAATCACCAGGCACTATTCAATCTAAAAAGTCCGAACCTCCCTTCGTAAAAGTCTAAGGATGACTATGCGACCAAAGTGCGGCCCACGAAACGGTTATGCGATCGCAGAAATGGCCGAAAAATCGACATCAAAAACGCCCCAGAAAACTTCCTCACTCTGCGACCATTCTACGGTCGGCAGAGAGGTTCTGCGGCCGCAGAACGGGCCACTGAAATGCCTACTTCTACCCAACATTTTCCTTTAAATCACCAGGCACTATTCAATCCAAAAAGTCCGAACCTTCCTTCGTAAAAGTCTAAAAATGACCGTGTGACCAAAGTGCGGCCCGCGAAACGGTTATGCGATCGCAAAAATAGCCGCGAAATCGACATCAAAAATGCCCCAGAAAACTGCCTCACTCTGCGACCATTTTGCGGTCCGTAGAGTGGTTCTGCGGCCGCAGAACGGGGCACAGAAATGCCTATTTCTGCCCAACATTTTCCTTTAAATCACCAGGCACTATTCAATCCAAAAAGTCCGAACCTCCCTTCGTAAAAGTCTAAGGATGACTGTGCGACCAAAGTGCGGTCAGCGAAACGGTTATGCGATCGCACATATTGACCGCGAAATCGACATCAAAAAAGCCCCAGAAAACTGCCTCACTCCGCGACCAATCTGCGGTCCGTAGAGTGGTTCTGCTGCCGCAGAACGGGACACCAAAAGGCCAACTTCTGCCCAACATTTTCCTTTAAATCACCAGGCACTATTCTATCCAAAAAGTCTGAACCTTCCTTCGTAAAAGTCTAAGGATGACTGTGCGACCAAAGTGCGGCCAGCGAAACGGTTATGCGATCGCAGAAATAGCCGCGAAATTGACATCAAAAATGCCCCAGAAAACTGCCTCACTCTGCGACCATTCTGGGGTCCGTAGAGTGGTTCTGCGGCCGCAGAACGGGCCACTGAAATGCCTACTTCTGCCCAACATTTTCCTTTAAATTACCAGGCACTATTCAATCCAAAAAGTCCGAACCTCCCTTCGTAAAAGTCTAAGGATGACTGTGCGACCAAAGTGCGGCCAGCAAAACGGTTATGCGATCGCTTAAATAGCCGAGAAATCGACATCAAAAACGCCCCAGAAAACTGCCTCATTCTGCGACCATTCTGCGGTCCGTAGAGTGGTTCTGCGGCCGCAGAACGGGGCACAGAAATGCCTACTTCTGCCCAACATTTTCCTTTAAATCACCAGGCACTATTCTATCCAAAAAGTCTGAACCTTCCTTTGTAAAAGTTTAAGGATGACTGTGCGACCAAAGTGCGGCCAGCGAAACGGTTATGCGATCGCAGAAATAGCCGCGAAATCAACATCAAAAATGCCCCAGAAAACTGCCTCACTCTGCGACCGTTCTGCGGCCGCAGAACGGGCCACTGAAATGCCTACTTCTGCCCAACATTTTCCATTAAATCACCAGGCACTATTCAATCTAAAAAGTCCGAACCTCCCTTCGTAAAAGTCTAAGGATGACTATGCGACCAAAGTGCGGCCCACGAAACGGTTATGCGATCGCAGAAATGGCTGAAAAATCGACATCAAAAACGCCCCAGAAAACTGCCTCACTCTGCGACCATTCTACGGTCGGCAGAGAGGTTCTGCGGCCACAGAACGGGCCACTGAAATGCCTACTTCTACCCAACATTTTCCTTTAAATCACCAGGCACTATTCAATCCAAAAAGTCCGAACCTTCCTTCGTAAAAGTCTAAAAATGACCGTGTGACCAAAGTGCGGCCCGCGAAACGGTTATGCGATCGCAAAAATAGCCGCGAAATCGACATCAAAAATGCCCCAGAAAACTGCCTCACTCTGCGACCATTTTGCGGTCCGTAGAGTGGTTCTGCGGCCGCAGAACGGGGCACAGAAATGCCTATTTCTGCCCAACATTTTCCTTTAAATCACCAGGCACTATTCAATCCAAAAAGTCCGAACCTCCCTTCGTAAAAGTCTAAGGATGACTGTGCGACCAAAGTGCGGTCAGCGAAACGGTTATGCGATCGCACATATTGACCGCGAAATCGACATCAAAAATGCCCCAGAAAACTGCCTCACTCCGCGACCAATCTGCGGTCCGTAGAGTGGTTCTGCTGCCGCAGAACGGGCCACTGAAATGCCTACTTCTGCCCAACATTTTCCATTAAATCACCAGGCACTATTCAATCTAAAAAGTCCGAACCTCCCTTCGTAAAAGTCTAAGGATTACTATGCGACCAAAGTGCGGCCCGCGAAACGGTTATGCGATCGCAGAAATGGCCGCAAAATCGACATCAAAAATGCCCCAGAAAACTGCCTCACTCTGCGACCATTCTACGGACGGCAGAGAGGTTCTACGGCCGCAGAACGGGCCACTGAAATGCCTACTTTTGACCAACATTTTCCTTTATATCACCAGGCACTATTCAATCCAAAAAGTCTGAACCTTTCTTCGTAAAAGTCTGAACCTTCCTTCGTAAAAGTCTAAGGATGACTGTGCGACCAAAGTGCGCCCAGCGAAACGGTTATGCGATCGCAGAAAGAGCCGTGAAATAGACATCAAAAATGCCCCAAAAAACTGCCTCACTCTACGACCGTTCTGCGGTCCGTAGAGTGGTTCTGCGGCCGCAGAACGGGGCACAGAAATGCCTACTTCTGCCCAACATTTTCCTTTAAATCACCAGGCACTATTAAATCTAAAAAGTCCGAACCTCCCTTCGTAAAAGTCTAAGGATGACTATGCGACCAAAGTGCGGCCCACGAAACGGTTATGCGATCGCAGAAATGGCCGAAAAATCGACATCAAAAATGCCCCGGAAAACTGCCTCACTCTGCGACCATTCTACGGTCGGCAGCGAGGTTCTGCGGCCGCAGAACGGGCCACTGAAATGCCTACTTCTGCCCAACATTTTCCTTTAAATCACCAGGCACTATTCTATCCAAAAAGTCTGAACCTTCCTTCGTAAAAGTCTAAGGATGACTGTTCGACCAAAGTGCGGCCAGCGAAACGGTTATGCGATCGCAGAAATAGCCGCGAAATTGACATCAAAAATGCCCCAGAAAACTGCCTCACTCTGCGATCATTCTGGGGTCCGTAGAGTGGTTCTGCGGCCGCAGAACGGGCCACTGAAATGCCTACTTCTGCCCAACATTTTCCTTTAAATTACCAGGCACTATTCAATCCAAAAAGTCCGAACCTCCCTTCGTAAAAGTCTAAGGATGACTGTGCGACCAAAGTGCGGCCAGCAAAACGGTTATGCGATCGCTTAAATAGCCGAGAAATCAACATCAAAAACGCCCCAGAAAACTGCCTCATTCTGCGACCATTCTGCGGTCCGTAGAATGGTTCTGCGACCACAGAACGGGGCACAGAAATGCCTACTTCTGCCCAACATTTTCCTTTAAATCACCAGGCACTATTCTATCCAAAAAGTCTGAACCTTCCTTTGTAAAAGTCTAAGGATGACTGTGCGACCAAAGTGCGGCCAGCGAAACGGTTATGCGATCGCAGAAATAGCCGCGAAATCGACATCAAAAATGCCCCAGAAAACTGCCTCACTCTGCGACCGTTCTGCGGCCGCAGAACGGGCCACTGAAATGCCTACTTCTGCCCAACATTTTCCATTAAATCACCAGGCACTATTCAATCTAAAAAGTCCGAACCTCCCTTCGTAAAAGTCTAAGGATTACTATGCGACCAAAGTGCGGCCCGCGAAACGGTTATGCGATCGCAGAAATGGCCGCAAAATCGACATCAAAAATGCCCCAGAAAACTGCCTCACTCTGCGACCATTCTACGGTCGGCAGAGAGGTTCTGCGGCCGCAGAACGGGCCACTGAAATGCCTACTTTTGCCCAACATTTTCCTTTAAATCACCAGGCACTATTCAATCCAAAAAGTCTGAACCTTCCTTCGTAAAAGTCTAAGGATGACTGTGCGACCAAAGTGCGCCCAGCGAAATGGTTATGCGATCGCAGAAAGAGCCATGAAATCGACATCAAAAATGCCCCAGAAAACTGCCTCACTCTGCGACCGTTCTGCGGTCCGTAGAGTGGTTCTGCGGCCGCAGAACGGGGCACAGAAATGCCTACTTCTGCCCAACATTTTCCTTTAAATCACCAGGCACTATTCAATCCAAAAAGTCCGAACCTCCCATTGTAAAAGTCTAAGGATGACTGTGCAACCAAAGTGCGGCCCGCAAAACGGTTATGCGATCGCAAAAATAGCCGCAAAATCGACATCAAAAATGCCCCAGAAAACTGCCTCACTTTGCGACCGTTCTGCGGCCGAAGAACGGGCCACTGAAATGCCTACTTCTGCCCAACATTTTCCATTAAATCACCAGGCACTATTCAATCCAAAAAGTCCGAACCTTCCTTCGTAAAAGTCTAAGGCTGACTGTGCGACCAAAGTGCGGCCAGCAAAACTGTTATGCGATCGCAGAAATAGCCGCAAAGTTGACATCAAAAATGCCCCAGAAAACTGCCTCATTCTGCGACCATTCTGCGGTCCGTAGAGTGGTTCTGCGGCCGCAGAACGGGGCACAGAAATGCCTACTTCTGCCCAACATTTTCCTTTAAATCACCAGGCACTATTCTATCCAAAAAGTCTGAACCTTCCTTTGTAAAAGTCTAAGGATGACTGTGCGACCAAAGTGCGGCCAGCGAAACAGTTATGCGATCGCAGAAATAGCCGCGAAATCGACATAAAAAATGCCCCAGAAAACTGCCTCACTCTGCGACCGTTCTGCGGCCGCAGAACGGGCCACTGAAATGCCTACTTCTGCCTAACATTTTCCATTAATTCACCAGGCACTATTCAATCCAAAAAGTCCGAACCTCCTTTCGTAAAAGTCTAAGGATGACTATGTGACCAAAGTGCGGCCCGCGAAACGGTTATGCGATCGCAGAAATGGCCGCAAAATTGACATCAAAAACGCCCCAGAAAACTGCCTCACTCTGCGACCATTCTACGGTCGGCAGAGAGGTTCTGCGGCCGCAGAACGGGCCACTGAAATGCCTACTTCTGCCCAACATTTTCCTTTAAATCACCAGGCACTATTCAATCCAAAAAGTCTAAACCTTCCTTCGTAAAAGTCTAAGGATGACTGTGCGACCAAAGTGCGCCCAGCGAAACGGTTATGCGATCGCAGAAAGAGCCACGAAATCGGCATCAAAAATGCCCCAGAAAACTGCCTCACTCTGCGACCGTTCTACGGTCCGTAGAGTGGTTCTGCGGCCGCAGAACGGGGCACAGAAATGCCTACTTCTGCCCAACATTTTCCTTTAAATCACCAGGCACTATTCAATCCAAAAAGTCCGAACCTCCCTTTGTAAAAGTCTAAGGATGACTGTGCGACCAAAGTGCGGCCCGTAAAACGGTTATGCGATCGCAGAAATAGCCGCAAAATCGACATCAAAAATGCTCCAGAAAACTGCCTCACTCTGCGACCGTTCTGCGGCCGTAGAACGGGCCACTGAAATGCCTACTTCTGCCCAACATTTTCCATTAAATCACCAGGTACTATTCAATCCAAAAAGACCGAACCTTCCTTCGTAAAAGTCTAAGGCTGACTGTGCGACCAAAGTGCGACCAGCAAAACTGTTATGCGATCGCAGAAATAGCCGCAAAATCGACATAAAAAACGCCCCAGAAAACTGCCTCATTCTCCGACCATTCTGCGGTCCGTAGAGTGGTTCTGCGGCCGCAGAATGGGGCACAGAAATGCCTACTTCTGCCCAACATTTTCCTTTAAATCACCGGGCACTATTCAATCCAAAAAGTCCGAACCTCTCTTCGCAAAAGTCTAAGGATGACTATGCGACCAAAGTGCGGCCCGCGAAACGGTTATGCGATCGCAGAAATAGCCGCGAAACCGACATCAAAAATGCCCCAGAAAACTGCCTCACTTTGCGACCATTCTACGGCCCGCAGAGAGGTTCTGCGGCCGTAGAACGGGCCACTGAAATGCCTACTTCTGCCCAACATTTTCCTTTAAATCACCAGGCACTATTCAATCCAAAAAGTCTGAACCTTCATTCGTAAAAGTCTAAGGATGACTATGCGACCAAAGTGCGGCTCGCAAAATGGTTATGCGATCATAGAAATAGCCGCGAAATCGACATCAAAAATGCCCCAGACAACTGCCTCACTCTGCGACCATTTTGCGGTCCGTAGAGTGGTTCTGCGGCCGCAGAACGGGGCACAGAAATGCCTACTTCTGCCCAACATTTTCCTTTAAATCACCAGGCACTATTCAATCCAAAAAGTCCGAACCTCCCTTCGTAAAAGTCTAAGGATGACTATGCGACCAAAGTGCGGCCCGCGAAACGGTTATGCGATCGCAGATATTGACCGCGAAATCGACATCAAAAAAGCCCCAGAAAACTACCTCACTCCGCGACCAATCTGCGGTCCGTAGAGTGGTTCTGCTGCCGCAGAACGGGACACAAAAAGGCCAACTTCTGCCCAACATTTTCCTTTAAATCACCAGGCACTATTCTATCCAAAAAGTCTCAACCTTCCTTCATAAAAGTCTAAGGATGACTGTGCGACCAAAGTGCGGCCAGCGAAATGGTTATGCGATCGCACAAATAGCCGCGAAATTGACATCAAAAATGCCCCAGAAAAGTGCCTCACTTTGCAACCATTCTGCGGTCCGCAGAGAGGTTCTGCGGCCACAGAACGGGCCACTGAAATGCCTACTTCTGCCCAACATTTTCCTTTAAATCACTAGGCACATTTCAGTCCAAAAATTCCAAACCTTCCTTCGTAAAAGTCTAAGGATGACTGTGCGACCAAAGTGCGGCCAGCAAAACGGTTATGTGATCGCAGAAATAGCCGCGAAATTGACATCAAAGTTGCCCCAGAAAACTGCCTAAATTTGCGACCATTCTGCGGTCCGTAGAGTGGTTCTGCGGCCGCAGAACGGGGCACAGAAATGCCTACTTCTACCCAACATTTTCCTTTAAATCACCAGGCACTATTCAATCCAAAAAGTCCGAACCTTCCTTCGTAAAAGTCTAAGGATCACTGTATGACCAAAGTGCGGCCAGCGAAACGGTTATTCGATCGCAGAAATTGACCGCGAAATCGACATCAAAAAAGCCCCATAAAACTGCCTTACTCCGCGACCAATCTGCAGTCTGTAGAGTGGTTCTGCGGCCGCAGAACGGGGCACAGAAATGCCTACTTCTACCCAACATTTTCCTTTAAATCACCAGGCACTATTCAATCCTAAAAGTCCGAACCTTCCTTCGTAAAAGTCTAAGGATGACTGTGTGACCAAAGTGCGGCCAGCGAAACGGTTATGCGATCGAAGAAATTGACCGCGAAATCGACATCAAAAATGCTCCAGAAAACTGCCTCATTCTGCGACCATTCTGCGGTCCGTAGAGTGGTTCTGCGGCCGCAGAACGGGGCACAGAAATGCCTACATCTACCCAACATTTTCCTTTAAATCACCAGGCACTATTCAATCCAAAAAAGTCCGAAACTTCCTTCATAAAAGTGTAAGGATGATTGTATGACCAAAGTGCGGCCAGCGAAATGGTTATGCGATCGCAGTAATTGACCGCCAAATCGACATCAAAAAAGCCCCATAAAACTGCCTTACTCCGTGACCAATCTGCGGTCTGTAGAGTGGTTCTGCGGCCGCAGAACGGGGCACAAAAATGCCTATTGCTACCCAACATTTTCCTTTAAATCACCAGGCACTATTCTATCCAAAAAATCTAAACCTTCCTTTGTAAAAGTCTAAGGATGACTGTGCGACCAAAGTGCGGCCAGCGAAACGGTTATGCGATTGCAGAAATAGCCGCGAAATCGACATCAAAAATGCCCCAGAAAATTGCCTCTCTCTGCGACCGTTCTGCGGCCGCAGAACGGGCCACTGAAATGCCTACTTCTGCCCAACATTTTCCATTAAATCACCAGGCACTATTCAATCCAAAAAGTCCGAACCTCCCTTCGTAAAAGTCTAAGGATTACTATGCGACCAAAGTGCTGCCTGCGAAACGGTTATGCGATCGCAGAAATTGCCGCAAAATCGACATCAAAAACACCCCAGAAAACTGCCTCACTCTGCGACCATTCTACGGTCGGCAGAGGTTCTGCGGCCGCAGAACGGGCCACTGAAATGCCAACTTCTGCCCAACATTTTCCTTTAAATCACCAGGCACTATTCAATCCAAAAAGTCTGAACCTTCCTTCGTAAAAGTCTAAGGATGACTGTGCGACCAAAGTGCGCCCAGCGAAACGGTTATGCGATCGCAGAAAGAGCTGCAAAATCGACATCAAAAATGCCCTAGAAAACTGCCTCACTCTGCGACCGTTCTGCGGTCCGTAGATTGGTTCTGCGGCCGCAGAACGGGGCATAGAAATGCCTACTTCTGCCCAACATTTTCCTTTAAATCACCAGTCACTATTCAATCCAAAAAGTCCGAACCACCCTTCGTAAAAGTCTAAGGATGACTGTGCGACCAAAGTGCGGCCCGCAAAACGGTTATGCGATCGCAGAAATAGCCGCAAAATCGACATCAAAAATGCCCCAGAAAACTGCCTCACTCTGCGACCGTTCTGCGGCCGTAGAACGGGCCACTGAAATGCCTACTTCTACCCAACATTTTCCGTTAAATCACCAGGCACTATTCAATCCAAAAAGTCCGAACCTTCCTTCGTAAAAGTCTAAGGATGACTGTGCGACCAAAGTGTGGCCAGCAAAACGGTTATGCAATCGCAGAAAAAAGCCGCAAAATCGACATCAAAAACGCCCAGAAAACTGCCTCATTCTGCGACCATTCTGCGGTCCGTAGAGTGGTTCTGCGGTCGAAGAACGGGGCACAAAAATGGCTACTTCTGCCCAACATTTTCCTTTAAATCACTAGGCACTATTCAATCCAAAAAGTCTGAACCTTCATTCGTAAAAGTCTAAGGATGACTATGCGACCAAAGTGCTGCTCGCAAAATGGTTATGCGATCGTAGAAATAGCCGCGAAATCGACATCAAAAATGCCCCAGAAAACTGCCTCACTCCACGACCATTCTGCGGTCCGTAGAGTGGTTCTGCGGCCGCAGAACGGGGCACAGAAATGCCTACTTCTACCCAACATTTTCCGTTAAATCACCAGGCACTATTCTATCCAAAAAGTCTGAACCTTCCTTTGTAAAAGTCTAAGGATGACTGTGCGACCAAAGTGTGGCCAGCAAAACGGTTATGCAATCGCAGAAAAAAGCCGCAAAATCGACATCAAAAACGCCCAGAAAACTGCCTCATTCTGCGACCATTCTGCGGTCCGTAGAGTGGTTCTGCGGTCGAAGAACGGGGCACAAAAATGGCTACTTCTGCCCAACATTTTCCTTTAAATCACTAGGCACTATTCAATCCAAAAAGTCTGAACCTTCATTCGTAAAAGTCTAAGGATGACTATGCGACCAAAGTGCTGCTCGCAAAATGGTTATGCGATCGTAGAAATAGCCGCGAAATCGACATCAAAAATGCCCCAGAAAACTGCCTCACTCTGCGACCGTTCTGCGGTCCATAGAGTGGTTTTGCGGCCGCAGAACGGGGCACAGAAATGCCTACTTCTGCCCAACATTTTCCTTTAAATCACCAGGCACTATTCAATCCAAAAAGTACGAACCTCCCTACGTAAAAGTCTAAGGATGACTGTGTGACCAAAGTGCGGCCCGCGAAACGGTTATGCGATCGCAGAAATAGCCGGGAAATCGACATCAAAAATGCCCCAGAAAACTGCCTCTTTCTGCGACCATTCTGCGGTCCGTAGAGTGGTTCTGCGGCCGCAGAACGGGGCACAGAAATGCCTACTTCTACCCAACATTTTCCTTTAAATCACCAGGCACTATTCAATCCAAAAAGTCCGAACCTTCCTTCGTAAAAGTGTAAGGATGACTGTATGACCAAAGTGCGGCCAGCGAAACGGTTATGTGATCGCAGAAATTGACCGCGAAATCGACATCAAAAAAGCCCCATAAAACTGCCTTACTCCGCGACCAATCTGTGGTCTGTAGAGTGGTTCTGCGGCCGCAGAACGGGGCACAAAAATGCCAGCTTCTACCCAACATTTTCCGTTAAATCACCAGGCACTATTCTATCCAAAAAGTCTGAACCTTCCTTTGTAAAAGTCTAAGGATGACTGTGCGACCAAAGTGCGGCCAGCGAAATGGTTATGCGATCGCAGAAATAGCCGCGAAATCGACATCAAAAATGCCCCAGAAAACTGCCTCACTCTGCGACCGTTCTGCGGTCCATAGAGTGGTTTTGCGGCCACAGAACGGGGCACAGAAATGCCTACTTCTGCCCAACATTTTCCTTTAAATCACCAGGCACTATTCAATCCAAAAAGTACGAACCTCCCTTCGTAAAAGTCTAAGGATGACTGTGTGACAAAAGTGCGGCCCGCGAAACGGTTATGCGATCGCAGAAATAGCCACGAAATCGACATCAAAAATGCCCCAGAAAACTACCTCACTCTGCGACCGTTCTGCGGTCCACATAGTTGTTCTGCGGCCGCAGAACGGGGCACAGAAATGCCTACTTCTGCCCAACATTTTCCTTTAAATCTCCAGGCACTATTCAATCCAAAAAGTCCGAACCTCCGTTCGTAAAAGTCTAAGGATGACTGTGCGACCAAAGTGCGGCCCGCGAAACGGTTGTGCGATCGCAGAAATAGCCGCGAAATCGACATCAAAAATGCCCCAGAAAACTGCCTCACTCTGCGACCATTCTACGGTCGGTAGAGAGGTTCTGCGGCCGCAGAACGGGCCACTGAAATGACTACTTCTGCCCAACATTTTCCATTAAATCACCAGGCACTATTCAATCCAAAAAGTCTGAACCTTCCTTCGTAAAAGTCTAAGGATGACTGTGCGACCAAAGTGCGCCCAGTGAAACAGTTATGCGATCGCAGATATTGACCGCGAAATCGACATCAAAAAAGTCCTAGAAAAATGCCTCACTCCGCGACCGTTCTGCGGTCCGTAGAGTGGTTCTGCTGCCGCAGAACGGGACACAAAAAGGCCAACTTCTGCCCAACATTTTCCTTTAAATCACCAGGCACTATTCTATCCTAAAAGTCTGAACCTTCCTTCGTAAAAGTCTAAGGATGACTGTGCGACCAAAGTGCGGCCAGCGAAACGGTTATGCGATCGCAGAAATAGCCGCAAAATCGACATCAAAAATGCCCCAGAAAACTACCTCACTTTGCGACCATTCTGCGGTCCGCAGAGAGGTTCTGCGGAATGGGCCACTGAAATGCCTACTTCTGCCCAACATTTTCCTTTAAATCACTAGGCACTATTCAGTCCAAAAAGTCCGAACCTTCCTTCGTAAAAGTCTAAGGATGACTTTGCGACCAAAGTGCGGCCAGCAAAACGGTTATGCGATTGCAGAAATAGCCGGGAAATCGACATCAAAAACGCCCCAGAAAACTGCCCCATTCTGCGACCATTCTGCGGTCCGTAGAGTGGTTCTGCGGCCGCAGAACGGGGCACAGAAATGCCTACTTCTACCCAACATTTTCCTTTAAATCACCAGGCACCATTCAATCCAAAAAGTCCGAACCTTCCTTCGTAAAAGTCTAAGGATGACTGTATGACCAAAGTGCGGCCAGCGAAACGATTATGCAATCGCAAAAATTGACCGCGAAATCGACATCAAAAATGCCCCAGAAAAATGCATCATTCTGCGACCATTCTGCGGTCCGTAGAGTGGTTCTGCGGCGGCAGAACGCGGCACAGAAATGCCTACTTCTACCCAACATTTTCCTTTAAATCACCAGGCACTATTCAATCCAAATAGTCCGAACCTTCCTCCGTAAAAGTGTAAGGATGACTGTATGACCAAAGTGCGGCCAGCGAAACGGTTATGTGATCGCAAAAATTGACCGCGAAATCGACATCAAAAATACCCCAGAAAACTGCATCATTCTGCGACCATTCTGCGGTCCGTACAGTGGTTCTGCGGCCACATAACGGGGCACAGAAATGCCTACTTCTGCCCAACATTTTCCTTTAAATCACCAGGAACTATTCAATCCAAAAAGTCCAAACCTCCCTTCGTAAAAGTCTAAGGATGAGTGTGCGACCAAAGTGCAGCCCGCGAAACGGTTATGCGATCGCAGAAATAGCCGCGAAATCGACATCAAAAATGCCCCAGAAAACTTCCTTACTTTGCGACCATTCTTCGGTCCGTAGAGAGGTTCTGCGGCTGCAGAACGGGCCACTGAAATGCCTACTTCTGCCCAACATTTTCCTTTAAATCACCAGGCACTATTAAATCCAAAAAGTCCAAACCTTCTTTCGTAAAAGTCTAAGGATGACTGTGCGACCAAAGTGCGGCCAGCGAAACGGTTATGCGATCGCACAAATAGCCGCGAAATCGACATAAAAAATGCCCCAGAAAACTGCCTCACTCTGCGACCATTCTGCGGTCCGTAAAGTGGTTCTGCGGCCGCAGAACGGGGCACAGAAATGCCTACTTCTGCCCAACATTTTCCTTTAAATCACTAGGCACTATTCAATCCAAAAAGTCTAAACCTCCCTTCGTAAAAGTCTAAGGATGACTGTGCGACCAAAGTGCGGCCCACGAAAAGGTTATGCGATCGCAGAAATAGCCGCGAAATCGACATTAAAAATGCCCCAGAAAACTGCCTCACTCTGCGACCATTCTACGGTCCGCAGAACGGGCCACTGAAATGCCTACTTCTGCCCAACATTTTCCTTTAAATCACCAGGCACTATTCAACCCAAAAAGTCTGAACTCCCTTTGCAAAAGTCTAAGGATGACTATGCGACCAAGGTGCGGCTCGCGAAACGGTTACGCGATCGCAACAATAGCCACGGAATCGACATCAAAAATGCCCCAGAAAATTGCCTCACTCTGCGACCATTCTGCAGTCCACAGAGAGGTTCTGCGGCCGCAGAACGGGGCACAGAAATGCCTACTTCTGCCCAACATTTTTCATTTAAATCACCAGGCACTATTCAATCAAAAAAGTCCGAACCTTCATTCGTAAAAGTTTAAGGATGACTGTACGACCAAAGTGCAGCCAGCGAAATAGTTATGCGATCGCAGAAATAGCCGCGAAATCGACATAAAAAATGCCCTAGAAAACTACCTCACTCCGCGACCAATCTGCGGTCCGTAGAGTGTTTCTGCGGCCGCAGAACGGGGCACAAAAATGCCTACTTCTGCCCAACATTTTCCTTTAAATCACCAGGCACTATTCTATCCAAAAAGGCTGAACCTTCCTTCGTAAATGTCTAAGGATGACTGTGCGACCAAAGTGCGGCCAACAAAACGGTTACGCGATCGCAGAAATAGCCGCGAAATCGACATCAAAAATGCCCCAGAAAATTGCCTCACTCTGCGACCGTTCTACGGTCCGTAGAGTGGTTCTGCGGCCGCAGAACGGTGCACAGAAATGCCTACTTCTGCCCAATATTTTCCTTTAAATCACCAGGAACTATTCAATCCAAAAAGTCCGAACCTCCCTTCGTAAAAGTCTAAGGATGACTGTGCGACCAAAGTGCAGCCCGCGAAACGGTTATGCGATCGCAGAAATAGCCGCGAAATCGACATCAAAAATGCCCCAGAAAACTTCCTTACTTTGCGACCATTCTACGGTCCGTTTAGAGGTTCTGCGGCTGCAGAACGGGCCACTGAAATGCCTACTTCTGCCCAACATTTTCCTTTAAATCACCAGGCACTATTAAATCCAAAAAGGCTGAACCTTCCTTCGTAAAAGTCTAAGGACGACTGTGCGACCAAAGTGCGGCCAGCGAAACGGTTATGCGATCGCAGAAATAGCCGCGAAATCGACATCAAAAATGCCCCAGAAAATTGCCTCACTCTGCGACCGTTCTACGGTCCGTAGAGTGGTTCTGCGGCCGCAGAACGGGGCACAGAAATGCCTACTTCTGCCCAACATTTTCCTTTAAATCACCAGGAACTATTCAATCCAAAAAGTCCGAACCTCCCTTCGTAAAAGTCTAAGGATGACTGTGCGACCAAAGTGCAGCCCGCGAAACGGTTATGCGATCGCAGAAATAGCCGCGAAATCGACATCAAAAATGCCCCAGAAAACTTCCTCACTTTGCGACCATTCTACGGTCCGTAGAGAGGTTCTGCGGCTGCAGAACGGGCCACTGAAATGCCTACTTCTGCCCAACATTTTCCTTTAAATCACCAGGCACTATTAAATCCAAAAAGTCCAAACCTTCCTTCGTAAAAGTCTAAGGACGACTGTGCGACCAAAGTGCGGCCAGCGAAACGGTTATGCGATCGCACAAATAGCCGCGAAATCGACATAAAAAATACCCCAGAAAACTGCCTCACTCTGCGACCATTCTGCGGTCCGTAAAGTGGTTCTGCGGCCACCGAACGGGGCACAGAAATGCCTACTTCTGCCCGACAGTTTCCTTTAAATCACCAGGCACTATTCAATCAAAAAAGTCTAAACCTCCCTTCGTAAAAGTCTAAGGATGACTGTGCGACAAAAGTGCGGCCAGCGAAACGATTATGCGATCGCAGAAATAGCCGCGAAATCGACATCAAAAACAGCCCAGAAAACTGCCTCACTCCGCGACCAATCTACGGTCCGTAGAGTGTTTCTGCGGCCGCCGAACGGGGCACAAAAATGCCTACTTCTACCCAACATTTTCCTTTAAATCACCAGGCACTATTCTATCCAAAAAGGCTGAACCTTCCTTCGTAAATGTCTAAGGATGACTGTGCGACCAAAGTGCGGCCAACGAAACGGTTATGCGATCGCAGAAATAGCCGCGAAATCGACATCAAAAATGCCCCAGAAAATTGCCTCACTCTGCGACCGTTCTACAGTCCGTAGAGTGGTTCTGCGGCCGTAGAACGGGGCACAGAAATGCTTACTTCTGCCCAACATTTTCCTTTAAATCACCAGGAACTATTCAATCCAAAAAGTCCGAACCTCCCTTCGTAAAAGTCTAAGGATGACTGTGCGACCAAAGTGCAGCCCGCGAAACGGTTATGCGATCGCAGAAATAGCCGCGAAATCGACATCAAAAATGCCCCAAAAAACATCCTCACTTTGCGACCATTCTACGGTCCGTGGAGAGGTTCTACGGCTGCAGAACGGGCCACTGAAATGCCTACTTCTGCCCAACATTTTCATTTAAATCACCAGGCACTATTAAATCCAAAAAGTCCAAACCTTCCTTCGTAAAAGTCTAAGGATGACTGTGCGACCAAAGTGCGGCCAGCAAAACGGTTATGCGATCGCAAAAATAGCCGCGAAATCGACATAAAAAATGCCCCAGAAAACTGCCTCACTCTGCGACCATTCTGCGGACCGTAAAGTGGTTATGCGGCCGTAGAACGGGGCACAGAAATGCCTACTTCTGCCCAACATTTTCCTTTAAATCACCAGGCACTATTCAATCCAAAAAGTCTAAACCTCCCTTCGTAAAAGTCTAAGGATGACTGTGCGACCAAAGTGCGGCCCGCGAAAAGGTTATGCGATCGCAGAAATAGCCGCGAATTCAACATTAAAAATGCCTCAGAAAACTGCCTCACACTGCGACCATTCTACGGTCCTAAGAACGGGCCACTGAAATGCCTACTTCTGCCCAACATTTTCCTTTAAATCACCAGGCACTATTCAACCCAAAAAGTCTGAACTCCCTTTGCAAAAGTCTAAGGATGACTATGCGACCAAGGTGCGGCTCGCGAAACGGTTACGCGATCGCAACAATAGCCGCAGAATCGACATCAAAAATGCCCCAGAAAATTGCCTCACTCTGCGACCATTCTGCAGTCCACAGAGAGGTTCTGCGGCCGCAGAACAGGGCACAGAAATGCCTACTTCTGCCCAACATTTTCCTTTAAATCACCAGGCACTATTCAATCCAAAAAGTCCGAACCTTCATTCGTAAAAGTTTAAGGATGACTGTGCGACCAAAGTGCGGCCAGCAAAACAGTTATGCGATCGCAGAAATAGCCGCGAAATCGACATCAAAAATGCCCTAGAAAACAGCCTCACTCCGCGACCAATCTGCGGTCCGTAGGGTGTTTCTGCGGCCGCAGAACGGGGCACAAAAATGCCTACTTCTGCCCAACATTTTCCTTTAAATCACCAGGCACTATTCTATCCAAAAAGGCTGAACCTTCCTTCGTAAATGTCTAAGGATGACTGTGTGACCAAAGTGCGGCCAACGAAATGGTTATGCGATCGCAGAAATAGCCGCGAAATCGACATCAAAAATACCCCAGAAAATTGCCTCACTCTGCGACCGTTCTACGGTCCGTAGAGTGGTTCTGCGGCCGCAGAACGGGGCACAGAAATGCCTACTTCTGCCCAACATTTTCCTTTAAATCACCAGGAACTATTCAATCCAAAAAGTCCGAACCTCCCTTCGTAAAAGTCTAAGGATGACTGTGCGACCAAAGTGCAGCCCGCGAAACGGTTATGCGATCGTAGAAATAGCCGCGAAATCGACATCAAAAATGCCCCAGAAAACTTCCTCACTTTGCGACCATTCTACGGTCCGTAGAGAGGTTCTGCGGCTACAGAACGGGCCACTGAAATGCCTACTTCTGCCCAACATTTTCCTTTAAATCACCAGGCACTATTAAATCCAAAAAGTCCATACCTTCCTTCGTAAAAGTCTAAGGATGACTGTGCGACCAAAGTGCGGCCAGCGAAACGGTTATGCGATCGCACAAATAGCCGCGAAATCGACATAAAAAATGCCCCAGAAAACTGCCTCACTCTGCGACCATTCTGCGGTCCGTAAAGTGGTTCTGCGGCCACAGAACGGGGCACAGAAATGCCTACTTCTGCCCAACATTATCCTTTAAATCACCAGGCACAATTCTAAGGATGACTGTGCGACCAAAGTGTGGCCAGCAAAACGGTTATGCGATCGCAGAAATAGCCCCGAAATCGACATCAAAAATGCCCCAGAAAACTGCCTCACTCCGCGACCAATCTGCGGTCCGTAGAGTGTTTCCGCGGCCGCAGAACGGGGCACAAAAATGCCTACCTCTGCCCAACATTTTCCTTTAAATCACCAGGCACTATTCTATCCAAAAAGGCTGAACCTTCCTTCGTAAATGTCTAAGGATGACTGTGCGACCAAAGTGCGGCCAACGAAATGGTTATGCGATCGCAGAAATAGCCGCGAAATCGACATCAAAAATGCCCCAGAAAATTGCCTCACTCTGCGACCGTTCTACGGTCCGTAGAGTGGTTCTGCGGCCGCAGAACGGGGCACAGAAATGCCTACTTCTGCCCAACATTTTCCTTTAAATCACCAGGAACTATTCAATCCAAAAAGTCCGAACCTCCCTTCGTAAAAGTCTAAGGATGACTGTGCGACCAAAGTGTAGCCCGCGAAACGGTTATGCGATCGTAGAAATAGCCGCGAAATCGACATCAAAAATGCCCCAGAAAACTGCCTCACTCTGCGACCATTCTGCGGTCCGTAAAGTGGTTCTGCGGCCACAGAACAGGGCACAGAAATGCCTACTTCTGCCCAACATTTTCCTTTAAATCACCAGGCACTATTCTAAGGATGACTGTGCGACCAAAGTGCGGCCAGCAAAACGGTTATGCGATCGCAGAAATAGCCCCGAAATCGACATCAAAAATGCCCCAGAAAACTGCCTCACTCCGCGACCAATCTGCGGTCCGTAGAGTGTTTCTGCGGCCGCAGAACGGGGCACAAAAATGCCTACTTCTGCCCAACATTTTCCTTTAAATCACCAGGCACTATTCTATCCAAAAAGGCTGAACCTTCCTTCGTAAAAGTCTAAGGATGACTGTGCGACCAAAGTGCAGCCCGCGAAACGGTTATGCGATCGCAGAAATAGCCGCGAAATCGACATCAAAAATGCCCCAGAAAACTGCCTCACTCCGCGACCAATCTGCGGTCCGTAGAGTGTTTCTGCGGCCGCAGAACGGGGCACAGAAATGCATACTTCTGCCCAACATTTTCCTTTAAATCACCAGAAACTATTCAATCCAAAAAGTCCGAACCTCCCTTCGTAAAAGTCTAAGGATGACTGTGCGACCAAAGTGCAGCCCGCGAAACGGTTATGCGATCGCAGAAATAGCCGCGAAATCGACATCAAAAATGCCCCAGAAAACTTCCTCACTTTGCGACCATTCTACGGTCCGTAGAGAGATTCTGCGGCTGCAGAACGGGCCACTGAAATGCCTACATCTGCCAAACATTTTCCTTTAAATCACCAGGCATTATTAAATCCAAAAAGTCCAAACCTTCCTTCGTAAAAGTCTAGGGATGACTGTGCGACCAAAGTGCGGCCAGCGAAATGGTTATGCGATCGCCCAAATAGCCGCGAAATTGACATAAAAAATGACCCAAAAAACTGCCTCACTCTGCGACCATTCTGCGGTCCGTAAAGTGGTTCTGCGGCCGTAGAACGGGGCACAGAAATGCCTACTTCTACCCAACATTTTCCTTTAAATCACCAGGCACTATTCAATCCAAAAAGTCCGAACCTTCCTTCGTAAAAGTCTAAGGATGACTGTATGACCAAAGTGCGGCCAGCGAAACCGTTATGCGATCGCAGAAATTGACCGCGAAATCGACATCAAAAAAGCCCCATAAAACTGCCTTACTCCGCGACCAATCTACGGTTTGTAGAGTGGTTCTGCGGCCGCAGAACTGGGCACAGAAATGCATACTTCTGCCCAACATTTTCTTTTAAGTCACCAGGCACTATTCAATCCAAAAAGTCCGAACCTCCCTTCATAAAAGTCTAAGGATGACTATGCGACCAAAGTGCGGCCCGCGAAACGGTTATGCAATCACAGAAATAGCAGCGAAATCGACACCAAAAATGCCCCAGAAAACAGCCTCACTCTGCGACCGTTCTGCGGTCCGCAGAGTGGTTCTGCGGCCGCAGAACGGGGCACAGAAATGCCTACTTCTGCCCAACATTTTCCTTTAAATCACCAGGCACTATTCAATCCAAAAAGTCCGAACCTCCCTTCGTAAAAGTCTAAGGATGACTGTGCCACCAAAGTGCGGCCCGCGAAACGGTTATGCGATCGCAGAAATAGCCGCGAAATCGACATAAAAAATGCCCCAAAAAACTGCCTCACTCTTCGACCATTCTGCGGTCCGCAGAGAGGTTCTGCGGCCGCAGAACAGGCCACTGAAATGCCTACTTCAACCCAACATTTTCCTTTAAATCACCAGGCACTCTTCAACCCAAAAAGTCTAAAACTTCCTTTGCAAAAGTCTAAGGATGACTATGCGACAAAAGTGCGGCTCGCAAAACAGTTACGCGATCGCAAAAGTAGCCGCGGAATCGACATCAAAAATGCCCTAGAAAATTGCCTCACTCTGCGACCATTCTGCGATCCATAGAGAGGTTCTGCGGCCGCAGAACGGGGCACAGAAATGCCTACTCCTGCCCAACATTTTTCCTTTAAATCACTAGGCACTATTCAATCCAAAAAGTACGAACCTCCCTTCGTAAAAGTCTAAGGATGACTGTGCGACCAAAGTCGACCAGCAAAACGGTTATGGGATCGCAGAAATAGCCGCGAAATCGACATCAAAAACGCCCTAGAAAACTTCCTCACTTTGCGACCATTCTGCGGTCCGCAGAGTGGTTCTGCGGCCGCAGAACGGGGCACAAAAATGCCTACTTCTGCCCAACATTTTCCTTTAAAGCACCAGGCACTATTCAACCCAAAAAGTCTGAAACTCCCTTTGCAAAAGTCTAAGGATGACTATACGACCAAAGTGCGGCTCGCAAAACGGTTACGCGATCACAACAATAGCCGCGGAATCGACATCAAAAATGCCCCAGAAAATTGCCTCACTCTGCGACCATTCTGCGGTCCGTAGAGTGGTTCTGCGGCAGCAGAACGGGGCATAGAAATGCCTACTTCTGCCCAACATTTTCCTTTAAATCACCAAGTACTATTCAATCCAAAAAGTCCGAACCTCCCTTCGTAAAAGTCTAAGGATGACTGTGCGACCAAAGTGCGGCCCGCGAAACGGTTATGCGATCACAGAAATAGCCGTGAAATCGACATCAAAAATGCCCCAGAAAACTTCCTCACTTTGCGACCATTCTACGGTCCGTAGAGAGGTTCTGCGGCCACAGAACGGGCTACTGAAATGCCTACTTCTGCCCAACATTTTCCTTTAAATCACCAGGCACTATTTAATCCAAAAAGTCCGAACCTTCATTCGTAAAAGTCTCAGGATGACTGTGCGACCAAAGTGCGGCCCGGTTATACAATCGCAGAAATAGCCGTGAAATCGACATAAAAAATGCCCCAGAAAACTTCCTCACTTTGCGACCATTCTACGGTCCGTAGAGAAGTTCTGCGGCCATAGAACGGGCTACTGAAATGCCTACTTCTGCCCAACATTTTCCTTTAAATCACCAGGCACTATTCAATCCAAAAAGTCCGAACCTTCATTCGTAAAAGTCTCAGGATGACTGTGCGACCAAAGTGGGGCCAGCGAAACGGTTATACAATCGCAGAAATGGCCGCGAAATAGACATAAAAAATGCCCTAGAAAACTGCCTCACTCTGCGACCATTCAGCGGTCCGTAGAGTGGTTCTGCGGACCGCAGAACGGGGCACAGAAATGCCTACTTCTGCCCAACATTTTCCTTTAAATATCCAGGCACAATTCAATCCAAAAAGTCCGAACCTTCCTTTATAAAAGTCTAAGAATGACTGTGCGACCAAAGTGCGGCCTGCGAAACGGTTATGCAATCGCAGAAATAGCTGCGGAATCAACATCAAAAATGCCCCAGAAAATTGCCTCACTCTGCGACCATTCTGCGGTCCGTAGAGTGGTTCTGCGGCAGCAGAACGGGGCATAGAAATGCCTACTTCTGCCCAACATTTTCCTTTAAATCACCAAGTACTATTCAATCCAAAAAGTCCGAACCTCCCTTCGTAAAAGTCTAAGGATGACTGTGCGACCAAAGTGCGGCCCGCGAAACGGTTATGCGATCACAGAAATAGCCGTGAAATCGACATCAAAAATGGCCCAGAAAACTTCCTCACTTTGCGACCATTCTACGGTCCGTAGAGAGGTTCTGCGGCCGCAGAACGGGCTACTGAAATGCCTACTTCTGCCCAACATTTTCCTTTAAATCACCAGGCACTATTTAATCCAAAAAGTCCGAACCTTCATTCGTAAAAGTCTCAGGATGACTGTGCGACCAAAGTGCGGCCAGCGAAATGGTTATACAATCGCAGAAATAGCCGTGAAATCGACATAAAAAATGCCCCAGAAAACTTCCTCACTTTGCGACCATTCTACGGTCCGTAGAGAAGTTCTGCGGCCGCAGAACGGGCTACTGAAATGCCTACTTCTGCCCAACATTTTCCTTTAAATCACCAGGCACTATTCAATCCAAAAAGTCCGAACCTTCATTCGTAAAAGTCTCAGGATGACTGTGCGACCAAAGTGGGGCCAGCGAAACGGTTATACAATCGCAGAAATGGCCGCGAAATAGACATAAAAAATGCCCTAGAAAACTGCCTCACTCTGCGACCATTCTGCGGTCCGTAGAGTAGTTCTGCGGCCGCAGAACGGGGCACAGAAATGCCTACTTCTGCCCAACATTTTCCTTTAAATCAACAGGCACTATTCAATCCAAAAAGTCCGAACCTCCCTTCATAAAAGTCTAAGAATGACTATGTGACCAAAGTGTGGCCCGCGAAACGGTTATGCGATCGCAGAAATAGCCGCGAAATCCACATCAAAAATGCCCCTGAAAACTGCCTCACTTTGCGACCATTCTACGGTCCGCAGAGAGGTTCTGCGGCCGCATAACGGGTCACTGAAATGCCTACTTCTGCCCAACATTTTTCTTTAAATCACCTGGCACTATTCAATCCAAAAAGTCCGAACCTTCCTTCGTAAAAGTTTAAGGATGACTGTGCGACCAAAGTGCGGCCACCAAAACGGTTATGTGATCGCAGAAATTGACCGCGAAATCGACATCAAAAAATCCCTAGAAAATTGCCTCACTCCGCGACCAATCTGCGGTCCGTAGAGTGTTTCTGCGGCCGCAGAACGGGGCACAAAAATGCCTACTTCTGCCCAACATTTTCCTTTAAATCACCAGGCACTATTCTATCCAAAAAGGCCGAACCTTCCTTCGTAAATGTCTAAGGATGACTGTGCGACCAAAGTGCGGCCAACGAAACGGTTATGCGATCGCAGAAATAGCCGCAAAATCGACATCAAAAATGCCCCAGAAAACTGCCTCACTCTGCGACCGTTCTACGGTCCGTAGAGTGGTTCTGTGGCCGTAGAACGGGGCATAGAAATGCCTACTTCTGCCCAACATTTTCCTTTAAATCACCAGGTACTATTCAATCCAAAAAGTCCGAACCTCCCTTCGTAAAAGTCTAAGGATGACTGTGCGACCAAAGTGCAGCCCGCGAAACGGTTATGCGATCACAGAAATAGCGGCGAAATCGACATCAAAAATGGCCCAGAAAACTTCCTCACTTTGCGACCATTCTACGGTCCGTAGAGAGGTTCTGCGGCCGCAGAACGGGCTACTGAAATGCCTACTTCTGCCCAACATTTTCCTTTAAATCACCAGGCACTATTCAATCCAAAAAGTTCGAACCTTCATTCGTAAAAGTCTAAGGATGACTGTGCGACCAAAGTGCGGCCAGCGAAACGGTTATGCAATCGCAGAAATAGCCGCGAAATAGACATAAAAAATGCCCCAGAAAACTGCCTCACTCTGCGACCATTCTGCGGTCCGTAGAGTGGTTCTGCGGCCGCAGAACGGGGCACAGAAATGCCTACTTCTGCCCAACATTTCCCTTTAAATCACCAGGCACTATTCAATCCAAAAAGTCCGAACCTCCCTTCATAAAAGTCTAAGAATGACTATGTGACCAAAGTGCGGCCCTCGAAACGGTTATGCGATCGTAGAAATAGCCGCGAAATCGACATCAAAAACGCCCCTGAAAACTACCTCACTTTGCGACCATTCTACGGTCCGCAGAGAGGTTCTGCGGCCGCAGAACGGGCCACTGAAATGCCTACTTCTGCCCAACATTTTTCTTTAAATCACCTGGCACTATTCAATCCAAAAAGTCCGAACCTTCCTTCGTAAAAGTTTAAGGATGACTGTGCGACCAAAGTGCAGCCAGCAAAACGGTTATGCGATCGCAGAAATTGACCGCGAAATCGACATCAAAAAAGCCCTAGAAAATTGCCTCACTCCGCGACCAATCTGCGGTCCGTAGAGTGTTTCTGCGGCCGCAGAACAGGGCACAAAAATGACTACTTCTGCCCAACATTTTCCTTTAAATCACCAGGCACTATTCTATCCAAAAAGGCCAAACCTTCCTTCGTAAATGTCTAAGGATGACTGTGCGACCAAAGTGCGGCCAACGAAACGGTTATGCGATCGTAGAAATAGCCGCGAAATCGACATCAAAAATGCCCCAGAAAATTGCCTCACTCTACGACCGTTCTACGGTCCGTAGAGTGGTTCTGCGGCCGCAGAACGAGGCACAGAAATGCCTACTTCTGCCCAACATTTTCCTTTAAATCACCAGGAACTATTCAATCCAAAAAGTCTGAACCACCCTTCGTAAAAGTCTAAGGATGACTGTGCGACCAAAGTGCAGCCCGCGAAAAGGTTATGCGATCGCAGAAATAGCCGCAAAATCGACATCAAAAATGCCCCAGAAAACTTCCTCACTTTGCGATCATTCTACGGTCCGTAGACAGGTTCTGCGACTGCAGAACGGGCCACTGAAATGCCTACTTCTGCCCAACATTTTCCTTAAAATAACCAGGCACTATTAAATCCAAAAAGTCCAAACCTTCCTTCGCAAAAGTCTAAGGATGACTGTGCGACCAAAGTGCGGCAAGCGAAACGGTTATGCGATCGCACAAATAGCCGCGAAATCGACATAAAAAATGCCCCAGAAAACTGCCTCACTCTGCGACCATTCTGCGGTCCGTAAAGTGGTTCTGCGGCCGCAGAACGGGGCACAGAAATGCCTACTTCTGCCCAACATTTTCCTTTAAATCACCAGGCTCTATTCAATCCAAAAAGTCTAAACCTCCCTTCGTAAAAGTCTAAGGATGATTGTGCGACCAAAGTGCGGACCGCGAAACGGTTATGCGATCGCAGAAATAGCCGCGAAATCGACATCAAAAAATGCCCCAGAAAACTTCCTCACTTTGCGACCATTCTACGGTCCGTAGAGAGGTTCTGTGGCCACAGAACGGGCTACTGAAATGCCTACTTCTGCCCAACATTTTCCTTTAAATCACCAGGCACTATTTAATCCAAAAAGTCCGAACCTTCATTCGTAAAAGTCTAAGGATGACTGTGCGACCAAAGTGCGGCCAGCGAAACGGTTATGCAATCGCAGAAATAGCCGCGAAATAGACATAAAAAATACCCCAGAAAACTGCCTCACTCTGCGACCATTCTGCGGTCCGTAGAGTGGTTCTGCGGCCGCAGAACGGGGCACAGAAATGCCTACTTCAGCCCAACATTTTCCTTTAAATCAACAGGCACTATTCAATCCAAAAAGTCCGAACCTCCCTTCATAAAAGTCTAAGAATGACTATGTGACCAAAGTGCGGCCCGCGAAACGGTTATGCGATCGCAGAAATAGCCGCGAAATCGAAATCAAAAACGCCCCTGAAAACTGCCTCACTTTGCGACCATTCTACGGTCCGCAGAGAGGTTCTGCGGCCGCAGAACGGGCCACTGAAATGCCTACTTCTGCCCAACATTTTTCTTTAAATCACCTGGCACTATTCAATCCAAAAAGTCCGAATCTTCCTTCGTAAAAGTTTAAGGATGACTGTGCGACCAAAGTGCGGCCAGCAAAACGGTTATGCGATCGCAGAAATTGACCGCGAAATCGACATCAAAAAAGCCCTAGAAAATTGCCTCACTCCGCGACCAATCTGCGGTCCGTAGAGTGTTTCTGCGGCCGCAGAACGGGGCACAAAAATGCCTACTTCTGCCCAACATTTTCCTTTAAATCACCAGGCACTATTCTATCCAAAAAGGCCGAACCTTCCTTCGTAAATGTCTAAGGATGACTGTGCGACCAAAGTGCGGCCAACGAAATGGTTATGCGATCGCAGAAATAGCCGCGAAATCGACATCAAAAATGCCCCAGAAAACTGCCTCACTCTGCGACCGTTCTACGGTCCGTAGAGTGGTTCTGCGGCCGCAGAACGGGGCATAGAAATGCCTACTTCTGCCCAACATTTTCCTTTAAATCACCAAGTACTATTCAATCCAAAAAGTCCGAACCTCCCTTCGTAAAAGTCTAAGGATGACTGTGCGACCAAAGTGCGTCCCGCGAAACGGTTATGCGATCACAACAATAGCCGCGGAATCGACATCAAAAATGCCCCAGAAAATTGCCTCACTCTGCGACCATTCTGCGGTCCACGGAGAGGTTCTGCGGCCGCAGAACGGGGCACAGAAATGCCTATTTCTGCCCAACATTTTCCTTTAAATCACCAGGCACTATTCAATCCAAAAAGTCCGAACCTTCATTCGTAAAAGTGTAAGGATGACTGTGCGACCAAAGTGCGGCCAGCGAAACGGTTATGCGATCGCAGAAATAGTCGCGAAATCGACATCAAAAACACCCCAGAAAACTGCCTCACTCTGTGACCATTCTGCGGTCCGTAGAGTGGTTCTGCGGCCGCAGAACGGGGCACAGAAATGCCTACTTCTGCCCAAAATTTTCCTTTAAATCACCAGGCACTATTCAATCCAAAAAGTCCGAACCTCGCTTCATAAAAGTCTAAGGATGACTATGCGACCAAAGTGCGGCCCGCGAAACGGTTATGCGATCGCACAAATAGCCGCGAAATCTACATAAAAAACGCCCCAGAAAACTGCCTCACTTTGCGACTATTCTACGGTCCGTAGAGATGTTCTGCGGCCGCAGAACGGGCCACTGAAGTGCCTACTTCTGCCCAACATTTTCCTTTAAATCACCAGGCACTATTCAACCCAAAAGTGTGAAACTCCCTTTGCAAAAGTCTAAGGATGACTATGCGACCAAAGTGCGGCTCGCGAAACGGTTACGCGATCGCAATAATAGCCGCAGAATCGACATAAAAAATGCCCCAGAAAATTGCCTCACTCTGCGACCATTCTGCGGTCCACAGAGAGGTTCTGCGGCCGCAGAACGGGGCACAGAAATGCCTACTTCTGCCCAACATTTTCCTTTAAATCACCAGGCACTATTCAATCCAAAAAGTTCGAACCTTCATTCGTAAAAGTTTAAGGATGACTGTGCGACCAAAGTGCGGCCAGCGAAACGGTTATGCGATCGCAGAAATAGCCACGAAATCGACATCAAAAACTCCCCAGAAAACTGCCTCACTCCGCGACCAATCTGCCGTCCGTAGAGTGTTTCTGCGGCCGCAGAACGGGGCACAAAAATGCCTACTTCTGCCCAACATTTTCCTTTAAATCACCAGGCACTATTCTATCCAAAAAGGCCGAACCTTCCTTCGTAAATGTCTAAGGATGACTGTGCAACCAAAGTGCGGTCAACGAAACGGTTATGCGATCGCAGAAATAGCCGCGAAATCGACATCAAAAATGCCCCAGAAAATTGCCTCATTCTGCGACCATTCTGCGGTCCGTAGAGTGGTTCTGCGGCCGCAGAACAGGGCACAGAAATGCCTACTTCTGCCCAACATTTTCCTTTAAATCACCAGGCACTATTCAATCCAAAAAGTCCGAACCTTCATTCGTAAAAGTTTAAGGATGACTGTGCGACCAAAGTGCGGCCAGCGAAACGGTTATGCGATCGCAGAAATAGCCGCGAAATCGACATCAAAAACGCCCCAGAAAACTACCTCACTCTGCGACCATTCTGCGGTCCGTAGAGTGGTTCTGCGGCAGCAGAACGGGGCACAGAAATGCCTACTTCTGCCCAAAATTTTACTTTAAATCACCAGGCACTATTCAATCTAAAAAGTCCGAACCTCGCTTCATAAAAGTCTAAGGATGACTATGCGACCAAAGTGCGGCCCGCGAAACGGTTATGCGATCGCAGAAATAGCCGCGAAATAGACATCAAAAATGCCCCAGAAAACTGCCTCACTTTGCGACTATTCTACGGTCCGTAGAGATGTTCTGCGGCCGCAGAACGGGCCACTGAAGTGCCTACTTCTGCCCAACATTTTTCTTTAAATCACCAGGCACTATTCAATACAAAAAGTCCGAACCTTCCTTCGTAAAAGTCTAAGGATGACTGTGCGACAAAAGTACGGCCAGCAAAATGGTTATGCGATCGCAGAAATTGACCGCGAAATCGACATCAAAAAAGCTCTAGAAAATTGCCTCACTCCGCGACCAATCTGCGGTCCGTAGAGTGGTTCTGCGGCCGCAGAACGGGGCACAAAAATGCCTACTTCTACCCAACATTTTCCTTTAAATCACCAGGCACTATTCTATCTAAAAAGTCCGAACCTTCCTTCGTAAATGTCTAAGGATGACTGTGCGACAAAAGTGCGGCCAGCAAAATAGTTATGCGATCGCAGAAATTGACCGCGAAATCGACATCAAAAAAGCTCTAGAAAATTGCCTCACTCCGCGACCAATCTGCGGTCCGTAGAGTGGTTCTGCGGCCGCAGAACGGGGCACAAAAATGCCTACTTCTGCCCAACATTTTCCTTTAAATCACCAGGCACTATTCTATCTAAAAAGTCCGAACCTTCCTTCGTAAATGTCTAAGGATGACTGTGCGACAAAAGTGCGGCCAACGAAACGGTTATGCGATCGCAGAAATAGCCGCAAAATCGACATAAAAAATGCCCCAGAAAATAGCCTCACTCTGCGACCGTTCTACGGTCCTTAGAGTGGTTCTGCGGCCGCAGAACGGGGCACAGAAATGCCTACTTCTGCCCAACATTTTCCTTTAAATCACCAGGAACTATTCAATCCAAAAAGTCCGAACCTCCCTTCGTAAAAGTCTAAGGATGACTGTGCGACCAAAGTGCGGCCCGCGAAACGGTTATGCGATTTCAGAAATAGCCGCGAAATCGACATCAAAAATGCCCCAGAAAACTTCCTTACTTTGCGACCATTCTACGGTCCGTAGAGAGGTTCTGCGGCCGCAGAACGGGCCACTGAAATGCCTACTTCTGCCCAACATTTTCCTTTAAATCACCAAGCACTATTCAATCCAAAAAGTCCGAACCTTCCTTCGTAAAAGTCTAAGGATGACTGTGCGACCAAAGTGCGGCCAGCGAAACGGTTATGCGATCGCAGAAATAGCTGCGAAATCGACATAAAAAATGCCCCAGAAAACTGCCTCACTCTGCGACCATTCTGCGGTCCACAGAGAGGTTCTGCGGCCGCAGAACGGGGCACAGAAATGCCTACTTCTGCCCAACATTTTCCTTTAAATCACCAGGCACTATTCAATCCAAAAAGTCCGAACCTTCATTCGTAAAAGTTTAAGGATGACTGTGCGACCAAAGTGCGGCCAGCGAAACGGTTATGCGATCGCAGAAATAGCCGCGAAATCGACATCAAAAACGCCCCAGAAAACTACCTCACTCTGCGACCATTCTGCGGTCCGTAGAGTGGTTCTGCGGCAGCAGAACGGGGCACAGAAATGCCTACTTCTGCCCAAAATTTTACTTTAAATCACCAGGCACTATTCAATCTAAAAAGTCCGAACCTCGCTTCATAAAAGTCTAAGGATGACTATGCGACCAAAGTGCGGCCCGCGAAACGGTTATGCGATCGCAGAAATAGCCGCGAAATAGACATCAAAAATGCCCCAGAAAACTGCCTCACTTTGCGACTATTCTACGGTCCGTAGAGATGTTCTGCGGCCGCAGAACGGGCCACTGAAGTGCCTACTTCTGCCCAACATTTTTCTTTAAATCACCAGGCACTATTCAATACAAAAAGTCCGAACCTTCCTTCGTAAAAGTCTAAGGATGACTGTGCGACAAAAGTGCGGCCAGCAAAATGGTTATGCGATCGCAGAAATTGACCGCGAAATCGACATCAAAAAAGCTCTAGAAAATTGCCTCACTCCGCGACCAATCTGCGGTCCGTAGAGTGGTTCTGCGGCCGCAGAACGGGGCACAAAAATGCCTACTTCTGCCCAACATTTTCCTTTAAATCACCAGGCACTATTCTATCTAAAAAGTCCGAACCTTCCTTCGTAAATGTCTAAGGATGACTGTGCGACAAAAGTGCGGCCAACGAAACGGTTATGCGATCGCAGAAATAGCCGCAAAATCGACATAAAAAATGCCCCAGAAAATAGCCTCACTCTGCGACCGTTCTACGGTCCTTAGAGTGGTTCTGCGGCCGCATAACGGGGCACAGAAATGCCTACTTCTGCCCAACATTTTCCTTTAAATCACCAGGAACTATTCAATCCAAAAAGTCCGAACCTCCCTTCGTAAAAGTCTAAGGATGACTGTGCGACCAAAGTGCGGCCCGCGAAACGGTTATGCGATCGCAGAAATAGCCGCGAAATCGACATCAAAAATGCCCCAGAAAACTTCCTTACTTTGCGACCATTCTACGGTCCGTAGAGAGGTTCTGCGGCCGCAGAACGGGCCACTGAAATGCCTACTTCTGCCCAACATTTTCCTTTAAATCACCAAGCACTATTCAATCCAAAAAGTCCGAACCTTCCTTCGTAAAAGTCTAAGGATGACTGTGCGACCAAAGTGCGGCCAGCGAAACGGTTATGCGATCGCAGAAATAGCTGCGAAATCGACATAAAAAATGCCCCAGAAAACTGCCTCACTCTGCGACCATTCTGCGGTCCGTAGAGTGGTTCTGCGGCCGCCGAACGGGGCACAGAAATGCCTACTTCTGCCCAACATTTTCCTTTAAATCACCAGGCACTATTCAATCCAAAAAGTCCGAACCTTCCTTCATAAAAGTCTAAGGATGACTGTGCGACCAAAGTGCGGCCAGCAAAATGGTTATGCGATCGCAAAAATAGCCGCGAAATCGACATCAAAAATGCTCCAGAAAATTGCCTCATTCTGCGACCATTCTGCGGTCCGTAGAGTGGTTCTGCGGCCGCAGAACGGGGCACAGAAATGCCTACTTCTGCCCAACATTTTCCATTAAATCACCAGGCACTATTCAATCCAAAAAGTCTGAACCTCCCTTCGCAAAAGTTTAAGGATGACTGTGCGACCAAAGTGCAGCCATCGAAAAGGTTATGCGATCGCAGAAATAGCCGCGAAATCGACATCACAAAACGCCCCAGAAAACTGCCTCACTCTGCGACCATTCTACGGTCCGTAGAGTGGTTCTGCGGCCGCTGAACGGGGCACAGAGATGCCTAATTCTGCCCAACATTTTTCTTTAAATCACCAGGCACTATTCAATCAAAAAGTCCAAAACTCCCTTCGTAAAAGTCTAAGGATGACTGTGCGACCAAAGTGCGGCCTGCGAAACGGTTATGCCATCGCAGAAATAGCCGCGAAATTGACATCAAAAATGCCCCAGAAAACTGCCTCACTCTGCGACCATTCTACGGTCCGCAGAGAGGTTCTGCAGCGGCAGAACGGTCCACTGAAATGCATACTTCAACCCAACATTTTCCTTTAAATCACCAGGCACTATTCAACCCAAAAAGTCTAAAACATCCTTCGGAAAAGTCCAAGGATGACTGTGCGACCAAAGTGCAGCCATCGAAATGGTTATGCGATCGCAGAAATAGCCACGAAATCGACATCACAAAACACCCCAGATAACTGCCTCACTCTGCGATCAATCTGCGATCTGTAGAGTGGTTCTGCGGCCGTAGAACGGGGCACAGAAATGCCTACTTCTGCCCAACATTTTCCTTTAAATTACCAGGCACTATTCAATCAAAAAAGTCCGAACCTCCCTTCGTAAAAGTCTAAGGATGACTGTGTGACCAAAGTGCGGCCCGCGAAACGGTTATGCGATCGCAGAAATAGCCGCGAAATCGACATCAAAAATGCCCCAGAAAACTACCTCACTTTGCGACCATTCTACGGTCCGCAGAGTGGTTCTGCGGCCGCAGAACGGGGCACAAAAATGCCTACTTCTACCCAACATTTTCCTTTAAATCACCAGGCACTATTCAATCCAAAAAGTCCGAACCTTCCTTCGTAAAAGTCTAAGGATGACTGTATGACCAAAGTGCGGCCAGCGAAATGGTTATGCGATCGAAGAAATTGACCGCGAAATCGACATCAAAAAAGCCCCATAAAACTGCCTTACTCCGCGACCAATCTGCGGTCTGTAGAGTGGTTCTGCGGCCGTAGAACGGGGCACAGGAATGCATACTTCTGCCCAACATTTTCCTTTAAATCACCAGGCACTATTCAATCCTAAAAGTCCGAACCTCCCTTCATAAAAGTCTAAGGATGACTATGCGACCAAAGTGCGGCCCGCGAAACGGTTATGCGATCGCAGAAATAGCAGTGAAATCGACACCAAAAATGCCCCAGAAAACTGCCTCACTCTGCGACCGTTCTGCGGTCCGCAGAGTGGTTCTGCGGTCGCAGAACGGGGCACAGAAATGCCTACTTCTGCCCAACATTTTCCTTTAAATCACCAGGCACTATTCAATCCAAAAAGTCCGAACCTCCCTTCGTAAAAGTCTAAGGATGACTGTGCGACCAAAGTTCGGCCCGCGAAACAGTTATGCAATCGCAGAAATAGCCGCGAAATCGACATCAAAAACGCCCCAAAAAACTGCCTCACTCTGCGACCATTCTGCGGTCCGCAGAGAGGTTCTGCGGCCGCAGAACAGGCCACTGAAATGCCTACTTCAACCCAACATTTTCCTTTAAATCACCAGGCACTCTTCAACCCAAAAAGTCTAAAACTTCCTTTGCAAAAGTCTAAGGATGACTATGCGACCAAAGTGCAGCTCGCGAAACAGTTACGCGATCGCATAAATAGCCGCGGAATCGACATCAAAAATGCCCTAGAAAATTGCCTCACTCTGCGACCATTGTGCGATCCACAGAGAGGTTCTGCGGCCGCAGAACGGGGCACAGAAATGCCTACTTCTGCCCAACATTTTTCCTTTAAATCACTAGGCACTATTCAATCCCAAAAGTACGAACCTCCCTTCGTAAAAGTCTAAGGATGACTGTGCGACCAAAGTGCGACCAGCAAAATGGTTATGCGATCGCAGAAATAGCCGCGAAATCGACATCAAAAACGCCCTAGAAAACTACCTCACTTTGCGACCATTCTGCGGTCCGCAGAGTGGTTCTGCGGCCGCAGAACGGGGCTCAAAAATGCCTACTTCTGCCCAACATTTTCCTTTAAAGCACCGGCACTATTCAGTCCAAAAAGTCCGAACCTCCCTTCATAAAAGTCTAAGGATGACTATGCGACCAAAGTGCGTCCCGCGAAATGGTTATGCGATTGCAGAAATAGCCGCGAAATCGACATCAAAAATGCCCCAGAAAACTGCCTCACTCTGCGGCCAATCTGCGGTCTGTAGAGTGGTTCTGCGGCCGCATAACGTGGCACAGAAATGCCTACTTCTGCCAAACATTTTCCTTTAAATCACCAGGCACTATTCAATCCAAAAAGTCCGAACCTTCCTTCGTAAATGTCTAAGGATGACTGTGCGACCAAAGTGCGGCCAGCGAAACTGTTATGCGATCGCAGAAATTGACCGCGAAATTGACATCAAAAAAGCCCCAGAAAACTGCCTCACTCCGCGACCAATCTGCGGTCCGTAGAGTGGTTCTGCGGCCGCAGAACGGGGCACAGAAATGCCTACTTCTGCACAACATTTTCCTTTAAATCACCAGGCACTATTCAATCCAAAAAGTCCGAACCTCCCTTCGTAAAAGTCTAAGGATGTGTGTGCGACCAAAGCGCATCCCGCAAAATGGTTATGCGATCGCAGAAATTGCCGGGAAATCGACATCAAAAATGACCCAGAAAACTGCCTCACTCCGCGACCAATCTGCGGTCCGTAGAGTGGTTCTGCGGCCGCAGAACGGGGCACAAAAATGCCTGCTTCTGCCCAACATTTTCCTTTAAATCACCAGGCACTATTCAATCCAAAAAGTCCGAACCTCCCTTCGTAAAAGTCTAAGGATGACTGTGCGACCAAAGTGTGGCCCGCAAAACGGTTATGCGATCGCAGAAATAGCCGCGAAATCTACATCAAAAATGCCCCAGAAAACTGCCTCACTTTGCGACCATTCTACTGTCCGCAGAGAGGTTCTGCAGCCGCAGAACGGGCCACTGAAATGCCTACTTCTGCCCAACATTTTCCTTTAAATCACCAGGCACTATTCAATCAAAAAAGTCTGAACCTCCCTTCGAAAAAGTCTAAGGATGTGTGTGCGACCAAAGCGCGTCCCGCAAAATGGTTATGCGATCGCAGAAATTGCCGCGAAATTGACATCAAAAATGCCCCAAAAAACTGCCTCACTCCGCGACCAATCTGCGGTCTGTAGAGTGGTTATGCGGCCGCAGAACGGGGCACAAAAATGCCTACTTCTGCCCAACATTTTCCTTTAAATCACCAGGCACTATTCAATCCAAAAAGTCCGAACCTCCCTTCGTAAAAGTCTAAGGATGACTATGCGACCAAAGTGTGGCCCGCAAAACGGTTATGCGATCGCAGAAATAGCCGCGAAATCTACATAAAAAATGCCCCAGAAAACTGCCTCACTTTGCGACCATTCTACGGTCCGCAGAGAGGTTCTGCGGCCGCAGAACGGGCCACTGAAATGCCTACTTCTGCCCAACATTTTCCTTTAAATCACCAGGCACTATTCAATCCAAAAAGTCCGAACCTCCCTTCGTAAAAGTCTAAGGATGACTATGCGACCAAAGTGCGGCCCGCAAAACGGTTATGCGATCGCAGAAATAGCCGCGAAATCTACATCAAAAATGCCCCAGAAAACTACCTCACTTTGCGAGCATTCTACGGTCCGCAGAGAGGTTCTGCGGCCGCAGAACGGGCCACTGAAATGCTTACTTCTGCCCAACATTTTCCTTTAAATCACCAGGCACTATTCAATCCAAAAAGTCTAAAACTCCCTTTGCAAAAGTCTAAGGATGACTATGCGACCAGAGTGCGGCCCGCAAAATGGTTACGCGATCGTAAAAATATCCGTGAAATCGACATAAAAAATGCCCCTGAAAAACTGCCTCACTCTACGACCATTCTGCGATCCGAAGAGTGGTTCTGCGGCCGCAAAACGGGGCACAGAAATGCCTACTTCTGCCTTACATTTTCCTTTAAATCACCAGGCACTATTCAATCCAAAAAGTCCGAACCTCCCTTCGCAAAAGTCTAAGGATGACTGTGGGACCAAAGTGCGGCCTGCGAAACGGTTATGCGATCGCAGATATAGCCGCGAAATCGACATAAAAAATGCCCTAAAAAACTGCCTCATTTTGCGACCATTCTGCGGTCCGTAGAGAGGTTCTGCGGCAGCAAAACAGGCCACTGAAATGCCTGCTTCTGCCCAACATTTTCCTTTAAATCACTAGGCACTATTTAATCCAAAAAGTCCGAACCTCACTTCGCAAAAGTCTAAGGATGATTGTGCGACCAAAGTGCAGCCCGCGAAACGGTTATTCTATCGCAAAAATAGCCGCGAAATCGAAATCAAAAACTCCCCAGAAAACTGCCTCACTCTACGACCATTCTGCAGTCCACGGAGAGGTTCTGCGGCCGCAGAACGGTTCACATAAATGCCTACTTCTGCCCAACATTTTCCTTTAAATCACCAGGCACTATTCAATCCAAAAAGTCTGAACCTCCCTTCGAAAAAGCCTAAGGATGTGTGTGCGACCAAAGCGCGTCCCGCAAAATGGTTATGCGATCGCAGAAATTGCCGCGAAATCGACATCAAAAATGCCCCAAAAAACTGCCTCACTCCGCGACCAATCTGCGGTCTGTAGAGTGGTTCTGCGGCCGCAGAACGGGGCACAAAAATGCCTACTTCTGCCCAACATTTTCCTTTAAATCACCGGGCACTATTCAATCCAAAAAGTCCGAACCTCCCTTCGTAAAAGTCTAAGGATGACTGTGCGACCAAAGTGTGGCCCGCAAAACGGTTATGCGATAGCAGAAATAGCCGCAAAATCTACATCAAAAATGCCCCAGAAAACTGCCTCACTTTGCGACCATTCTACGGTCCGCAGAGAGGTTCTGCGGCCGCAGAACGGGCCACTGAAATGCCTACTTCTGCCCAACATTTTCCTTTAAATCACCAGGCACTATTCAATCCAAAAAGTCTAAAACTCCCTTTGCAAAAGTCTAAGGATGACTATGCGACAAGAGTGCGGCCCGCGAAACGGTTACGCGATCGTAAAAATATCCGTGAAATCGACATAAAAATGCCCCTGAAAAACTGCCTCATTCTACGACCATTCTGCGATCCGAAGAGTGGTTCTGCGGCCGCAAAACGGGGCACGGAAATGCCTACTTCTGCCCAACATTTTCCTTTAAATCACCAGGCACTATTCAATCCAAAAAGTCCGAACCTCCCTTCGCAAAAGTCTAAGGATGACTGTGGGACCAAAGTGCGGCATGCGAAACGGTTATGCGATCGTAGATATAGCCGCGAAATCGACATAAAAAATGCCCTAGAAAACTGCCTCACTTTGCGACCATTCTGCGGTCCGTAGAGAGGTTCTGCGGCAGCAAAACAGGCCACTGAAATGCCTACTTCTACCCAACATTTTCCTTTAAATCACTAGGCACTATTTAATCCAAAAAGTCCGAACCTCACTTCACAAAAGTCTAAGGATGATTGTGCGACCAAAGTGCAGCCCGCGAAACGGTTATTCTATCGCAAAAATAGCCGCGAAATCGAAATCAAAAACTCCCCAGAAAACTGCCTCACTCTACGACCATTCTGCAGTCCACGGAGAGGTTCTGCGGCCGCAGAACGGTTCACATAAATGCCTACTTCTTCCCAACATTTTCCTTTAAATCACCAGGCACTATTCAATCCAAAAAGTCTGAACCTCCCTTCGAAAAAGTCTAAGGATGTGTGTGCGACCAAAGCGCATCCCGCAAAATGGTTAAGTGATCGCAGAAATTGCCGCGAAATCGACATCAAAAATGCCCCAAAAAACTGCCTCACTCCGCGACCAATCTGCGGTCTGTAGAGTGGTTCTGCGGCCGCAGAACGGGGCACAAAAATGCCTACTTCTGCCCAACATTTTCCTTTAAATCACCAGGCACTATTCAATCCAAAAAGTCCGAACCTCCCTTCGTAAAAGTCTAAGGATGACTGTGCGACCAAAGTGTGGCCCGCGAAACGGTTTTGCGATAGCAGAAATAGCCGCAAAATCTACATCAAAAATGCCCCAGAAAACTGCCTCACTTTGCGACCATTCTACGGTCCGCAGAGAGGTACTGCGGCCGCAGAACGGGCCACTGAAATGCCGACTTCTGCCCAACATTTTCCTTTAAATCAACAGGTACTATTCAATCCAAAAAGTCCGAACCTCCCTTCGTAAAAGTCTAAGGATGACTGTTCGACCAAAGTGCGGCCCGCAAAATGGTTATGCGATCGCAGAAATAACCGCGAAATCTACATCAAAAATGCCCCAGAAAATTGCCTCACTTTGCGACCATTCTACGGTCCGCCGAGAGGTTCTGCGACCGCAGAACGGGCCACTGAAATGCCTACTTCTGCCCAACATTTTCCTTTAAATCACCAGGCACTATTCAATCCAAAAAGTCTAAAACTCCCTTTGCAAAAGTCTAAGGATGACTATGCGACCAGAGTGCGGCCCGCGAAACGGTTACGCGATCTTAAAAATATCCGTGAAATCGACATAAAAAATGCCCCTGAAAAACTGCCTCATTCTACGACCAAATCCGAAGAGTGGTTCTGCGGCCGCAAAACGGGGCACAGAAATGCCTACTTCTGCCCAACATTTTCCTTTAAATCACCAGGCACTATTCAATCCAAAAAGTCCGAACCTCCCTTCGCAAAAGTCTAAGGATGACTGTGGGACCAAAGTGCGGCCTGCGAAATGGTTATGCGATCGCAGATATAGCCGCGAAATTGACATAAAAAATGCCCTAGAAAACTGCCTCATTTTGCGACCATTCTGCGGTCCGTAGAGAGGTTCTGCGGCAGCAAAAGAGGCCACTGAAATGCCTACTTCTGCCCAACATTTTCCTTTAAATCACTAGGCACTATTTAATCCAAAAAGTCCGAACCTCACTTCGCAAAAGTCTAAGGATGATTGTGCGACCAAAGTGCAGCCCGCAAAACGGTTATTCTATCGCAAAAATAGCCGCGAAATCGAAATCAAAAACTCCCCAGAAAACTGCCTCACTCTACGACCATTCTGCAGTCTACGGAGAGGTTCTGCGGCCGCAGAACGGTTCACGTAAATGCCTACTCCTGCCCAACATTTTCCTTTAAATCACCAGGCACTATTCAATCCAAAAAGTCTGAACCTCCCTTCGTAAAAGTCTAAGGATGACTGTGCGACAAAAGTGCGGCCCGCAAAATGGTTATGCGATCGCAGAAATAGCCGCGAAATCTACATCAAAAATGCCCCAGAAAACTGCCTCACTTTGCGACCATTCTACGGTCCGCAGAGAGGTTCTGCGGCCGCAGAACGGGCCACTGAAATGCCTACTTCTGCCCAACATTTTCCTTTAAATCACCAGGCACTATTCAATCCAAAAAGTCTAAAACTCCCTTTGCAAAAGTCTAAGGATGACTATGCGACCAGAGTGTGGCCCGCGAAACGGTTACGCGATCGTAAAAATATCCGTGAAATCAACATAAAAAATGCCCCTGAAAAACTGCTTCACTCTACGATCATTCTGCGATCCGAAGAGTGGTTCTGCGGCCGCAGAACGAGGCACAGAAATGCCTACTTCTGCCCAACATTTTCCTTTAAATCACCAGGCACTATTCAATCCAAAAAGTCTGAACCTCCCTTCGAAAAAGTCTAAGGATGTGTGTGCGACCAAAGCGCGTCCCGCAAAATGGTTATGCGATCGCAAAAATTGCCTCAAAATCGACATCAAAAAACGCCCCAAAAAACTGCCTCACTCCGCGACCAATCTGCGGTCTGTAGAGTGGTTCTGCGGCCGCAGAACGGGGCACAGAAATGCCTACTTCTGCCCAACATTTTCCTTTAAATCACCAGGCACTATTCAATCCAAAAAGTCTGAACCTCCCTTCGAAAAAGTCTAAGGATGTGTGTGCGACCAAAGCGCGTCCCGCAAAATTAAAGAAAATAATGTTTCGTCGAAAGTCGACAAGTTGGGAATGTTATAACATATACCTTTGGGGTGAGACTAGGATGCTTATTATGTTATGATTTATATTAGTCGTATGACATCCGTGTGTTATGTTTTGAAGTCAAGAGAGTTGTGGAACAAAAGTCGATGAAAGTCATCACAAGTTACATTCATAAGTTTTACTGAAACTTTGGGTCAAATGTAACTGCGATTTTCTCCCAATATACTTAGAGTTATGGGGTGTTTCACCCATCAAATTAAAGATCTATGAGTCTATTTTCCAATGCATTAAACCGTTTGTCAGTATGACATCGGAGTAATGAGATATGGGCATTTTTGCGATACTGCGCAAGCTGCTAGGTGACAAGTAGGTGTGTCACCTACTTGCTTAAATGAAAGCCCAAAAATGGGCCATTTCGGGTCATCCAAAGAGGCCTTTTAAGGGACTATTTTCTTCATATATTAGACTTAAAATAGAGCATAATAGCCAGACATAAGCTCTGCAAAGAATCCTCCCAAAAATTTCCCACAAACCCTAATTGATTTTCTCTCCCTTTCAAGTTCTAATTGGAGGTAAAACCTAGAGTTTGAAGAACCAAGATAGGAGCTGAGTTATCCAACAAATAAGGTGAGTTTACTGCTCTCTTTCATCCAGTTTTTCTTCTGTAAATTCATGGTAAGTCGTTCTATACTTGTAAGAACTCACGGGACGGTGATCGGAAGCCGTGAGTTCGAGTTATTCACTTGTAGCGGACTGTTTTGTGTTGCTGTTGGGCTGCGTGTTTTACTACTATTTTGTGGAGTTTTGGACGAGGAAGGGGGTTTATAAACACCATATAAATGTAGGGTGGTTGGCTGGTCGTTCGTCATAACATTTTCGGGTCGTTTGACACTACTACGGTGGTCATTTTGTGTACGAAGAGATTGGGGTGTGTTGGGCTGTTTTGTAGTATTTGATGGTGTATATAGGGCTGGAAAATGATGTATATATGTTGTTATTGTTCTGTTCTTGTATTGTTGGTCTTATCTTGAATTTGGAGGAAGTAAGGATTATAGGGGAGATGCTGTCCGTTTTAATACAAAATAGGTTTGTCGTTCGTTGTGCGATAGTTGTACCTTTCGTAACTTAACGATAGTATTATTATCATTCTTGTAGATTAAGGTGCGAAGAGGTGAGCTCAACTTGGTGATTCGAAAGATTGTGATAAGGTATGTTAAGGCTAAGCCTTCCTTCATTTTGGCATGATCTCGTAGCTACATGTGTTAGTAATGAGACAAAAGAGAAGTTCATATTCATGAATTTATTCACACTATTCTAGTCTCATAAGTTACAATATTATTCCTTATCGAGACTCTATATTCAATTTTAGTATTGTCTTCTTCCAGTCAAGAGAGCAGCAAGCCTATATATACAGTATTACAGTATTTTCATTACCATCGAGCTATAATCGATGGGCAGGCCCCTATTGGGCAACCTCTGATCAGATGGAAAGTTATATACCGAGCCTACTGTGGCCGAGCGCCTATGAGCGAGCCCAGCATGGCCGAGATACATAGCCTAGTATGGCCGAGCGCCTATGAGCGAGCCTACTATGGCAGAGCAGTTATATATATACCGAGCCTTATAAGGCCGTACAATTATTTTACTTACTATATTGAAGGAGTTGAGTCAGTATCAGCAGGTAAGTATATCTCCAGATCATCTTTGACTCCCAGTTACTTCCAGTTATTATATTATCAGTTCAGTTTCGATTTTCAGTTATGTTATTGCCTTACATACTCGGTACATTATTTCGTACTGACGTCCCTTTTTCGGGGACGCTGCATTTCATGCATGCAGATTCAGATAGACAGACGAGTAGATCTCCTCAGTAGGTGTTTCCCGAGTTCAGCCTGATCGGTAAGCTCCACGTCTTTCGGAGTTGCCAGGTCTAGAGTGTTGTGTACATCTTATGTATATCTGTATATATGTTATGGGTAGGTCGGGGCCCTGTTCCGATCATAGTACATCTATCAGTAGAGGCTTGTAGACATATCCTGTTGGTTAGTGCAGTATGTTGGGTTTGTAGGCCTGGTATGTATAATTTGGTGGTTTGTCAGCTGTAGTAGCTATGACGGCCTTTTCGGCCTAGCTTTATATTGATGTTTAGTTAGCGCTAGTTTCCATTCAGTTTTATATTTTGCTTTGCAAATTGTCTTGCAAGGTGGCCCCATGGCCAAAGTATGACATTATGTGTTCAGAGTCCCCTTAGTCGCAATTTGGTACGCCAGGTTAGGTGAGGCACCGGGTGCTTGTCTCGCTCCTAGGTTCGGGGCGTGACAAACTTGGTATCAGAGCAGTTCTATCCTAGGGAGTCTACAAGCTGTGTCTAGTAGAGTCTTGTTTATAGATGTGTTGTGCACCACATTATATAAGCAGGGCACTACAGGGCATTTAGGAGTTAGTTACCCTTCTTTGAAATCTAAATCGTGCTATAGAACTGAGTTATAGGAAATTTGAATTAAACTTATGTGTTGGTGTTTGCATGCACAGATGACGGTGACTAGGAAGACTACGGCTAGCCAGAGGAGAGATACAACAGCAGGTGAGGGGACCAGCAGGGTACCCCCAGTAGATGGGGCCCAGTCTGAGGCTCAAGGCGAGACCCCTACTCAGCCATTACCGGCTCCTCCACCAACTACGGAGATTCCTAGGGAAACCGCACATCCAGTTCCCCCTCCACTTCCATCAGATCAGGACTTGAGGAGTGCGGTGCATTTGTTGACACAGTTGGTAGCTACCCAGCAACAGGCTAGGGCATCAGCTAGTGCAGGAACTTCTGAGGGGTCTGGGAGTTCAAGGGTCCGAGAGTTTATTGCTTTGAGTCCCCCAGAGTTCACGGGGACAGATCAGAGGGAGGACCCACAAGATTTCATAGATCAGCTTCACAGGATCTTTCGTGTTATGCATGCCACGGAGAAAGAGGCAGTTGAGCTAGCAGCTTTTCGACTCCGAGATATAGCCATCCTTTGGTATGAGGGATGGGAGAGGTCCAGGGACGTGATGCACCTCCAGCTATTTGGGAGAATTTTTCAGATGCCTTCCTTGACCAGTACTTACCACGGGAGATCCGACAGGCTCGAGTCGATCAGTTTCTAGCCCTCAAGCAGGGTAATATGAGTGTTCGAGAGTATAGTCTCCATTTTGACTCATTGGCCAGATATGCACCATCCATAGTTGCTACTATGCGGGACAGGATTCACAGGTTTATAGCAGGGTTAGCCCCAGAGTTAACCGAGGCATGTGCCACCGCTGCATTGCAGGATAGTATGGATATCTCCCGGATTCAGGCATTCACCCAGAATATAGAAAGGGGTAGGCGTCGGCAGCAGGGTACAGAGAGGGCTGAGCAAGGGCAACGTAAGAGGATGAGATTTCCCAGGTCTCAGGAGCAATCTCAGGGTAGTTATAGGACCCAGTACTTCGGACGGCCACCTAGGCCTCCGCCACCTCGGTTACAGGGTTACAGGTATGACCGCTATACTCAGTCAGGACCAGGTGAGAGCTCACGGGCATCGGGTTTGCAGCGACAGCGAGGATCTGCGCAGACATGGTCATTTCCTCCACGGTGTGACATCTGTGGTAGAGGACACTTGGGCCAATGCCGAGCAGGTTCTGATGCTTGTTATACATGTGGGCGTCCGGGGCATATGATGCGAGATTGCCCAAATAGAGATTCTGGGGGAATGGCACAACCAGCGAGTTCAGCAACAGGATCATCTATGTCCGTGCATCCTTCAAGGCGCGAGTCTCAGTCTTCGGCTGGTAGAGGTCGAGGCAGAGGTAGAGGTTCCAGTTCAAGTGGTAATCAGAACCGTATCTATGCTTTAGCGGGTCGACAGGACCAGGAGTCTTCACCAGACGTTGTGACAGGTATATTAACCATTTGCTCTCACGATGCTTATGCTTTGATAGACCCAGGATCTACTTTATCATATATTACCCCATTTGTCGCGAGGAAGTTTGGTATAGTGCCTGAAATACTAAGTGATCCTTTTGCGGTATCTACACCGGTCGGAGAATCGATTATTGCTAGACGGGTTTACCGAGGTTGTACGGTGACAATTTGTAGTCGTCAGACCTCAGCTGACCTAGTTGAGCTAGAGATGATGGATTTTAATGCTATCATGGGCATGGACTGGTTGGCAGCTTGCTATGCCACAGTTGATTGCCGAGCAAAGGCAGTCAGATTTCATTTTTCGGGTGAGCCAGTCCTTGAATGGGTAGGTAATACAGCAACACCCAGAGGTAGGTTTATTTCCTATCTGAAGGCGAGGAAAATGATCGCAAAAGGGTGCATTTATCATATTGTGCGAGTTAGAGATGCAGATGCTGAGATACCTACACTTCAGTCTATTCCCGTAGTCAAAGAGTATGCATATGTGTTTCCAGATGAGCTTCCAGGTATTCCTCCAGAGCGAGAGATTGATTTTAGCATCGATTTGCTTCCAGGAACTCAACCAATATCCGTCCCTCCGTATAGAATGGCACCTGCCGAATTGAAGGAGTTGAAGGAGCAGTTAAAAGATTTGCTGGAGAAAGGTTACATTAGGCCCAGTACCTCACCTTGGGGTGCACCGGTACTATTTGTGCGGAAGAAAGACGGCTCGCTGAGGATGTGTATCGATTATAGGCAGCTGAACAAGGTAACTATTAAGAATAAGTATCCACTTCCAAGGATCGATGACTTGTTTGATCAGTTGCAGGGGGCTAGATGCTTTTCAAAGATAGATTTGAGGTCGGGGTACCACCAAGTCAGAGTTCGGGAAAAAGATATTCCGAAGACAGCCTTCAGGACCCGATATGGCCACTTCGAGTTCCTTGTCATGTCCTTCGGGTTGACTAATGCACCCGCTGTATTTATGGACTTGATGAATAGCCTATTCCGACCATTTTTAGATCTGTTCGTGATAGTATTTATTGATGATATTCTGGTTTATTCCCATTCAGAGGATGAGCATGCGGACCACCTGCGAGCGGTACTCCAAACCCTCCGTGATTGTAAGTTGTATGCTAAGTTTTCTAAATGTGAGTTCTGGTTGAAGTCTGTAGCATTCTTGGGGCATATTGTATCAGATGAAGGGATAAAGGTGGACACTCAGAAGATTGAGGCTGTGAAATCTTGGCCTAGACCTACCACTCCGACAGAGGTTCGTAGCTTTCTAGGCTTAGCAGGATACTATCGGAGGTTCGTAGAGGGTTTTTCTTCCCTTTCGGCACCATTGACGAAGTTGACACAGAAAGAAACTAAGTTTCAATGGACAGAGGCTTGTGAGTGGAGTTTCCAAGAGCTTAAGAACAGGTTGACCTCAGCTCCAGTTCTAACACTTCCAGAGGGTCTAGAGGGTTATGCCGTGTATTGTGATGCATCAGGTGTCGGGTTAGGATGTGTCCTGATGCAACATGGGAAGGTAATTGCGTATGCTTCAAGGCAGTTGAGGAAGCATGAGAGGAATTATCCGACCCACGACCTCGAGTTAGCTGCGGTTGTCCATGCACTTAAGATATGGCGGCATTATTTATATGGTGTTCATGTTGATGTGTTTACTGATCATAAAAGCCTACAATATATCTTCAAGCAGAAAGAGTTGAATTTGCGACAGAGGCGATGGCTTGAGTTATTGAAAGATTACGATGTTAACATTCTCTACCATCCAGGGAAAGCTAATGTTGTAGCAGATGCCTTAAGTCGCCGATCTATGGGTAGCTTAGCACATGTAGAGCCCAAGAAAAGACAATTAGCTAGAGAGATTCATCAATTGTCTTCGTTGGGGGTTCGGTTAGTAGATTCTGAGGATGGTGGAGTTGTATTCCAAAACACTGCAAAATCATCCCTCATAGCTGAAGTCAAGGAAAGGCAGTACGAGGACCCAGAGTTGGTCGAGTTGAGAGAGCGAGTTCCGCAGCAGAAGAAGCCATTGTTAGAGCTCAAGGGAGATGGGGTTCTCAGATACAAGGGTCGTTTGTGTGTTCCAGATGTAGCAGGGCTACGAGACAGGATTATGTCAGAGGCACATTATTCATGGTATTCCATCCATCCTGGATCGACGAAGATGTATCATGACATTAAGGATGTGTACTGGTGGAATGATATGAAGAAGAACATTGCTGAGTTTGTCGCCCAATGTACTAGTTGCCAGCAAGTGAAGATAGAGCACCAGAAGCCTGGAGGGCTAATGCAGACTATAGAGATCCCGACATGGAAATGGGAGGCGATAAACATGGACTTTATCACGGGTTTACCTCGTTCTAATCGTAAGTTCGATTCCATATGGGTGATAGTCGATAGGCTCACGAAATCAGCTCACTTCCTACCGGTCAGATCTACATATACAACAGAAGATTATGCCAAGTTATATATTAAGGAGATAGTGCGGCTACACGGAGTACCAGTTTCTATTATATCTGACCGTGGGGCTCAGTTTACAGCACATTTTTGGAGGTCATTTCAGTGAGGTCTAGGGACTCAGGTGAACCTCAGCACAGCTTTTCATCCACAGACTGATGGACAAGCCGAGCGCACAATTCAGATGCTCGAGGATATGTTACGAGTATGTGTGTTGGATTTTAAAAGAAGTTGGGATGAACATCTACCTCTTATCGAGTTTGCATATAATAACAGTTACCACTCCAGTATCCAGATGGCTCCGTACGAGGCTTTGTATGGGCGTAAGTGCAGATCTCCTATAGGGTGGTTTGATGTTGGAGAATCTGGGTTACATGGGCCAGACCTGGTTCAGCAGGCCATAGAGAAAGTAAAGCTTATCCGGGAGCGACTGTTGACAGCTCAGAGTCGTCAGAAGTCATATTCTAACGTGCGGCGACGAGACTTAGAGTTCAGGATTAATGACTGGGTATTCTTAAAGGTATCACCTATGAAGGGCGTGATGAGGTTTGGCAAGAAAGGCAAGCTTAGCCCACGGTATATTGGGCCTTATAGGATCATTCGGAGAGTGGGCCAAGTAGCTTATGAGTTAGAGTTGCCCTCAGAATTGGAGTCTGTCCATCCGATTTTTCACGTATCTATGCTACGGAAGTGCATTGGCGATCCTACCCGAGTGGTGCCCACGGATGATGTACAGATTACAGAGGACTTGTCATACGAGGAAATTCCAGTTGCCATCCTAGACCGACAAATCTGCAATCTACGAAATAAGGAGGTAGCTTCCGTAAAGGTTTTATGGAGGAGCAAGAATGTAGAAGAGATGACGTGGGAATCGGAGGAAGAAATGAAGTCTAAATACCCCCACCTATTTCAAACTGAAGATATGGTTCGAGATGGGACGCTACAACATAGCTCTATGTAGGCTAGCAGGTCATCAGGTAAGCTTTTATTTTTCACTTTCAATATTTATGATTTACGGTCGGTGAGGCAAATTGCTGCTATTTATAAAGATTGGCCATATGTGGCATGCATAGTATGTTTCTGGCTACGTGCAGGTTGGTTTTAACCTAGTGTACGAAGGATACTTTGGCAAAATTTTCCAAAGTCTCTAAGAGTAAACATTCGAGGACGAATGTTCCCAAGGGGGGAGTGATGTTACACCCTATATTTTCGTACGTAAAAATGCGTCGTAAGCAAACTAATGTAGGACCAACAAAGAGATAATATTTAAAAGTATATAAAGTAAGTTAATCATGTTACCTCTGAGGTTACAAATATTGAAGATCATGAACAACAAGTACAAAGAGGGTTGGACAGTTCAGAAGCTAAAGCAATTGAAGAAAATAATGTTTCGTCGAAAGTCGACAAGTTGGGAATGTTATAACATATACCTTTGGGGTGAGACTAGGGTGCTTAACATGATAAGGAGATTATGTTATGATTTATATTAGTCGTATGACATCCGTGTGTTATGTTTTGAAGTCAAGAGAGTTGTGGAACAAAAGTCGATGAAAGTCATCACAAGTTACATTCATAAGTTTTACTGAAACTTTGGGTCAAATGTAACTGCGATTTTCTCCCAATATACTTAGAGTTATGGGGTGTTTCACCCATCAAATTAAATATCTATGAGTCTATTTTCCAATGCATTAAACCGTTTGTCAATATGACATCGGAGTAATGAGATATGGGCATTTTTGCGATACTGCGCAAGCTGCTAGGTGACAAGTAGGTGTGTCACCTACTTGCTTAAATGAAAGCCCAAAAATGGGCCATTTCGGGTCGTCCAAAGAGGCCTTTTAAGGGACTATTTTCTTCATATATTAGACTTAAAATAGAGCATAATAACCAGACATAAGCTCTGCAAAGAATCCTCCCAAAAATTTCCCACAAACCCTAATTGATTTTCTCTCCCTTTCAAGTTCTAATTGGAGGTAAAACCTAGAGTTTGAAGAACCAAGATAGGAGCTGAGTTATCCAACAAATAAGGTGAGTTTACTGCTCTCTTTCATCCAGTTTTTCTTCTGTAAATTCATGGTAAGTCGTTCTATACTTGTAAGAACTCACGGGACGGTGATCGGAAGCCGTGAGTTCGAGTTATTCACTTGTAGCGGACTGTTTTGTGTTGCTGTTGGGCTGCGTGTTTTACTACTATTTTGTGGAGTTTTGGACGAGGAAGGGGGTTTATAAACACCATATAAATGTAGGGTGGTTGGCTGGTCGTTCGTCATAACATTTTCGGGTCGTTTGACACTACTACGGTGGTCATTTTGTGTACGAAGAGATTGGGGTGTGTTGGGCTGTTTTGTAGTATTTGATGGTGTATATAGGGCTGGAAAATGATGTATATATGTTGTTATTGTTCTGTTCTTGTATTGTTGGTGTTATCTTGAATTTGGAGGAAGTAAGGATTATAGGGGAGATGCTGTCCGTTTTAATACAAAATAGGTTTGTCGTTCGTTGTGCGATAGTTGTACCTTTCGTAACTTAACGATAGTATTATTATCATTCTTGTAGATTAAGGTGCGAAGAGGTGAGCTCAACTTGGTGATTCGAAAGATTGTGATAAGGTATGTTAAGGCTAAGCCTTCCTTCATTTTGGCATGATCTCGTAGCTACATGTGTTAGTAATGAGACAAAAAGAGAAGTTCATATTCATGAATTTATTCACACTATTCTAGTCTCATAAGTTACAATATTATTCCTTATCGAGACTCTATATTCAATTTTAGTATTGTCTTCTTCCAGTCAAGAGAGAAGCAAGCCTATATATACAGTATTACAGTATTTTCATTACCATCGAGCTATAATCGATGGGCAGGCCCCTATTGGGCAACCTCTGATCAGATGGAAAGTTATATACCGAGCCTACTGTGGCCGAGCGCCTATGAGCGAGCCCAGCATGGCCGAGATACATAGCCTAGTATGGCCGAGCGCCTATGAGCGAGCCTACTATGGCAGAGCAGTTATATATATACCGAGCCTTATAAGGCCGTACAATTATTTTACTTACTATATTGAAGGAGTTGAGTCAGTATCAGCAGGTAAGTATATCTCCAGATCATCTTTGACTCCCAGTTACTTCCAGTTATTATATTATCAGTTCAGTTTCGATTTTCAGTTATGTTATTGCCTTACATACTCGGTACATTATTTCGTACTGACGTCCCTTTTCCGGGGACGCTGCATTTCATGCATGCAGGTTCAGATAGACAGACGAGTAGATCTCCTCAGTAGGTGTTTCCCGAGTTCAGCCTGATCGGTAAGCTCCACGCCTTTCGGAGTTGCCAGGTCTAGAGTGTTGTGTACATCTTATGTATATCTGTATATATGTTATGGGTAGGTCGGGGCCCTGTTCCGATCATAGTACATCTATCAGTAGAGGCTTGTAGACATATCCTGTTGGTTAGTGCAGTATGTTGGGTTTGTAGGCCTGGTATGTATAATTTGGTGGTTTGTCAGCTGTAGTAGCTATGACGGCCTTTTCAGCCTAGCTTTATATTGATGTTTAGTTAGCGCTAGTTTCCATTCAGTTTTATATTTTGCTTCGCAAATTGTCTTGCAAGGTGGCCCCATGGCCAAAGTATGACATTATGTGTTCAGAGTCCCTTAGTCGCAATTTGGTACGCCAGGTTAGGTGAGGCACCAGGTGCTTGTATCGCTCCTAGGTTCGGGGCGTGACAAACTTGGTATCAGAGCAGTTCTGTCCTAGGGAGTCTACAAGCCGTGTCTAGTAGGGTCTTGTTTATAGATGTGTTGTGCACCACATTATATAAGCAGGGCACTACAGGGCATTTAGGAGTTGGTTACCCTTCTTTGAAATCTAAATCGTGCTACAGAACTGAGTTATAGGAAATTTGAATTAAACTTATGTGTTGGTGTTTGCATGCACAGATGACGGTGACTAGGAAGACTACGGCTAGCCAGAGGAGAGATACAGCAGTAGGTGAGGGGACCAGCAGGGTACCCCCAGTAGATGGGGCCCAGTCTGAGGCTCAAGGTGAGACCCCTACTCAGCCATTACCGGCTCCTCCACCAACTACGGAGATTCCTAGGGAAACCGCTGAAACTCCCTTTGCAAAAGTCTAAGGATGACTATGCGACCAGAGTGCGGCCCGCAAAACGGTTACGCGATCGTAAAAATATCTGTGAAATTGACATAAAAAATGCGCCTGAAAAACTGCCTCACTCTATGACCATTCTACGATCCGAAGAGTGGTTCTGCGGCCGCAGAACGGGGCACAGAAATGCCTACTTCTGCACAACATTTTCCTTTAAATCACCAGGCACTATTCAATCCAAAAAGTCCGAACCTCCCTTCGTAAAAGTCTAAGGATGACTGTGCGACCAAAGTGCGGGCTACGAAACGGTTATGCGATCGCAGAAATAGCCGTGAAATCGACATCAAAAATGCCCCCGAAAACTGCCTCACTTTGTGACAATTATGCGGTCCGTAGAGAGGTTCTGCAGCAGCAAAACGGGCCACTGAAATGCCTACTTCTGCCCAACATTTCCCTTTAAATCACCAGTCACTATTTAATCAAAAAGTCCGAACCTCACTTCGCAAAAGTCTAAGGATTATTGTGCAACCAAAGTGCGGCCCGCGAAACGGTTATTCGATTGCAAAAATAGCGGCGAAATTAACATCAAAAACTCCCCAGAAAATTGCCTCACTCTGCGACCATTCGGCGGTCCACGGAGAGGTTCTGCGGCCGCAGAACGGGGAACAGAAATGCCTACTTCTGCCCAACATTTTCCTTTTAATCACCAGGCACTATTTAATCCAAAAAGACTGAACCTCCCTTCGAAAAAGTCTAAGGATGTCTGTGCGACCAAAGCGCATCTCGCAAAATGGTTATGCGATCGCAGAAATTGCTGCGAAATCGACATCAAAAACGCCCCAGAAAATTGCCTCACTCCGCGACCATTCTGCGGTCCATAGAGTGGTTCTGCGGCTGTAGAACGGGGCACAAAAATGCCTACTTCTGCCCAACATTTTCCTTGATATCACCAGGCACTATTCAATCCAAAAAGTCCGAACCTCCCTTCGCAAAAGTCTAAGGATGACTGTGCGACCAAAGTGCGGCCCGCGAAACGGTTATTCGATTGCAAAAATAGCGGCGAAATTGACATCAAAAACTCCCTAGAAAATTGCCTCACTCTGCGACCATTCTGCGGTCCACGGAGAGGTTCTGCTGTCGCAGAACGGGGCACAAAAATGCCTACTTCTGCCCAACATTTTCCTTTAAATCACCAGGCACTATTCAATCCAAAAAATCTGAACCTCCCTTCGAAAAAGTCTAAGGATGTCAGTGCGACCAAAGCGCGTCCCGCAAAATGGTTATGCAATCGCAGAAATTGCCACAAAATCGACATCAAAAACGCCCCAGAAAACTGCCTCACTCCGCGACCATTCTGCGGTCCATAGAGTGGTTCTGCGGCCGCAGAACGGGGCACAGAAATGCCTACTTCTGCCCAACATTTTCCTTCAATTCACCAGGCACTATTCAATCCAAAAAATCTGAACCTCCCTTCGAAAAAGTCTAAGGATGTCTGTGCGACAGAAGCGCATCCCGCCAAATGGTTATGCAATCGCAGAAATTGCCGCGAAATCGACATCAAAAACGCCCCAGAAAACTGCCTCACTCTGCGACCATTCTGCGGTCCATAGAGTGGTTCTGCGGCCGCAGAACGGGGCACAGAAATGCCTACTTCTGCCCAACATTTTCCTTCAATTCACCAGGCACTATTCAATCCAAAAAGTCCAAACCTCCCTTCGCAAAAGTCTAAGGATGACTGTGCGACCAAAGTGCCGCCCGCGAAACGGTTATGCGATCGCAGATATAGCCGCAAAATCGACATAAAAAACGCCCTAGAAAACTGCCACACTTTGTGACCATTCTGCGGTCCGTAGAGAGGTTCTGCGGCAGCAAAATGGGCCACTGAAATGCCTACTTCTGCCCTACATTTCCCTTTAAATCACCAGGCACTATTTAATCCAAAAAGTCCAAACCTCCCTTCGCAAAAGTCTAAGGATGACTGTGCGACCAAAGTGCGGCCCGCGAAATGGTTATTCGATTGCAAAAATAGCGGCGAAATTGACATCAAAAACTCCCTAGAAAATTGCCTCACTCTGCGACCATTCTGCGGTCCACGGAGAGGTTCTGCTGCCGCAGAACGGGGCACAAAAATGCCTACTTCTGCCCAACATTTTCCTTTAAATCACTAGGCACTATTTAATCCAAAAAGTCCGAACCTCACTTCGCAAAAGTCTAAGGATGATTGTGCAACAACAGTGCAGCCCGCGAAACGGTTATTCTATCGCAAAAATAGCCGCGAAATCGACATCATAAACTCCCCAGAAAACTGCCTCACTCTACGACCATTCTGCAGTCCACGGAGAGGTTCTGCGGCCGCAGAACGGGGCACAGAAATGCCTACTTCTGCCCAACATTTTTCTTTAAATCACCAGGCACTATTCAATCCAAAAAGTCTCAACCTCCCTTCAAAAAAGTCTAAGGATGTCTGTGCGACCAAAGCGCGTCCCGCAAAATGGTTATGCGATCGCTGAAATTGCCGCAAAATCGACATCAAAAATGCCCCGAAAACTGCCTCACTCCGTGACCATTCTGTGGTCCATAGAGTGGTTCTGCGGCCGCAAAACGGGGCATAGAAATGCCTACTTCTGCCCAACATTTTCCTTTAAATCACCAGGCACTATTTAATCCAAAAAGTCCGAACCTCCCTTCGCAAAAGTCTAAGGATGACTGTGCGACCAAAGTGCGGCCTGCGAAACGGTTATGCGATCGCAGATATAGCTGCGAAATCGACATCAAAAACGCCCTAGAAAACTGCCTCACTTTGCGACCATTCTGCGGTCCGTAGAGAGGTTCTGCGGCAGCAAAACAGGCCACTGAAATGCCTACTTCTGCCCAACATTTTCCTTTAAATCACTAGGCACTATTTAATCCAAAAAGTCCGATCTCACTTCGCAAAAGGCTAAGGATGATTGTGCGACCAAAGTGCAGCTCGCAAAGCGGTTATTCTATCGCAAAAATAGCTGTGAAATCGACATCAAAAACTCCCTAGAAAACTGCCTCACTCTGCGACCATTCTGCGGTCCACGGAGAGGTTCTGCGGCCGCAGAACGGGGAACAGAAATGCCTACTTCTACCCAACATTTTCCTTTAAATCACCAGGCACTATTCAATCCAAAAAGTCCGAACCTCCCTTCACAAAAGTCTAAGGATGACTGTGCGACCAAAGTGCGGCCCGCGAAACGGTTATGCGATCGCAGATATAGCCGTGAAATCGACATCAAAAATGCCATAGAAAACTGCCTCACTTTGCGACCATTCTGCGGTCCGTAGAGAGGTTCTGCGGCAGCAAAACGGGCCATTGAAATGCCTACTTCTGCCCAACATTTCCCTTTAAATCACTAGGCACTATTTAATCCAAAAAGTCCGAACCTCACTTCGCAAAAGGCTAAGGATGATTGTGTGACCAAAGTGCAGCTCGCGAAACGGTTATTCTATCGCAAAAATAGCCGCGAAATCAACATCAAAAACTCCGCAGAAAACTGCCTCACTCTACGACCATTCTGCAGTCCACGGAGAGGTTCTGCGGCCGCAGAACGGGGCACAGAAATGCCTACTTCTACCCAACATTTTCCTTTAAATCACCAGGCACTATTCAATCCAAAAAGTCTAAAACTCCCTTTGCAAAAGTCTAAGGATGACTATTCGACCAGAGTGCGGCCCGCGAAACGGTTATGCGATCGCAGATATAGCCGCGAAATCGACATAAAAAATGCCCTAGAAAACTGCCACATTTTGCGACCATTCTGCGGTCCATAGAGTGGTTCTGCGGCCGCAGAACGGGGCACAGAAATGCCTACTTCTGCCAACATTTCCCTTTAAATCACCGGCACTATTCAATCCAAAAAGTCCGAACCTCCCTTCGCAAAAGTCTAAGGATGACTGTGCGACAAAAGTGCGGCCCGCGAAATGGTTATGCGATCGCAGATATAGCCGTGAAATTGATATCAAAAACGCCCTAGAAAACTGCCACACTTTGCGACCATTCTGCGGTCCGTAGAGAGGTTCTGCGGCAGCAAAACGGGCCATTGAAATGCCTACTTCTGCCCAACATTTCCCTTTAAATCACTAGGCACTATTTAATCCAAAAAGTCCGAACCTCACTTCGCAAAAGTCTAAGGATGATTGTGCGACCAAAGTGCAGCCCGCGAAACGGTTATTCTATCGCAAAAATAGCCGCGAAATCGAAATCAAAAACTCCCCAGAAAACTGCCTCACTCTACGACCATTCTGCAGTCCACGGAGAGGTTCTGCGGCCGCAGAACGGTTCACATAAATGCCTACTTCTGCCCAACATTTTCTTTTAAATCACCAGGCACTATTCAATCCAAAAAGTCTCAACCTCCCTTCGAAAAAGTCTAAGGATGTGTGTGCGACCAAAGCGCGTCCCGCAAAATGGTTATGCGATCGCAGAAATTGCCGCGAAATCGACATCAAAAATGCCCCAAAAAACTGCCTCACTCCGCGACCAATCTGCGGTCTGTAGAGTGGTTCTGCGGCCGCAGAACGGGGCACAAAAATGCCTACTTCTGCCCAACATTTTACTTTAAATCACCAGGCACTATTCAATCCAAAAAGTCCGAACCTCCCTTCGTAAAAGTCTAAGGATGACAGTGCGACCAAAGTGTGGCCCGCAAAACGGTTATGCGATCGCAGAAATATCCGCGAAATCTACATCAAAAATGCCCCAGAAAACTGCCTCACTTTGCGACCATTCTACGGTCCGCAGAGAGGTTCTGCGGCCGCAGAACGGGCCACTGAAATGCCGACTTCTGCCCAACATTTTCCTTCAAATCACCAGGCACTATTCAATCCAAAAAGTCCGAACCTCCCTTCGTAAAAGTCTAAGGATGACTGTGCGACCAAAGTGCGGCCCGCAAAATGGTTATGCGATCGCAGAAATAGCCGCGATATCTACATCAAAAATGCCCCAGAAAACTGCCTCACTTTGCGACCATTCTACGGTCCGCAGAGAGGTTCTGCGGCCGCAGAACGGGCCACTGAAATGCCTACTTCTGCCCAACATTTTCCTTTAAATCACCAGGCACTATTCAATCCAAAAAGTCTAAAACTCCCTTTGCAAAAGTCTAAGGATGACTATGCGACCAGAGTGCGGCCCGCGAAACGGTTACGCGATCGTAAAAATATCCGTGAAATCGACATAAAAAATGCCCCTGAAAAACTGCCTCATTCTACGACCATTCTGCGATCCGAAGAGTGGTTCTGCGGCCGCAAAACGGGGCACAGAAATGCCTACTTGTGCCCAACATTTTCCTTTAAATCACCAGGCACTATTCAATCCAAAAAGTCCGAACCTCCCTTCGCAAAAGTCTAAGGATGACTGTGGGACCAAAGTGCGGCCTGCGAAACGGTTATGCGATCGCAGATATAGCCGCGAAATCAACATAAAAAACGCCCTAGAAAACTGCCTCACTTTGCGACCATTCTGCGGTCCATAGAGAGGTTCTGCGGCAGCAAAACAGGCCACTGAAATGCCTACTTCTGCCCAACATTTTCCTTTAAATCACTAGGCACTATTTAATCCAAAAAGTCCGAACCTCACTCCGCAAAAGTCTAAGGATGATTGTGCGACCAAAGTGCAGCCCGCGAAACGGTTATTCTATCGCAAAAATAGCCGCGAAATCGAAATCAAAAACTCCCCAGAAAACTGCCTCACTCTACGACCATTCTGCAGTCTACGGAGAGGTTCTGCGACCGCAGAACGGTTCACATAAATGCCTACTTCTGCCCAACATTTTCCTTTAAATCACCAGGCACTATTCAATCCAAAAAGTCTGAACCTCCCTTCGAAAAAGTCTAAGGATGTGTGTGCGACCAAAGCGCGTCCCGCAAAATGGTTATGCGATCGCAGAAATTGCCGCGAAATCGACATCAAAAATGCCCAAAAAATTTCTTCACTCCGCGACCAATCTGCGGTCTGTAGAGTGGTTCTGCGGCCGCAGAACGGGGCACAAAAATGCCTACTTCTGCCCAACATTTTCCTTTAAATCACTAGGCACTATTCAATCCAAAAAGTCCGAACCTCCCTTCGTAAAAGTCTAAGGATGACTGTGCGACCAAAGTGTGGCCCGCAAAACGGTTATGTGATCGCAGAAATAGCCGCGAAATCTACATCAAAAGTGCCCCAGAAAACTGCCTCACTTTGCGACCATTCTACGGTCCGCAGAGAGGTTCTGCGGCCGCAGAACGGGCCACTGAAATGCCTACTTCTGCCCAACATTTTCCTTTAAATCACCAGGCACTATTCAATCCAAAAAGTCTAAAACTCCCTTTGCAAAAGTCTAAGGATGACTATGCGACCAGAGTGCGGCCCGCGAAACGGTTACGCGATCGTAAAAATATCCGTGAAATCGACATAAAAAATGCCCCTGAAAAACTGCCTCACTCTACGACCATTCTGCGATCCGAAGAGTGGTTCTGCGGCCGCAGAACGGGGCACAGAAATGCCTACTTCTGCCCAACATTTTCCTTTAAATCACCAGGCACTATTCAATCCAAAAAGTTTGAACCTCCCTTCGAAAAAGTCTAAGGATGTGTGTGCGACCAAAGCGCGTCCCGCAAAATGGTTATGCGATCACAGAAATTGCCGCAAAATCGACATCAAAAACGCCCCAAAAAACTGCCTCACTCCGCGACCAATCTGCGGTCTGTAGAGTGGTTCTGCGGCCGCAGAACGGGGCACAAAAATGTCTACTTCTGCCCAACATTTTCCTTTAAATCACCAGGCACTATTCAATCCAAAAAGTCCGAACCTCCCTTCGTAAAAGTCTAAGGATGACTGTGCGACCAAAGTGTGGCCCGCAAAACGGTTATGTGATCGCAGAAATAGCCGCGAAATCTGCATCAAAAATGCCCCAGAAACCTGCCTCACTTTGCGACCATTCTACGGTCCGTAGAAAGGTGCTGCGGCCGCAGAACGGGCCACTAAAATGCCTACTTCTGCCCAACATTTTCCTTTAAATCACCAGGCACTATTCAATCCAAAAAGTCTGAAACTCCCTTTGCAAAAGTCTAAGGATGACTATGCGACCAGAGTGCGGCCCGCGAAACGGTTACGCGATCGTAAAAATATCTGTGAAATCGACATAAAAAATGCCCCTGAAAAACTGCCTCACTCTACGACCATTCTGCGATCCGAAGAGTGGTTCTGCGGCCGCAGAACGGGGCACAGAAATGCCTACTTCTGCCCAACATTTTCCTTTAAATCACCAGGCACTATTCAATCCAAAAAGTCTGAACCTCCCTTCGAAAAAGTCTAAGGATGTGTGTGCGACCAAAGCGCGTCCCGCAAAATGGTTATGCGATCGCAGAAATTGCCGCGAAATCGACATCAAAAACGCCCCAAAAAATTGCCTCACTCTGCGACCAATCTGCGGTCCTTAGAGAGGTTCTGCGGCAGCAAAACGGGCCACTGAAATGCCTACTTCTGCCCAACATTTCCCTTTAAATCACCAGGAACTATTTAATCCAAAAAGTCCGAACCTCCCTTCGCAAAAGTCTAAGGATGACTGTGCGACCAAAGTGCGGCCTGCGAAACGGTTATGCGATCGCAGATATAGCTGCGAAATCGACATAAAAACGCCCTAGAAAACTGCCTCACTTTGCGATCATTCTGCGGTCCGTAGAGAGGTTCTGCGGCAGCAAAACAGGCCACTGAAATGCCTACTTCTGCCCAACATTTTCCTTTAAATAACTAGGCACTATTTAATCCAAAAAGTCCGAACCTCACTTCGCAAAAGGCTAAGGATGATTGTGCGACCAAAGTGCAGCTCGCAAAGCGGTTATTCTATCGCAAAAATAGCCGTGAAATCGACATCAAAAACTCCCCAGAAAACTGCCTCACTCTGCGACCATTCTGCGGTCCACGGAGAGGTTCTGCGGCCGCAGAACGGGGAATAGAAATGCCTACTTCTGCCCAACATTTTCCTTTTAATCACCAGGCACTATTCAATCCAAAAAGTCTGAACCTCCCTTCGAAAAAGTCTAAGGATGTCTGTGTGACCAAAGCGCGTCCCGCAAAATGGTTATGCGATCGCAGAAATTGCCGCGAAATCTACATTAAAAACGCCCCAGAAAACTGCCTCACTCCGCGACCATTCTGCGGTCCATAGAGTGGTTCTGCGGCCGCAGAACGGGGAACAGAAATGCCTACTTCTGCCCAACATTTTCCTTTAAATCACCAGGCACTATTCAATCCAAAAAGTCCGAACCTCCCTTCACAAAAGTCTAAGGATGACTGTGTGACCAAAGTGCGGCCCGCGAAACGGTTATGCGATCGCAGATATAGCCGTGAAATCGACATCAAAAATGCCCTACAAAACTGCCTCACTTTGCGACCATTCTGCGGTCCGTAGAGAGGTTCTGCGGCAGCAAAACGGGCCATTGAAATGCCTACTTCTGCCCAACATTTCCCTTTAAATCACTAGGCACTATTTAATCCAAAAAGTCCGAACCTCACTTCGCAAAAGGCTAAGGATGATTGTGCGACCAAAGTGCAGCTCGCGAAACGGTTATTCTATCGCAAAAATAGCCGCAAAATCAACATCAAAAACTCCGCAGAAAACTGCCTCACTCTACGACCATTCTGCAGTCCACGGAGAGGTTCTGCAGCCGCAGAACGGGGCACATAAATGCCTACTTCTGCCCAACATTTTCCTCTAAATCACCAGGCACTATTCAATCCAAAAAGTCTGAACCTCTCTTCGAAAAAGTCTAAGGATGTGTGTGCGACCAAAGCGCGTCCCGCGAAATAGTTATGCGATCGCAGAAATTGCCGCGAAATCGACATCAAAAATGCCCCAAAAAACTGCCTCACTCCGCGACCAATCTGCGGTCTGCAGAGTGGTTCTGCGGCCGCAGAACGGGGCACAAAAATGCCTACTTCTGCCCAACATTTTCCTTTAAATCACCAGGCACTATTCAATCCAAAAAGTCCGAAACTCCCTTTGGAAAAGTCTAAGGATGACTATGCGACCAGAGTGCGGCCCGCGAAACGGTTACGCGATTGCAAAAATATCCGTGAAATCGACATAAAAAATGCCCCTGAAAAACTGCCTCACTCTACGACCATTCTGCGATCCAAAGAGTGGTTCTGCGGCCGCAGAACGGGGCACAGAAATGCCTACTTCTGCCCAACATTTTCCTTTAAATCACCAGGCACTATTCAATCCAAAAAGTCCGAACCTCCCTTCGTAAAAGTCTAAGGATGACTGTGCGACCAAAGTGCGGGCTGCGAAACGGTTATGCGATCGCAGAAATAGCCACGAAATCGACATAAAAAACGCCCCAGAAAACTCCCTCACTTTGCGACCATTCTACGGTCCGTAGAGAGGTTCTGCGGCCGCAAAACGGGGCACAGAAATGCCTACTTCTACCCAACATTTTCCTTTAAATCACCAGGCACTATTCGATCCAAAACGATCGAACCTCCGTTCGCAAAAGTCTAAGGATGACTGTGCGACCAAAAGTGCGGCCCGCGAAATGGTCTTGCTCTGATACCAAGTTTGTCACGACCCAACTGGAGGGTCATGACTAGCACCCGGGCCATACTTGCCGAGCACCAACGTACATTTTATCTAACCTTCCTTATTATCTTTAAGGGCCGACAAGATCAATATAAATAGTAGACATGGATCATGAACATCCAACAATGAAAGATAATGTCATGAACATACATAACATGGGACGACAAGACTGTCAAGAAACTATATATAAGGTACGAGCTATCATGATGCCATGAAAGACTATACAACAAAAATCAGCCGAAAAGGCATTCTAAACCATACATAAGTCGACACCTGTCTATGAGCCTCTAAAGGAACATAAGTGCTACAACATTGCCGGAACAGGGCCCCGACATACCCATAATGTCTATAACAAAAATGCATACCAAGACCACGGCAAGTCCGGAGAAGGGATCTCGCCAATAACCGCTGAACTGGATAGCCTACTGTGGTGGGGGAGCTACGTCTACCTGTCTATCAGGACCTGCAGCACGACATGCAGCGTCCACAAATAAAAAGGACATCAGTACGAATAAAGTACTGAGTATGTGAGGCAAGAAAGCATAAGTAAGAACAGTAATGTAAACAGGGATAGAGAATATACAACCTGTGACATCTGGGTACCTCTGAGGGCTACTGACATGAAATACATGATACATACATATATATATACATAAACGTTTAAAACATACGCCTTTGTGGGCATCACTATCATCATATCGTATCCGGCCATAATAGGCTCGGTAAAACGTACCCGGCCATCATAGGGCTCGGTAGAATCATACCCGGCCACGTGGAGCTTGGTAAAACCCAACTGATCAGTGGTTGCACAATAGGTGCCGTACCCGGCCGACTATAGCGCGGCTCGGTAGAGTAAAATAGATACATATATATGATGCATGCTGGACTCATTAGAATCACATTTTGAACCTTTCGGAGTGACATAAGGTTGGTATCCTTCGTACACGTTATTAGGATTAACTCTTCATCAAGAATCTTATAAGAATCAGAAGTACCAACAACATTGATAATATAAGAATAAGAGAAGTAACATCAATATCAATCGTTTCATAAGAAGGGCAGCAATGTAAGTACTACTAGCTTCTAAGAGTAGAGTATCTTTGGGAGCTCGTTCATTACATTATGTACAATCGGAGTCGTGCAAAAGAATGAAGGGGATAGCCTCACGTACCTTGTATATACTGCCCAACCTCAAGCTATGCAAATGTCACGACTCCTTAGTCTACAATAAGACAAATGACACAATAATTATCATTTAAGCGTCGTAACTATTATGTATCGACCACAACCTATTTTACGATGAAACGGACAGCACCTCCCCTATTTATATGACTTCCCACAAGTCAATACAATCACCAAACAGCCCAAACAACATCATTAATAATCATATTGAGCCTCCAAAACAGTCCACCAACCAACAACATTACTACCAAGCCTTTCGATATATATTTCACAAGTTCTAGCTTCAACGACTTAGCTGCAACTTGGATAATCTTAAATATATATAGAGTAAGAGGTTCCTTACCTTTAAACAGAAAGAACAACTCCAATTTGACCTTAATTTTCCACGAAATATCCCTTCAATTCTGCCACAAGAACAAGGAAGCGAAACTAGCAATTAATTCGGGTTTTTCGGCACTAGAATTACTTTAGAAGACTTGAAATCACCTAGGGTTGATATTAAAAACTTGAAGGTGTATTTACAGGACATAAAACACTTAAAACAACCTCCCACACGAGCTGGAACAACACAAAAATCAGCAACAACAAGAAGAACAAGAAACTTACTAGCGCCACGGGATTCCCGACATTTGATTTGTGTTGTTTGCCCTTTGTTTGGGTCTTGGATCATGAGAGAACCTTGAGAGACTGTTTTTAGGGTTATAAGGTCTTAATATACTGAAAAATAATGACTTAAAACGGGGTTGAGGTATCTTATATATGTTCATATGTCTTAAACCGCCTTTGTGAGCCCCATAGAGAGCAGCTTGGCGTACTCTCGCGAAAATGCGAATATCTCTCTATTCCGAGATCGTATCGATGAACGGTTTAATGCGTTGGAAACTAGACTCATAGATCTTCAATTTGATAGGTAGATCAACCCATAATTCCAGGCACATTGGGAGAAAATTGCAGTAACATTTGACCTAAAGTTTAAGTAAAATTATAAACCTAAGTTGCGACAACTTTTATCGACTTTTGTTTCATAACTCGCTTGACTTCAAGACTTATGATGCGGATATTATATGATTCAAATACATTAAAACAATACCTCTTGGGACAACTAATCACCTCTAGTGTTACCCGAAAATACGGGTTACAACATCCTTGATTCGTTTAACTTCAAATACTTGTTAACCACTCTTATACACCCTTGTATCGTTTAAGACCAATAGGATTAACTTCTTATCATCTCAAAGATAATCTCTTCTTGGATTTACGTCGACTAACTTACGGCGTGATCTATGGTATGCGAATTTGGGTTGTAACACCCTCTCCCCCTTAGGAACATTCGTCCTCGAATGTAAGGGTTTATGGGGTGTCTAACTCATTGTGGATTCCGACGGAGATTTCCGGCTGAGTTTCCCCTATAAAATGGACACTAGCCAAACTTGCAAGCAGTTAAACCTAACCTATGGCCTTACAAGACTATACAAAGCATTATGGATATGTACATTATCTGCATATTACCATTTTGTATTAAAAAAAAGAGTATTCACAAGCTATTGCTTACCTCATAGAGCCGTTTCACCTTATAATGCGTCCTTCTTTCCCCCGGCATCCTCGTTATCTTCACTCTGGAATAGGTAAGGGTATTTAGACTTCATCTCCTCTTCTGCTTCCCATGTCATTTCTTCTATATTCTTGTTCCTCCATAATACTTTCACGGAAGCTACATCCTTTGTTCTCAGCTTGCGGACTTGTCGATCTAATATAGCCACTGGCACTTCATCATATGATAGATCCTTTGTAACTTGTACATCTTTGATAGGGACGACCCGAGAAGGGTCTCCAATACATTTCCTCAACATAGATACATGGAATACCGGGTGGACAAATTCCAATTCAGATGGCAATTCTAACTCGTAAGCAACCTGTCCAATTCGTCGAAGAATTTTGTACGGCCCAATATACCGCGGACTCAACTTACCCTTCTTCCCAAAACGCATAACACCCTTCATCGGCGAGATCTTCAGGAAAACCCAATCACCAACCTCAAATTCCAGATCACGACGTCGGACGTCGGAATAAGACTTTTGCCTGCTTTGTGCCGTCCTCAGTCGCTCTTGTATCACTTTCACCTTCTCAATGGCTTGGTGAATCAAATCTAGCCCATATAATTCTGTCTCACCGACTTTGAACCATCCAACTGGTGATCTACATCTCCTCCCGTACAGTACCTCATACGGGGCCATTTTAATACTGGAATGGTAGCTATTATTGTAGGCAAATTCTATAAGAGCCAGATGGTCATCCCAATTCCCCTTGAAATCTAGAACACATGCTCGTAGCATATCTTCAAGCGTCTGGATGGTACGTTCAGCCTGCCCGTCAGTCTGCGGATAGAATGCAGTGCTGAGATTTACTTGTGTGCCTAAACCCTTCTGAAAAGACCTCCAAAAGTTAGCCATAAATTGAGCTCCTCGGTCTGATATAATAGATACCGGCACACCATGAAGCCTAACAATCTCCTTGATATACAACTTCGCATAATCTTCAGCCGTGTAAGTTGTCTTAACTGGCAGAAAATGGGCAGATTTTGTAAGTCGATCAACTATCACCCAGATGGAGTCAAACTTATGATAAGAGCGAGGTAATCCAATAATGAAGTCCATATTAATCACCTCCCATTTCCAGGTCGGAATCTCTGTATTCTGAATCAATCCACTAGGTTTCTGATGCTCGATCTTTACTTGTTGACAATTAGGACACTGGGCTACAAATTCTGCAATAGACTTCTTCATGTTATCCCACCAATACTGCTCCTTAACTTCATGATACATCTTTGTTGAGCCAGGATGGATAGAATATCGGGACTGGTGAATCTCAATCATAATCTTCTCTCGCAACCCTGCCACACTAGGTACACATAATCGGCCATGGTATCTCAGTGTCCCATCTCCTCCGATCTTGAAAGCTGTAATCTTACACTGCTGAATTCCCTCTCTCAATCTTACTAAGGTAGGATCTTCATATTGCCGTGCTTTTACCTCGGCTACCAAAGATGATTTTGCTGTATTCTGTACAGTAACACCTCCGTCATCAGAGTCCAACAATCTGATTCTCATATTGGCCAGCTGGTGAAGCTCTTTGGTCAACCCTTGTCTACCTGCCTCAATATGTATTAAGCTTCCCATTGACTTACGGCTGAGAGCGTCTGCCACAACATTAGCTTTACCGGGATGGTACAATATCTCGACATCGTAGTCTTTCAGTAATTCAAGCCACCTACGCTGCCTCAAATTCAACTCCTTCTGCTTGAAGATGTATTGTAAACTCTTGTGATCTGTGTAGATGTCAACATGGACGCCGTATAAGTAGTGCCGCCATATCTTCAAAGCATATATTACTGCAGCCAATTCCAAATCATGAGTCGGGTAATTCTTTTCATGCTTCTTCAATTGTCTTGATGCATAAGCAATCACCTTCCCACGTTGCATCAATACGCACCCCAAACCTATACCTGAGGCATCACAATATACCACATAACCTTCTGTTCCTTCTGGGAGAGTGAGCACTGGCGCGGATGTCAATCGATTCTTTAGCTCCTGAAAACTATGTTCACAAGCATCAGACCACTGGAACTTGGTAGCTTTCTGTGTTAACTTAGTCAATGGTGCTGATATAGAGGAAAACCCTTCTACAAACCGCCTATAATATCCTGCTAGCCCCAGGAAGCTGCGGACTTCTGACGGTGTTGTAGGTCTCGGCCAATTCTTCACTGCATCGATCTTCTGAGTGTCGACACTAATACCCTCATCAGATATCACTTGGCCAAGGAATGCTACTGAGTTCAGCCAGAATTCATATTTAGAGAGCTTAGCATATAAGTTATGATCCTGAAGGGTCTGTAATACTATTCGCAAGTGGCCCGCATGTTCCGCCTCCGAACGAGAATACACCAGAATGTCATCAATGAATACGATCACAAACACATCAAAATAGGGCCTGAATACACTATTCATGAGATCCATAAAAGCTGTTGGGGCATTTGTTAGCCCGAACGACATCACCAAGAACTCAAAATGCCCATATCTTGTCCGGAAGGCCGTCTTTGGAATATCCTTCTCCTTAACCCTCACCTGATGATACCCTGAACGCAAGTCAATCTTGGAGAAATACTTGGCACCCTGGAGTTGGTCAAACAGGTCATCAATTCTTGGAAGTGGATACTTGTTCTTTATTGTAAACTTATTCAACTGTCGATAATCGATACACATCCTTAACGACCCATCTTTCTTCCGCACGAACAAGACTGGCGCACCCCAAGGTGAAGTGCTAGGCCTAATGAAACCCTTATCCAGCAAGTCCTTCAACTGTGCCTTCAACTCTCACAACTCTGCCGGGGCCATCCTGTATGGAGGGATAGAGATCGGTTGAGTGTCAGGCAATGCATCAATGCTAAACTCAATCTCCCTTTCAGGAGGAAGGCCTGGGAGTTCATCTGGGAAAACATCTGGAAATTCATTGACCATGGGGATTAATTGTAGAGTAGGCGGCTTCGCCTCCGCATCCCTAACGCGAACAAGATGATAAATGTAACTTTTTGAGATCATCTTCCTTGCCTTAAGATAGGAAATAAACCTACCTTTCGGCGTAGCAATGTTCCCCTTCCATTCAATGGCGGGTTCACAAGGAAACTGAAACTTAACCATCTTCGTACGACAGTCAACATTTGCATAGCATGAGGCCAACCAGTCCATTCCCATTATCACATCGAAATCAACCATTTCTAACTCAAATAAATTTGCCGAGGTTTGACGACTACAAATCATCACGGTGCAACCTTTATATACCCTTCTAACAATCACAGAATCTCCTATCGGAGTGGATACCGCAAGTGGTTTACTTATCAATTCAGGTTCAATGCCAAACTTATTAGCCACAAAGGGTGTAACATATGATAAGGTAGATCCTGGATCAATTAGCGCATATACATCATAAGAAAACACAGACAATATACCTGTAACAACATCCGGAGATGACTCGAGATCTTGTCGACCTACTAGAGCATAGGTTCGATTTTGAGCACCACTCGAACTCGGCACTGAACCTCTACCTCTACCACGACCTGTCGACTGTTGAAAACCTTGTGCTGGAGGTCGAACTGATGAGGAAGAACCAGACACAGATCCAGTCGGTTGAGCCATACCACCACCTCCTCTGTTAGGACAATCCCACATCATATGGCCACGCTGTTCGCAAGAATAGCACGCATCGGAACCTCGACGGCACAGTCCAAAGTGGGCCTTGCCGCACTGATCACAACGAGGTGTTGGGGGTCTCGTCTGACTAGTCTCTATGAAATTGTGAGCCTGATGCCCTCAAACTCTGACCTGAACCAGAATAGGTAAATTGATCATACCGAGGCCTCTGAAACTTTGGAGGAGCACTAGCTACAGGTGGCGCCGAACTCCTCGAAGATTGGGGCCTGATACTACCTCTGAACTCATCAGAATACCCTGCAAATCTCGCCCTCTTGTGCTGGCCCCTATCCTGCTCCCTATCTGCCCTTTGCTGGCGCTTACGATCCTCTAGGGTCTGGGCATAAGCCTGAATACGTGAAATATCCATGCCCTCTACCAAGGAGGCTGTTGTGCACTCATTTATCAGATGTGGTCCCAACCCGTTCATGAACAGATGCACCCTATCACTCATCTCGGCCACCATATGGGGAGCATACCTTGTTAAAGAATCAAACTGTATACTATACTCTCGTACACTCATATTACCGTGTCGAAGGTTCAAGAACTTATCAGCTCTAGCTCGTCGTATCTCAACTGGCAAGTAGTGACGAAGAAAGGCCTCAAAAAATTCCTTCCACACGGCTGGAGGAGCGTTCGGACCCTAGATCTCTCCCAACTATCATACCAGAAAACCGCTAAATCCAGTAACCGATAAGAAGCCAACTCTACTGCCTCCGTATCACTAGCATGCATAACCCGCAATGTACAATGAACCTGATCAATAAATGTTTGCGGGTCCTCCTTGGGGCTTGATCCGGTAAACACTGGAGGGTCTAGATTAATAAAATCACGAACTCCTGCACTAACCGGTTTATCAGCAGCACCGGTATTCTGCCTCTGAGCCTGAGCAGCTACTAAGCTACTCAACAACTGCACTGCACTGCGCATATCGTGGTCTGTAGTGCCAGACGGAGGAACTGGATGTACTGGGTGCCTCCTAATATCCTCTGGAGGAGACAGAGAGGTATGAGACGGCATCTCACTCTGAGGCTCACTTTGGCCTGCTATGGCTGGAGGCACCTGAATGTTACCCTCTCCTACAGCTGTATCAAGCCGTTTACTAATCGCTTGCTTCCTAGTCGAAGGCATCGCTAAAAGAAAACAAGGTGAATATTAGATATGAACACTTACGACTCAACTCTACGCACGATCTAGATTCAGGAAGAAGGTAACAACCCTAGATGTCACGTAGCCTCCTGATTATAAATGTGGCGCGCTACACATCCATAATCAAAACTCTACTAGACACGGCTCATAGACAACCCCTAGGACAGACTTGCTCTGATACCAAGTTTGTCACGACCCAACTGGAGGGTCATGACTAGCACCCGGGCCATACTTGCCGAGCACCAACGTACATTTTATCTAACCTTCCTTATTATCTTTAAGGGCCGACAAGATCAATATAAATAGTAGACATGGATCATGAACATCCAACAATGAAAGATAATGTCATGAACATACATAACATGGGACGACAAGACTGTCAAGAAACTATATATAAGGTACGAGCTATCATGATGCCATGAAAGACTATACAACAAAAATCAGCCGAAAAGGCATTCTAAACCATACATAAGTCGACACCTGTCTATGAGCCTCTAAAGGAACATAAGTGCTACAACATTGCCGGAACAGGGCCCCGACATACCCATAATGTCTATAACAAAAATGCATACCAAGACCACGGCAAGTCCGGAGAAGGGATCTCGCCAATAACCGCTGAACTGGACAGCCTACTGTGGTGGGGGAGCTACGTCTACCTGTCTATCAGGACCTGCAGCACGACATGCAGCGTCCACAAATAAAAAGGACGTCAGTACGAATAAAGTACTGAGTATGTGAGGCAAGAAAGCATAAGTAAGAACAGTAATGTAAACAGGGATAGAGAATATACAACCTGTGACATCTGGGTACCTCTGAGGGCTACTGACATGAAATACATGATACATACATATATATACATAAACTTTTAAAACATACGCCTTTGTGGGCATCACCATCATCATATCGTACCCGGCCATAATAGGCTCGGTAAAATGTACCCGGCCATCATAGGGCTCGGTAGAATCGTACCCGGCCACGTGGAGCTCGGTAAAACCCAACTGATTAGTGGTTGCACAATAAGTGCCGTACCCGGCCGACTATAGCGCAGCTCGGTAGAGTAAAATAGATACATATATATGATGCATGCTGGACTCATTGGAATCACATTTTGAACCTTTCGGAGTGACATAAGGTTGGTATCCTTCGTACACGTTATTAGGATTAACTCTTCATCAAGAATCTTATAAGAATCAGGAACTACCAACAACATTGATAATATAAGAATAAGAGAAGTAACATCAATATCAATCGTTTCATAAGAAGGGCAGCAATGTAAGTACTGCTAGCTTCTAAGAGTAGAGTATCTTTGGGAGCTCGTTCATTACATTATGTACAATCGGAGTCGTGCAAAAGAATGAAGGGGATAGCCTCACATACCTTGTATATACTGCCCAACCTCAAGCTATGCAAATGTCACGACTCCTTAGTCTACAATAAGACAAATGACACTATCATTATCGTTTAAGCGTCGTAACTATTATGTATCGACCACAACCTATTTTACGATGAAACAGACAACACCTCCCCTATTTATATGACTTCCCACAAGTCAATACAATCACCAAACAGCCCAAACAACATCATTAATAATCATATTGAGCCTCCAAAATAGTCCACCAACCAACAACATTACTACCAAGCCTTTCGATATATATTTCACAAGTTCTAGCTTCAACGACTTAGCTGCAACTTGGATAATCTTAAATATATATAGAGTAAGAGGTTACTTACCTTTAAACAGAAAGAACAACTCCAATTTGACCTTAATTTTCCACGAAATATCCCTTCAATTCTGCCACAAGAACAAGGAAGCGAAACTAGCAATTAATTCGGGTTTTTCGGCACTAGAATTACTTTAGAAGACTTGAAATCACCTAGGGTTGATATTAAAAACTTGAAGGTGTATTTACAGGACATAAAACACTTAAAACAACCTCCCACACGAGATGGAACAACACAAAAATCAGCAACCACAAGAAGAACAAGAAACTTACTAGCGCCACGGGATTCCCGACATTTGATTTGTGTTGTTTGCCCTTTGTTTGGGTCTTGGATCATGAGAGAACCTTGAGAGACTGTTTTTAGGGTTATAAGGTCTGAATATACTGAAAATTAATGACTTAAAACGGGGTTGAGGTATCTTATACATGTCCATATGTCTTAAACCGCCTTTTTTGGCCCCATAGAGAGCAGCTTGGCGCACTCTCGCAAAAATGCAAATATCTCTCTATTCCGAGATCGTATCGACGAACGGTTTAATGCGTTGGAAACTAGACTCATAGATCTTAAATTTGATAGGTAGATCACCCCATAATTCATAGAACATTGGGAGAAAAATGCAGTAACATTTGACCTAAAGTTTAAGTAAAATTATAAACCTAAGTTGCGACAACTTTTATCGACTTTTGTTTCCTAACTCGCTTGACTTCAAGACTTATGATGCGGATATTATATGATTCAAATACATTAAAACAAGACCTCTTGGGACAATTAATCAACTCTAGTGTTACCCGAAAATACGGGTTACAACATCCTTGATTCGTTTAACTTCAAATACTTGTTAACCACTCTTATACACCCTTGTATTGTTTAAGACCAATAGGATTAACTTCTTATCATCTCAAAGATAATCTCTTCTTGGATTTACGATGACTAACTTACGGCGTGATCTATGGTATGCGAATTTGGGTTGTAACAGAAATTGACATCAAAAAAGCCCCAGAAAACTGCCTCACTCCACGACCAATCTGCGGTCTGTAGAGTGGTTCTGCGGCCGCAGAACGGGGCACAAAAATGCCTACTTCTGCCCAACATTTTCCTTTAAATCACCAGGCACTATTCAATCCAAAAAGTCCGAACCTCCCTTCGTAAAAGTCTAAGGATGACTGTGCGACCAAAGTGCGGCCCGCGAAACGGTTATATGATCGCAGAAATAGCCGCGAAATCGACATAAAAAATGCCCCAGAAAACTGCCTCACTTTGCGACCATTCTACGGTCCGCAGAGAGGTTCTGCGGCCGCAGAACGGGCCACTGAAATGCCTACTTCTGCCCAACATTTTCCTTTAAATCACCAAGCACTATTCAATCCAAAAAGTCTAAAACTCCCTTTGCAAAAGTCTAAGGATGACTATGCGACCAAAGTGCAGCCCGCGAAACGGTTACGCGATCGCAAAAATAGCCTCGAAATCGACATAAAAAAGGGCCCTGAAAACAACCTCACTCTACGACCATTCTGCGGTCCGAAGAGTGGTTCTGCGGCCGCAGAACGGGGCACAAAAATGCCTACTTCTACCCAACATTTTCCATTAAATCACCAAGCGCTATTCAATTCAAAAAGTCCGAACCTCCCTTCGTAAAAGTCTAAGGATGACTGTGCGACCAATGTGCGGCCCGCGAAACGGTTATGCGATCGCAGAAATAGCCGCGAAATCGACATCAAAAACTCCCCAAAAAACTGCCTCACTCTGCGACCATTCTGCGGTCCGAAGAGAGGTTCTGCGGTCGCAAAACGGGGCACAGAAATGCCTACTTCTGCCCAACATTTTCCTTTAAATCACCAGGCACTATTCAATCCAAAAAGTCCGAACCTCCCTTCGCAAATGTCTAAGGATGACTGTGCGACCAAAAGTGCGGCCCGCGAAATGGTTATGCGATCGCTGAAATTGACCACGAAATCGACATCAAAAAAGCCCCAGAAAACTGCCTCACTCCGCGACCAATCTGCGGACTATAGAGTGGTTCTGCGGCCGCAGAACGGGGCACAAAAATGCCTACTTCTGCCCAACATTTTCCTTTAAATCACCAGGCACTATTCAATCGTAAAAAAGTCTGAACCTCCTTTCGTAAAAGTCTAAGGATGACAGTGCGACCAAAGTGCGGCCCGCGAAACGGTTATGCGATCGCAGAAATAGCCGCGAAATTGACATCAAAAATGCCCCAGAAAAATGCCTCACTTTGCGACCATTCTACGGTCCGCAGAGAGGTTATGCGGCCGCAGAACGGGCCACTGAAATGCCTACTTCTGCCCAACATTTTCCTTTAAATCACCAGGCACTATTCAATCCAAAAAGTCTGAAACTCCCTTTGCAAAAGTCTAAGGATGACTATGCAACGAAAGTGCGGCCCGCGAAATGGTCACGCAATCGCAAAAATAGCCTCGAAATCGACATAAAAAATGCCCTTGAAAACTACCTCATTCTACGACCATTCTGCGGTCCGAATAGTGGTTCTGCGGCCGCAGTACGGGGCACAGAAATGCCTACTTCTGCCCAACATTTTCCTTTATATCACCAGGCACTATTAAATCCAAAAAGTCCGAACCTCCCATCGTAAAAGTCTAAGGATGACTGTGCGACCAAAAGTGCGGCCCGTAAAACGGTTATGCGATCGTAGAAATTGACCACGAAATCGACATCAAAAAAGCCCGGGAAAACTACCTCACTCCGCGACCAATCTGCGGTCCGTAGAGTGGTTCTGCGGCCGCAGAACGGGGCACAAAAATCCCTACTTCTACCAAACATTTTCCTTTAAATCACCAGGCACTATTCAATCCAAAAAGTCCGAACCTCCCTTCGCAAAAGTCAAAGATGACTGTGCGACCAAAAGTGCGGCCCGCGAAACGGTTATGCGATCGTAGAAATTGACCACGAAATTGACATCAAAAAAGCCCCATAAAACTGCCTCACTCCGCGACCAATCTACGGTCCGTAGAGTGGTTCTGCGGCCGCAGAACGGGGCACAAAAATGCCTACTTCTACACAACATTTTCTTTTAAATCACCAGACACTATTCAATCCAAAAAGTTCGAACCTCCCTTCGTAAAAGTCTAAGGATGACTGTGCGACCAAAGTGTGGCCCACAAAACAGTTATGCGATCGCAGAAATTGGCCCGAAATCGACATCAAAAATGCCCTAGAAAACTGCCTCACTCTGCGACCATTCTGCGGTCCGTAGAGTGGTTCTGCGGCCACACAACGGGGCACAGAAATGCCTACTCCTGCCCAACATTTTCCTTTAAATCACCACGCACTATTCAATCCAAAAAGTCCGAACCTCCCTTCGTAAAAGTCTAAGGATGACTGTGCAACCAAAGTGCAGCCCGCGAAACAGTTATGCGATCGCAAAAATAGCCGCGAAATCGACATAAAAAATGCCCCAGAAAACTTCCTCACTTTGCGACCATTCTACGGTCCGTAGAGAGGTTCTGCGGCCGCAGAACGGGCCACTAAAATGCCTACTTCTACCCAACATTTTCCTTTAAATCACCAGGCACTATTCAATCCAAAAAGTCTAAAACTCCCTTTGCAAAAGTCTAAGGATGACTATGCGACCAAAGTGCAGCCCGCGAAACGGTTACGCGATCGCAAAAATAGCCGCAAAATCGACATAAAAAATGGCCCTGAAAACTGCCTCACTCTACGACCATTCTGCAGTCCGAAGAGTGGTTCTGCGGCCGCAGAACGGGGCACAAAAATGCCTACTTCTACCCAACCTTTTCCATTAAATCACCAGGCACTATTCAATCTAAAAACTCCGAACCTCCCTTCGTAAAAGTCTAAGGATGACTGTGCGACCAAAGTGCGGCCCGCGAAACGGTTATGCGATCGCAGAAATAGCCGCGAAATCGACATCAAAAACTCCCCAGAAAACTGCCTCACTCTGCGACCATTCTGCGGTCCAAAGAGAGGTTCTGCGGTCGCAAAACGGGGCACAGAAATGCCGACTTCTGCCCAACATTTTCCTTTAATTCACCAGGCACTATTCAATCCAAAAAGTCCGAACCTCCCTTCGCAAAAGTCTAAGGATGACTGTGTGACCAAAAGTGCGGCCCGCGAAATGGTTATGCGATCGCTGAAATTGACCACGAAATCGACATCAAAAAAGCCCCAGAAAACTGCCTCACTCCGCGACCAATCTGCGGACTGTAGAGTGGTTCTGCGGCCGCAGAACGGGGCACAAAAATGCCTACTTCTGCCCAACATTTTCCTTTAAATCACCAGGCACTATTCAATCGTAAAAAAGTCCGAACCTCCCTTCGTAAAAGTCTAAGGATGACAGTGCGACCAAAGTGCGGCCCGCAAAACGGTTATGCGATCGCAGAAATAGCGTCCGCAGAGAGGTTATGCGGCCGCAGAACGGGCCACTGAAATGCCTACTTCTGCCCAACATTTTCCTTTAAATCACCAGGCACTATTCAATCCAAAAAGTCTGAAACTCCCTTTGCAAAAGTCTAAGGATGACTATGCAATGAAAGTGCGGCCCGCGAAACGGTCACGCAATCGCAAAAATAGCCTCGAAATCGACATAAAAAACGCCCTTGAAAACTACCTCACTCTACGACCATTCTGCGGTCCGAAGAGTGGTTCTGCGGCCGCAGTACGGGGCACAGAAATGCCTACTTCTGCCCAACATTTTCCTTTATATCACCAGGCACTATTAAATCCAAAAAGTCCGAACCTCCCATCGTAAAAGTCTAAGGATGACTGTGCGACCAAAAGTGCGGCCCGTAAAACGGTTATGCGATCGTAGAAATTGACCACGAAATCGACATCAAAAAAGCCCCAGAAAACTGCCTCACTCCGCGACCAATCTGCGGTCCGTAGAGTGGTTCTGCGGCCGCAGAACGGGGCACAAAAATGCCTACTTCTACCAAACATTTTCCTTTAAATCACCAGGCACTATTCAATCCAAAAAGTCCGAACCTCCCTTCGCAAAAGTCTAAAGATGACTGTGTGACCAAAAGTGCGGCCCGCGAAATGGTTATGCGATCGCTGAAATTGACCCCGAAATCGACATCAAAAAAGCCCCTGAAAACTGCCTCACTCCGCGACCAATGTGCGGTCCGTAGAGTGGTTCTGCGGCCGCAGAACGGGGCACAAAAATGCCTACTTCTACACAACATTTTCCTTTAAATCACTAGGCACTATTCAATCCAAAAAGTCCGAACCTCCCTTCGCAAAAGTCTAAGGATGACTGTGCGACCAAAAGTGCGGCCCGCGAAATGGTTATGCGATCGCTGAAATTGACCACGAAATCGACATCAAAAAAGCCCCAGAAAATTGCCTCACTCCGCGACCAATCTGCGGACTGTAGAGTGGTTCTGCGACCGCAGAACGGGGCACAAAAATGCCTACTTCTGCCCAACATTTTCCTTTAAATCACCAGGCACTATTCAATCCAAAAAGTCCGAACCTCCCTTCGTAAAAGTCTAAGGATGACAGTGCGACCAAAGTGCAGCGCGCGAAACGGTTATGCGATCGCAGAAATAGCCGCGAAATTGACATCAAAAATGCCCCAGAAAAATGCCTCACTTTGCGACCATTCTACGGTCCGCAGAGAGGTTCTGCGGCCGCAGAACGGGCCACTGAAATGCCTACTTCTGCCCAACATTTTCCTTTAAATCACCAGGCACTATTCAATCCAAAAAGTCTGAAACTCCCTTTGCAAAAGTCTAAGGATGACTATGCAACGAAAGTGCGTCCCGCGAAACGGTCACGCGATCGCAAAAATAGCCTCGAAATTGACATAAAAAACGCCCCTGAAAACTGCCTCACTCTACGACCATTCTGCGGTCCGAAGAGTGGTTCTGCGGCCGCAGTACGGGGCACAGAAATGCCTACTTCTGCCCAACATTTTCCTTTATATCACCAGGCACTATTAAATCCAAAAAGTCCGAACCTCCCATCGTAAAAGTCTAAGGATGACTGTGCGACCAAAAGTGCGGCCCGTAAAACGGTTATGGGATCGCAGAAATTGACCACGAAATCGACATCAAAAAAGCCCTAGAAAACTACCTCACTCCGCGACCAATATGCGGTCCGTAGATTGGTTCTGCGGCCGCAGAATGGGGCACAAAAATGCCTACTTCTACCAAACATTTTCCTTTAAATCACCAGGCACTATTCAATCCAAAAAGTCCGAACCTCCCTTCAAAAAAGTCTAAGGATGACTGTGCGACCAAAAGTGCGGCCCGCGAAACGGTTATGCGATCGTAGAAATTGACCACGAAATTGACATCAAAAAAGCCCCAGAAAACTGCCTCACTCCGCGACCAATCTACGGTCCGTAGAGTGGTTATGCGGCCGCAGAACGGGGCACAAAAATACCTACTTCTACACAATATTTTCTTTTAAATCACCAGGCGCTATTCAATCCAAAAAGTTCGAACCTCCCTTCGTAAAAGTCTAAGGATGACTGTGCGACCAAAGTGTGGCCCCCAAAACAGTTATGCGATCGCAGAAATTGACCCGAAATCGACATCAAAAATGCCCCAGAAAACTGCCTCACTCTACGACCATTCTGCGGTCCGTAGAGTGGTTCTGCGGCCACACAACGGGGCACAAAAATGCCTACTTCTGCCAAACATTTTCCTTTAAATCACCACGCACTATTCAATCCAAAAAGTCCGAACCTCCCTTCGTAAAAGTCTAAGGATGACTGTGCGACCAAAGTGCAGCCCGCGAAACGGTTATGCGATCGCAAAAATAGCCGCGAAATCGACATCAAAAATGCCCCAGAAAACTTCCTCACTTTGCGACCATTCTACGGTCCGTAGAGAGGTTCTGCGGCCGCAGAACGGGCCACTGAAATGCCTACTTTTGCCCAACATTTTCCTTTAAATCACCAGGCACTATTCAATCCAAAAAGTCTAAAACTCCCTTTGCAAAAGTCTAAGGATGACTATGCGACCAAAGTGCAGCCCGCGAAACGGTTACGCGATCGCAAAAATAGCCGCGAAATCGACATAAAAAACGGCCCTGAAAACTGCCTCACTCTACGACAATTCTGCGGTCCGAAGAGTGGTTCTGCGGCCGCAGAACGGGGCACAAAAATGCCTACTTCTACCCAACATTTTCCATTAAATCACCAGGCACTATTCAATCCAAAAAGTCCGAACCTCCCTTCGTAAAAGTCTAAGGATGACTGTGCGACCAAAGTGCGGCCCGTGAAAGGGTTATGCGATCGCAGAAATAGCTGCGAAATCGACATCAAAAACTCCCCAGAAAACTGCCTCACTCTGCGACCATTCTGCGGTCCGAAGAGAGGTTCTGCGGTCGCAAAACGGGGCACAGAAATGCCTACTTCTGCCCAACATTTTCCTTTAAATCACCAGGCACTATTCAATCCAAAAAGTCCGAACCTCCCTTCGCAAAAGTCTAAGGATGACTGTGCGACCAAAAGTGCGGCCCGCGAAATGGTTATGCGATCGCTGAAATTGACCACGAAATCGACATCAAAAAAGCCCCAGAAAACTGCCTCACTCCGCGACCAATCTGCAGTCTGTAGAGTGGTTCTGCGGCCGCAGAACGGGGCACAAAAATGCCTACTTCTGCCCATCATTTTCCTTTAAATCACCAGGCACTATTCAATCCAAAAAGTCCGAACCTCCCTTCGTAAAAGTCTAAGGATGACAGTGCGACCAAAGTGCGGCCCGCGAAACGGTTATGCGATCGCAGAAATAGCCGCGAAATCGACATCAAAAATGCCCCAGAAAAATGCCTCACTTTGCGACCATTCTACGGTCCGCAGAGAGGTTCTGCGGCCGCAGAACGGGCCACTGAAATGCCTACTTCTGCCCAACATTTTCCTTTAAATCACCAGGCACTATTCAATCCAAAAAGTCTGAAACTCCCTTTGCAAAAGTCTAAGGATGACTATGCGACGAAAGTGCGGCCCGCAAAACGGTCACGCGATTGCAAAAATAGCCTCGAAATCGACATAAAAACGCCCCTGAAAACTTCCTCACTCTACGACCATTCTGCGGTCCGAAGAGTGGTTCTGCGGCCGCAGTACGGGGCACAGAAATGCCTACTTCTGCCCAACATTTTCCTTTATATCACCAGGCACTATTAAATCCAAAAAGTCCGAACCTCCCATCGCAAAAGTCTAAGGATGACTGTGCGACCAAAAGTGCGGCCCGCGAAACGGTTATGCGATCGCAGAAATTGACCACAAAATCGACATCAAAAAAGCCCTAGAAAACTACCTCACTCCGCGACCAATCTGCGGTCCGTAGAGTGGTTCTGCGGCCGCAGAACGGGGCACAAAAATGCCTACTTCTACCAAACATTTTCCTTTAAATCACCAGGCACTATTCAATCAAAAAAGTCCGAACCTCCCTTCGCAAAAGTCTAAGGATGACTTTGTGACCAAAAGTGCGGCCCGCGAAATGGTTATGCGATCGCTGAAATTGACCCCGAAATCGACATCAAAAAAGCCCCTGAAAACTGCCTCACTCCGCGACCAATCTGCGGTCCGTAGAGTGGTTTTGCGGCCGTAGAACGGGGCACAAAAATGCCTACTTCTACACAACATTTTCCTTTAAATCACCAGGCACTATTCAATCCAAAAAGTCCGAACCTCCCTTCATAAAAGTCTAAGGATGACTGTGCAACCAAAGTCCGGCCCGCGCAACGGTTATGCGATAACAAAAATAGCCGCGAAATCGAAATCAAAAACTCCCCAGAAAACTGCCTCACTCTGCGACCATTCGACGGCCCGCAGAGAGGTTCTGCAGCCGCAGAACGGGCCACTGAAATGCCTACTTTTGCCCAACATTTTCCTTTAAATCACCAGGCACTATTCAATCCAAAAAGTCTGAAACTCCCTTTGCAAAAGTCTAAGGATGACTATGCGACCAAAGTGAGGCCCGCGAAACGGTTACGCGATCGCAAAAATAGCCGCGAAATCGACATAAAAAACACCCCTGAAAACTACCTCACTCTACGACCATTCTGCGGTCCGAAGAGTGGTTCTGCGGCCGCAGAACGGGGCACAGAAATGCCTACTTCTGCCCAACATTTTCCTTTAAATCACCAGGCACTATTCAATCCAAAAAGTCCGAACCTCCCTTTGCAAAAGTCTAAGGATGACTGTGCGACCAAAAGTGCGGCCCGCGAAATGGTTATGCGATCGTAGAAATTGACCACGAAATTGACATCAAAAAAGCCCCAGAAAACTGCCTCACTCCGCGACCAATCTACGGTCCATAGAGTGGTTCTGCGGCCGCAGAACGGGGCACAAAAATGCCTACTTCTACACAATATTTTCCTTTAAATCACCAGGCACTATTCAATCCAAAAAGTTCGAACCTCTCTTCGAAAAAGTCTAAGGATGACTGTGCGACCAAAGTGTGGCCCGCAAAACGGTTATGCGATCGCAAAAATAGCCGCGAAATCGACATAAAAAATGCCCCTGAAAACTGCCTCACTCTGCGACCATTCTGCGGTCCGAAGAGTGGTTCTGCGGTCACAGAACGGGGCACAGAAATGCCTACTTCTGTCCAACATTTTCCTTTAAATCACCAGGCACTATTCAATCCAAAAAGTCCGAACCTCCCTTCGTAAAAGGCTAAGGATGACTGTGCGACCAAAGTGCGGCCCGCGAAATGGTTATGCGATCGCAGAAATAGCCGTGAAATCGACAACAAAAATGCCTCAGAAAACTGCCTCACTTTCCGACCATTCTACGGTCTGCAGAGAGGTTCTGCGGCCGCAGAACGGGCCACTGAAATGCCTACTTCTTCCCAACATTTTCCTTTAAATCACCAGGCACTATTCAATCCAAAAAGTCCGAACCTTCCTTCGTAAAAGTGTAAGGATGACTGTGCGACCAAAGTGCGGCCAGCGAAACGGTTATGCGATCGCAGAAATTGACCGCGAAATCGACATCAAAAAAGCCCCAGAAAACTGCCTCACTCCGCGACCAATCTGCGGTCCGTAGAGTGGTTCTGCGGCCGCAGAACGGGGCACAGAAATGCCTACTTCTGCCTAACATTTTCCTTTAAATCACCAGGCACTATTCAATCCAAAAAGTCCGAACCTTCCTTCGTAAAAGTGTAAGGATGACTGTGCGACCTAAGTGCGGCCAGCGAAACGGTTATGCGATTGCAGAAATTGACCACGAAATCGACATCAAAAATGCCCCAGAAAACTGCCTCACTCCGCAACCAATCTGCGGTCCGTAGAGTGGTTCTGCGGCTGCAGAACGGGGCACAAAAATGCCTACTTCTACCCAACATTTTCCTTTAAATCACCAGGCACTATTCAATCCAAAAAGTCTGAACCTCCCTCCGTAAAAGTCTAAGGATGACTGTGCGACCAAAGTGCGGTACGCGAAACGGTTATGCGATCACACAAATAGCCGCAAAATCGACATAAAAAACGCCCCTGAAAACTGCCTCACTCCGCGACCAATCTGCGGTCCGTAGAGTGGATCTGCGGCTGCAGAACGGGGCACAAAAATGCCTACTTCTACCCAACATTTTCCTTTAAATCACCAGGCACTATCCAATCCAAAAAGTCCGAGCCTCCCTTCGTAAAAGTCTAAGGATGACTGTGCGACCAAAGTGCGGCCCGTGAAACGGTTACGCGATCGCAAAAATAGCCACGAAATCGACATAAAAAATGCCCCTGAAAACTGCCTCACTCTACGACCATTCTGCGGTCCGAAGAGTGGTTCTGCGGCCGCAGAACGGGGCACAGAAATGCCTTCTTCTGCCCAACATTTTCTTTTAAATCACCAGGCACTATTCAATCCAAAAAGTCCGAACCTCCCTTGGCAAAAGTCTAAGGATGACTGTGCGACCAAAAGTGCGGCCCGCGAAACGGTTATGCGATCGTAGAAATTGACCACGAAATCGACATCAAAAAAGCCCCTGAAAACTGCCTCACTCCGCGACCAATCTACGGTCCGTAGAGTGGTTCTGCGGCCGCAGAACGGGGCACAAAAATGCCTACTTCTACACAACATTTTCCTTTAAATCACCAGGCACTATTCAATCCAAAAAGTCCGAACCTCCCTTCGTAAAAGTCTAAGGATGATTGTGCGACCAAAGTGCGGCCCGCAAAACGGTTATGCGATCGCAGAAATTACTGCGAAATCGACATCAAAAATCCCCCAGAAAACTGCCTCACTCTGCGACCATTCTGCGGTCCGTAGAGTGGTTTTGTGGCCTTAGAACGGGGCACAGAAATGCCTACTTCTACCCAACATTTTCCTTTAAATCACCAGGCACTATTCAATCCAAAAAGTCCGAACCTCCCTTCGTAAAAGTCTAAGGATGATTGTGCGACCAAAGTGCGGCCCGCAAAACGGTTATGCGATCGCAGAAATTGCCGCGAAATCGACATCAAAAATCCCCCAGAAAACTGCCTCACTCTGCGACCATTCTGCGGTCCGTAGAGTGGTTCTGCGGCTGCACAACGGGGCACAGAAATGCCTACTTCTGCCCAACATTTTCCGTTAAATCACGAGGCATTGTTCAATCCAAAAAGTCCGAACCTCCCTTCGTAAAAGTCTAAGGATGACTGTACGACCAAAGTGCGGCCTGCGAAACGGTTATGCGATCGCAGAAATAGCCGCGAAATCGACATCAAAAACGCCCCAGAAAACTCCCTCACTTTGCGACCATTCTACGGCCCGTAGAGAGGTTCTGCGGCCGCAGAACGGGCCACTGAAATCCCTACTTCTGACCAACATTTTCCTTTAAATCACCAGGTACTATTCAATCCAAAAAGTTTGAAACTCCCTTTGCAAAAGTCTAAGGATGACTATGCGACCAAAGTGTGGCCCGCAAAATGGTTACGCGATCGCAAAAATAGCCGCGAAATCGACATAAAAAATGCCCCTGAAAATCGCCTCACTCTGCGACCAATCTGCGGTCCGTAGAGTGGTTCTGCGGCCGCAGAACGGGGCACAAAAATGCCTACTTCTGCCCAACATGTTCCTTTAAATCACCAGGCACTATTCAATCAAAAAAGTCCGAACCTCCCTTCGTAAAAGTCTAAGGATGACTGTGCGACAAAAGTGCTGCACGCGAAACGGTTATGCGATCGCAGAAATAGCCGCGAAATCGACATCAAAAATGCCCCAGAAAACTGCCTCACTCTGCGACCATTCTACGGTCCGCAGAGAGGTTCTGCGGCCGCAGAACGGGCCACTAAAATGACTACTTCTGCCCAACATTTTCCTTTAAATCACCAGGCTTTATTCAATCCAAAAAGTCTGAAACTCCCTTTGCAAAAGTCTAAGGATGACTATGCGACCAAAGTGCGGTCCGCGAAACGGTCACGCGATCGCAAAAATAGCCTCGAAATAGACATAAAAAACACCCCTGAAAACTGCCTCACTCTACGACCATTCTGCGGTCCGAAGAGTGGTTCTGCGGCCGCAGTACGGGGCACAGAAATGCCTACTTCTGCCCAATAGTTTCCTTTAAATCACCAGGCACTATTCAATCCAAAAACTCCGAACCTCCCTTCGCAAAAGTCTAAGGATGACTGTGCGACCGTTATACGGCCCGCGAAACGGTTATGCGATCGTAGAAATTAACCACGAAATAGACATCAAAAAAGCCCCAGAAAACTGCCTCACTCCGCGACCAATCTGTGGTCCGTAGAGTGGTTCTGTGGCTGCAGAACGGGGCACAAAAAATGCCTACTTCTACCCAACATTTTCCTTTAAATCACCAGGCACTATTCAATCCAAAAAGTCCGAACCTCCCTTAGTAAAAGTCTAAGGATGACTGTGCGACCAAAGTGCGGCCCGCGAAATGGTTATGCGATCGCAGAAATAGCCGCAAAATCGACATCAAAAACTCCCCAGAAAACTGCCTCACTCTGCGATGATTCTGCGGTCCGAAGAGAGGTTCTGCGGCCGCAAAACGGGGCACAGAAATGCCTACTTCTGCCCAACATTTTCCTTTAAATCACCAGGCACTATTCAATCCAAAAAGTCTGAACCTCCCTTCGCAAAAGTCTAAGGATGACTGTGCGACCAAAAGTGCGACCCGCGAAATGGTTATGCGATCGCTGAAATTGACCACGAAATCGACATCAAAAAAGCCCCAGAAAACTGCCTCACTCCGCGATCAATCTGCGGTCTGTAGAGTGGTTCTGCGGCCGCAGAACGGGGCACAAAAATGCCTATTTCTGCCCAACATTTTCCTTTAAATCACCAGGCACTATTCAATCCAAAAAGTCTGAACCTCCCTTCGTAAAAGTCTAAGGATGACTATGCGACCAAAGTGCGGCCCGCGAAACGGTTATGCGATCGCAGAAATAGCCGCAAAATTGACATCAAAAATGCCCCAAAAAACTGCCTCACTTTGCAACCATTCTACGGTGCGCAGAGAGGTTCTGCGACCGCAGAACGGGCCACTGAAATGCCTACTTCTGCCCAACATTTTCCTTTAAATCACCAGGCACTATTCAATCCAAAAAGTCTGAAACTCCCTTTGCAAAAGTATAAAGATGACTATGCGACCAAAGTGCAGCCCGCGAAACGATTACGCGATCGCAAAAATAGACGCGAAATCGACATAAAAAACGCCCTTGAAAACTGCCTCACTCTACGACCATTCTGCGGTCCGAAGAGTGGTTCTGCGGCCGCAGAACGGGGCACAAAAATGCCTACTTCTGCCCAACATGTTCCTTTAAATCACCAGGCACTATTCAATCAAAAAAGTCCGAACCTCCCTTCGTAAAAGTCTAAGGATGACTGTGCGACCAAAGTGCTGCACGCGAAACGGTTATGCGATCGCAGAAATAGCCGCGAAATCGACATCAAAAATGCCCCAGAAAACTGCCTCACTCTGCGACCATTCTACGGTCCGCAGAGAGGTTCTGCGGCCGCAGAACGGGCCACTAAAATGCCTACTTCTGCCCAACATTTTCCTTTAAATCACCAGGCTTTATTCAATCCAAAAAGTCTGAAACTCCCTTTGCAAAAGTCTAAGGATGACTATGCGACCAAAGTGCGGTCCGCGAAACGGTCACGCGATCGCAAAAATAGCCTCGAAATCGACATAAAAAACACCCCTGAAAACTGCCTCACTCTACGACCATTCTGCGGTCCGAAGAGTGGTTCTGCGGCCGCAGTACGGGGCACAGAAATGCCTACTTCTGCCCAATAGTTTCCTTTAAATCACCAGGCACTATTCAATCCAAAAACTCCGAACCTCCCTTCGCAAAAGTCTAAGGATGACTGTGCGACCATTATACGGCCCGCGAAACGGTTATGCGATCGTAGAAATTAATCACGAAATAGACATCAAAAAAGCCCCAGAAAACTGCATCACTCCGCGACCAATCTGTGGTCCGTAGAGTGGTTCTGTGGCTGCAGAACGGGGCACAAAAAATGCCTACTTCTACCCAACATTTTCCTTTAAATCACCAGGCACTATTCAATCCAAAAAGTCCGAACCTCCCTTCGTAAAAGTCTAAGGATGACTGTGCGACCAAAGTGCGGCCCGCGAAATGGTTATGCGATCGCAGAAATAGCCGCAAAATCGACATCAAAAACTCCCCAGAAAACTGCCTCACTCTGCGATGATTCTGCGGTCCGAAGAGAGGTTCTGCGGCCGCAAAACGGGGCACAGAAATGCCTACTTCTGCCCAACATTTTCCTTTAAATCACCAGGCACTATTCAATCCAAAAAGTCTGAACCTCCCTTCTCAAAAGTCTAAGGATGAATGTGCGACCAAAAGTGCGACTCGCGAAATGGTTATGCGATCGCTGAAATTGACCACGAAATCGACATCAAAAAAGCCCCAGAAAACTGCCTCACTCCGCGATCAATCTGCGGTCTGTAGAGTGGTTCTGCGGCCGCAGAACGGGGCACAAAAATGCCTATTTCTGCCCAACATTTTCCTTTAAATCACCAGGCACTATTCAATCCAAAAAGTCTGAACCTCCCTTCGTAAAAGTCTAAGGATGACTATGCGACCAAAGTGCGGCCCGCGAAATGGTTATGCGATCGCAGAAATAGCCGCAAAATTAACATCAAAAATGCCCCAAAAAACTGCCTCACTTTGCAACCATTCTACGGTGCGCAGAGAGGTTCTGCGACCGCAGAACGGGCCACTGAAATGCCTACTTCTGCCCAACATTTTCCTTTAAATCACCAGGCACTATTCAATCCAAAAAGTCTGAAACTCCCTTTGCAAAAGTATAAAGATGACTATGCGACCAAAGTGCGGCCCGCGAAACGGTTACGCGATCGCAAAAATAGCCGCGAAATCGACATAAAAAATGCCCTTGAAAACTGCCTCACTCTACGACCATTCTGTGGTCCGAAGAGTGGTTCTGCGGGCGTAGAACGGGGCACAGAAATGCCTACTTCTGCCCAACATTTTCCTTTAAATCCCCAGGCACTATTCAATCCAAAAAGTCCGAACCTCCCTTCGCAAAAGTCTAAGGATGACTGTGCGACCAAAAGTGCGGCCCGCGAAACGGTTATGCGATCACAGAAATAGCCGCGAAATCAACATAAAAAATGCCCCAAAAAACTGCCTCACTCTGCGACCATTCTGTGGTCCACAGAAAGGTTCTGCCGCCGCAGAACGGGGCACAGAAATGCCTACTTCTGCCCAATATTTTCCTTTAAATCACCAGGCACTATTCAATTCAAAAAGTCCGAACCTCCCTTCGTAAAAGTCTAAGGATGATTGTGCGACCAAAGTGCGGCTCGCGAAATGGTTATGCGATCGCAGAAATAGCCGCGAAATCGACATCAAAAACTCCCCAGAAAACTGCCTCACTCTGCGACCATTCTACGGCCCGCAGAGAGGTTCTGCGGCCGCAGAACGGGGCACAGAAATGCCTACTTCTGCCCAACATTTTTCTTTAAATCACCAGGCACTATTCAATCCAAAAAGTCTGAACCTCCCTTTGCAAAAGTATAAGGAAGACTGTGCGACCAAAGTGCGGCCCGCGAAACGATTACGCGATCGCAAAAATAGCCGCGAAAATCGACATAAAAAATACCCCTGAAAACAACCTCACTCTACGACCATTCTGCGGTCCGAAGAGTGGTTCTGCGGCCGCAGAACGGGGCACAGAAATGCCTACTTCTTCCCAACATTTTCCTTTAAATCACCAGGCACTATTCAATCAAAAAAGTCCGAACCACCCTTCGCAAAAGTCTAAGGATGACTGTACGACCAAAAGTGCGGCCTGCGAAACGGTTATGCGATCGCAGAAATTGACCACGAAATCGACATTAAAAAAGCCCCAGAAAATTGCCTCACTCCGCGACCAATATGCGGTCCGTAGAGTGGTTCTGCGGCCGCAGAACGGGTCACAAAAATGCCTACTTCTACCCAACATTTTCCTTTAAATCACCAGGCACTATTCAATCCAAAAAGTCCGAACCTCCCTTCGTAAAAGTCTAAGGATGACTGTGCGACCAAAGTGCGGTCCGCGAAACGGTTATGCGATCGCAGAAATAGCCGCAAAATCGACATCAAAAACTCCCCAGAAAACTGCCTCACTCTGCGACCATTCTACGGCCCGCAGAGAGGTTCTGCGGCAGCAGAACGGGGCACAGAAATGCCTACTTCTGCCCATCATTTTTCTTTAAATCACCAGGCACTATTCAATCCAAAAAGTCTGAACCTCCCTTCGCAAAAGTCTAAGGATGACTGTGCGACCATAGTGCAGCCTGCGAAATGGTTATGTGATCGCAGAAATTGCCGCAAAATTGACATAAAAAATGCCCCAGAAAATTGCCTCACTCTGCGACCAATCTGCGGTCCGTAGAGTGGTTCTGCAGCCGCAGAACGGGGCACAAAAATGCCTACTTCTACCCAACATTTTCCTTTAAATCACGAGGCACTATTCAATCCAAAAAGTCTGAACCTCCCTTCGTAAAAGTCTAAGGATGACTGTGCGACCAAAGTGCGGTCCGCAAAACGGTTATGCGATCGCAGAAATAGCCGCGAAATCGACATAAAAAATGCCCCTGAAAACTGCCTCACTCTACGACCATTCTGCGGTCCGAAGAGTGGTTCTGCGGCCGCAGAACGGGGCACAGAAATGCCTACTTCTGCCCAACATTTTCCTTTAAATCACCAGGCACTATTCAATCCAAAAAGTCCGAACCTCCCTTCGCAAAAGTCTAAGGATGACTGTGCGACCAAAAGTGCGGCCCGCGAAACGGTTATGCGATCGCAAAAATTGACCACGAAATCGACATCATAAAAGCCCTAGAAAACTGCCTCACTCCGTGACCAATCTGCGGTCCGTAGAGTGGTTCTGCGGCCGCAGAACGGGGCACAAAAATGCCTACTTCTACCCAACATTTTCCTTTAAATCACGAGGCACTATTCAATCCAAAAAGTCTGAACCTCCCTTCGTAAAAGTCTAAGGATGACTGTGCGACCAAAGTGCGTTCCGCAAAACGGTTATGTGATCGCAGAAATAGCCGCGAAATCGACATCAAAAACTCCCCAGAAAACTGCCTCACTTTGCGACCATTATACGGCCCGCAGAGAGGTTCTGCGGCCGCAGAACGGGGCACAGAAATGCCTACTTCTGCCCATCATTTTTCTTTAAATCACCAGGCACTATTCAATCCAAAAAGTCTGAACCTCCCTTCGCAAAAGTCTAAGGATGACTGTGCGACCATAGTGCAGCCTGCGAAATGGTTATGTGATCGCAGAAATTGCCGCAAAATCGACATCAAAAATGGCCCAGAAAATTGCCTCACTCTGCGACCATTCTGCGGTCCGTAGAGTGGTTCTGCGGCCGCACAACGGGGCACAGAAATGCCTACTTCTTCCTAACATTTTCCTTTAAATCACTAGGCATTGTTCAATCCAAAAAGTCTGAAACTCCCTTTGCAAAAGTCTAAGGATGACTGTGCGACCAAAGTGCGGCCTGCGAAACGGTTATGCAATCGCAAAAATAGCCGCGAAATCCACATCAAAAATGCCCCAGAAAACTGCCTCACTCTGCGGCCATTCTGCAGTCCACAGAGGAAGTTCTTCGACCGCAGAACGGGGCACTGAAATCCCTACTTCTGCCCAACATTTTCCTTTAAATCACCAGGTACTATTCAATCCAAAAAGTCTGAAACTCCCTTTGCAAAAGTCTAAGGATGACTATGCGACCAAAGTGTGGCCCGCGAAAATGTTACGCGATCTCAAAAATAGCCGCGAAATCGACATAAAAAATGCCCCTGAAAACTGCCTCACTCTACGACCATTCTGCGGTACGAAGAGTGGTTTTGCGGCCGCAGAACGGGGCACCGAAATGCCTACTTCTGCCCAACATTTTCCTTTAAATTACCAGGCACTATTCAATCCATAAAGTCTGAACCTCCCTTCGCAAAAGTCTAAGAATGACTGTGCGACCAAAAGTGTGGCCCGCGAAACGGTTAAGCGATCGCTGAAATTGACCACGAAATCGACATCAAAAAAGCCCCAAAAAACTGCCTCACTCCGTGACCAATCTGCGGTCCGTAGAGTGGTTCTGCAGCCGCAGAACGGGGCACAAAAATGCCTACTTCTACCCAACATTTTCCTTTAAATCACGAGGCACTATTCAATCCAAAAAGTCTGAACCTCCCTTCGTAAAAGTCTAAGGATGACTGTGCGACCAAAGTGCGGCCCGCGAAACGGTTATGCGATCGCAGAAATAGAGGCGAAATCAACATAAAAACGCCCCTGAAAACTGCCTCACTCTACGACCATTCTATGGTCCGAATAGAGGTTCTGCAGCAGCAGAACGGGCCACTGAAATGCCTACTTCTGCCCAATATTTTCCTTTAAATCACCAGGTACTCTTCTATCCAAAAAGCCCGAACCTCCCTTCGCAAAAGTCTAAGGATGACAGTGTGACAAAAGTGCAGCCCGCGAAACAGTTATGCGATCGCAGAAATTGACCGCAAAATCAAAATCAAAAAAGCCCCAGAAAACTGCCTCAATCCGCGACCAATCTGCGGTCCGTAGTGTGGTTCTGCGGCCGCAGAATGGGGCACAAAAATGCCTACTTCTGCCCAACAATTTCCTTTAAATCACCAGGCACTATTTAATACAAAAAGTTCGAACATCCCTTCGTAAAAGTCGAAGGATGATTGTGCGACCAAAGTGCGGTCCGCAAAACGGTTATGCGATCGCAGAAATAGCCGCGAAATCGACATCAAAAACTCCCCAGAAAACTGCCTCACTTTGCGACCATTATACGGCCCGCAGAGAGGTTCTGCGGCCGCAGAACGGGGCACAGAAATGCCTACTTCTGCCCATCATTTTTCTTTAAATCACCAGGCACTATTCAATCCAAAAAGTCTGAACCTCCCTTCGCAAAAGTCTAAGGATGACTGTGCGACCATAGTGCAGCCTGCGAAATGGTTATGTGATCGCAGAAATTGCCGCAAAATCGACATAAAAAATGCCCCAGAAAATTGCCTCACTCTGCGACCATTCTGCGGTCCGTAGAGTGGTTCTGCGGCCGCACAACGGGGCACAGAAATGCCTACTTCTTCCTAACATTTTCCTTTAAATCACTAGGCATTGTTCAATCCAAAAAGTCTGAAACTCCCTTTGCAAAAGTCTAAGGATGACTGTGCGACCAAAGTGCGGCCTGCGAAACGGTTATGCGATCGCAAAAATAGCCACGAAATCGACATCAAAAATGCCCCAGAAAACTGCCTCACTCTGCGGCCATTCTGCAGTCCACAGAGGAAGTTCTTCGACCGCAGAACGGGGCACTGAAATCCCTACTTCTACCCAACATTTTCCTTTAAATCACCAGGCACTATTCAATCCATAAAGTCCGAACCTCCCTTCGCAAAAGTCTAAGGATGACTGTGCGACCAAAAGTGTGGCCCGCGAAACGGTTAAGCGATCGCTGAAATTGACCACAAAATCGACATCAAAAAAGCCCCAAAAAACTGCCTCACTCCGTGACCAATCTGCGGTCCGTAGAGTGGTTCTGCAGCCGCAGAACGGGGCACAAAAATGCCTACTTCTACCCAACGTTTTCCTTTAAATCACGAGGCACTATTCAATCCAAAAAGTCTGAACCTCCCTTCGTAAAAGTCTAAGGATGACTGTGCGACCAAAGTGCGGTCCGCAAAACGGTTATGCGATCGCAGAAATAGCCGCGAAATCGACATAAAAAATGCCCCTGAAAACTGCCTCACTCTACGACCATTCTGCGGTCCGAAGAGTGGTTCTGCGGCCGCAGAACGGGGCACAGAAATGCCTACTTCTGCCCAACATTTTCCTTTAAATCACCAGGCACTATTCAATCCAAAAAGTCCGAACCTCCCTTCGCAAAAGTCTAAGGATGATTGTGCGACCAAAAGTGCGGCCCGCGAAACGGTTATGCGATCGCAAAAATTGACCACGAAATCGACATCATAAAAGCCCTAGAAAACTGCCTCACTCCGTGACCAATCTGCGGTCCGTAGAGTGGTTCTGCGGCCGCAGAACGGGGCACAAAAATGCCTACTTCTACCCAACATTTTCCTTTAAATCACGAGGCACTATTCAATCCAAAAAGTCTGAACCTCCCTTCGTAAAAGTCTAAGGATGACTGTGCGACCAAAGTGCGGTCCGCAAAACGGTTATGCGATCGCAGAAATAGCCGCGAAATCGACATCAAAAACTCCCCAGAAAACTGCCTCACTTTGCGACCATTATACGGCCCGCAGAGAGGTTCTGCGGCCGTAGAACGGGGCACAGAAATGCCTACTTCTGCCCATCATTTTTCTTTAAATCACCAGGCACTATTCAATCCAAAAAGTCTGAACCTCCCTTCGCAAAAGTCTAAGGATGACTGTGCGACCATAGTGCAGCCTGCGAAATGGTTATGTGATCGCAGAAATTGCCGCAAAATCGACATCAAAAATTTCCCAGAAAATTGCCTCACTCTGCGACCATTCTGCGGTCCGTAGAGTGGTTCTGCGGCCGCACAACGGGGCACAGAAATGCCTACTTCTTACTAACATTTTCCTTTAAATCACTAGGCATTGTTCAATCCAAAAAGTCTGAAACTCCCTTTGCAAAAGTCTAAGGATGACTGTGCGACCAAAGTGCGGCCTGCGAAACGGTTATGCAATCGCAAAAATAGCCGCGAAATCGACATCAAAAATGCCCCAGAAAACTGCCTCACTCTGCGGCCATTCTGCAGTCCACAGAGGAAGTTCTTCGACCGCAGAACGGGGCACTGAAATCCCTACTTCTGCCCAACATTTTCCTTTAAATCACCAGGTACTATTCAATCCAAAAAGTCTGAAACTCCCTTTGCAAAAGTCTAAGGATGACTATGCGACCAAAGTGTGGCCCGCGAAAATGTTACGCGATCTCAAAAATAGCCGCGAAATCGACATAAAAAATGCCCCTGAAAACTGCCTCACTCTACGACCATTCTGCGGTACGAAGAGTGGTTCTGCGGCCGCAGAACGGGGCACCGAAATGCCTACTTCTGCCCAACATTTTCCTTTAAATCACCAGGCACTATTCAATCCATAAAGTCTGAACCTCCCTTCGCAAAAGTCTAAGAATGACTGTGCGACCAAAAGTGTGGCCCGCGAAACGGTTAAGCGATCGCTGAAATTGACCACGAAATCGACATCAAAAAAGCCCCAAAAAACTGCCTCACTCCGTGACCAATCTGCGGTCCGTAGAGTGGTTCTGCAGCCGCAGAACGGGGCACAAAAATGCCTACTTCTACCCAACATTTTCCTTTAAATCACGAGGCACTATTCAATCCAAAAAGTCTGAACCTCCCTTCGTAAAAGTCTAAGGATGACTGTGCGACCAAAGTGCGGCCCGCGAAACGGTTATGCGATCGCAGAAATAGAGGCAAAATCAACATAAAAAACGCCCCTGAAAACTGCCTCACTCTACGACCATTCTATGGTCCGAATAGAGGTTCTGCAGCAGCAGAACGGGCCACTGAAATGCCTACTTCTGCCCAATATTTTCCTTTAAATCACCAGGTACTCTTCTATCCAAAAAGCTCGAACCTCCCTTCGCAAAAGTCTAAGGATGACAGTGTGACAAAAGTGCAGCCCGCGAAACAGTTATGCGATCGCAGAAATTGACCGCAAAATCAAAATCAAAAAAGCCCCAGAAAACTGCCTCAATCCGCGACCAATCTGCGGTCCGTAGTGTGGTTCTGCGGCCGCAGAATGGGGCACAAAAATGCCTACTTCTGCCCAACAATTTCCTTTAAATCACCAGGCACTATTTAATACAAAAAGTTCGAACATCCCTTCGTAAAAGTCGAAGGATGATTGTGCGACCAAAGTGCGGTCCGCAAAACGGTTATGCGATCGCAGAAATAGCCGCGAAATCGACATCAAAAACTCCCCAGAAAACTGCCTCACTTTGCGACCATTATACGGCCCGCAGAGAGGTTCTGCGGCCGCAGAACGGGGCACAGAAATGCCTACTTCTGCCCATCATTTTTCTTTAAATCACCAGGCACTATTCAATCCAAAAAGTCTGAACCTCCCTTCGCAAAAGTCTAAGGATGACTGTGCGACCATAGTGCAGCCTGCGAAATGGTTATGTGATCGCAGAAATTGCCGCAAAATCGACATAAAAAATGCCCCAGAAAATTGCCTCACTCTGCGACCATTCTGCGGTCCGTAGAGTGGTTCTGCGGCCGCACAACGGGGCACAGAAATGCCTACTTCTTCCTAACATTTTCCTTTAAATCACTAGGCATTGTTCAATCCAAAAAGTCTGAAACTCCCTTTGCAAAAGTCTAAGGATGACTGTGCGACCAAAGTGCGGCCTGCGAAACGGTTATGCGATCGCAAAAATAGCCGCGAAATCGACATCAAAAATGCCCCAGAAAACTGCCTCACTCTGCGGCCATTCTGCAGTCCACAGAGGAAGTTCTTCGACCGCAGAACGGGGCACTGAAATCCCTACTTCTACCCAACATTTTCCTTTAAATCACCAGGCACTATTCAATCCATAAAGTCCGAACCTCCCTTCGCAAAAGTCTAAGGATGACTGTGCGACCAAAAGTGTGGCCCGCGAAACGGTTAAGCGATCGCTGAAATTGACCACGAAATCGACATCAAAAAAGCCCCAAAAAACTGCCTCACTCCGTGACCAATCTGCGGTCCGTAGAGTGGTTCTGCAGCCGCAGAACGGGGCACAAAAATGCCTACTTCTACCCAACATTTTCCTTTAAATCACGAGGCACTATTCAATCCAAAAAGTCTGAACCTCCCTTCGTAAAAGTCTAAGGATGACTGTGCGACCAAAGTGCGGCCCGCGAAACGGTTATGCGATCGCAGAAATAGAGGCGAAATCAACATAAAAAACGCCACTGAAAACTGCCTCACTCTACGACCATTCTATGGTCCGAATAGAGGTTCTGCAGCAGCAGAACGGGCCACTGAAATGCCTACTTCTGCCCAATATTTTCCTTTAAATCACCAGGTACTCTTCTATCCAAAAAGCCCGAACCTCCCTTCGCAAAAGTCTAAGGATGACAGTGTGACAAAAGTGCAGCCCGCGAAACAGTTATGCGATCGCAGAAATTGACCGCAAAATCAAAATCAAAAAAGCCCCAGAAAACTGCCTCAATCCGCGACCAATCTACGGTCCGTAGAGTGGTTCTACGGCCGCAGAATGGGGCACAAAAATGCCTACTTCTGCCCAACAATTTCCTTTAAATCACCAGGCACTATTTAATACAAAAAGTTTGAACATCCCTTCGTAAAAGTCGAAGGATGATTGTGCGACCAAAGTGCGGCCCGCAAAACGGTTATGCGATCGCAGAAATTGCCGCGAAATCGACATAAAAAATTCCCCAGAAAACTGCCTCACTCTACGACCATTCTGCGGTCCGTAGAGTGGTTCTGTGGCCACACAACGGGGCACAGAAATGCCTACTTCTACCCAACATTTTCCTTTAAATCACCAGGTACTATTCAATCCAAAAAGTCCGAACCTCTCTTCGCAAAAGTCTAAGGATTATTGTGCAACCAAAGTGCAGCCCGCGAAACGGTTATTCTATCGCAGAATTTGACCGCAAAATCGACATCAAAAAAGCCCCAGAAAACTGCCTCACTCCGCGACCAATCTGCGGTCCGTAGAGTGGTTCTGCGGCCGCAGAACGGGGCACAAAAATGCCTACTTCTGCCCAACAATTTCCTTTAAATCACCCGGCACTATTCAATCCAAAAAGTCTGAACCTCCCTTCGCAAAAGTCTAAGGATGACTGTGCGACCATAGTGCAGCCAGCGAAATGGTTATGTGATCGCAGAAATTGCCGCAAAATCGACATCAAAAATGCCCTAGAAAATTGCCTCACTCTGCGACCATTCTGCGGTCCGTAGAGTTGTTTTGCGGCCGCAGAACGGGGCACAGAAATGCCTACTTCTACCCAACATTTTCCTTTAAATCACCAGGTACTATTCAATCCAAAAAGTCTGAAACTCCCTTTGCAAAAGTCTAAGGATGACTATGCGACCAAAGTGTGGCCTGCGAAAATGTTACGCGATCGCAAAAATAGCCGCGAAATCGACATAAAAAATGCCCCTGAAAACTGCCTCACTCTACGACCATTCTGCGGTCCGAAGAGTGGTTCTGCGGTCACAGAACGGGGCACAGAAATGCCTACTTCTGCCCAACATTTTCCTTTAAATCACCAGGCACTATTCAATCCAAAAAGTCCGAACCTCCCTTCACAAAAGTCTAAGGATGACTGTGCGACCAAAAGTGCGGCCCGCGAAACGGTTATGCGATCGCAAAAATTGACCACGAAATCGACATCAAAAAAGCCCTAGAAAACTGCCTCACTCCGTGACCAATCTGCGGTCCGTAGAGTGGTTCTGCGGCCGCAGAACGGGGCACAAAAATGCCTACTTCTACCCAACATTTTCCTTTAAATCACGAGGCACTATTCAATCCAAAAAGTCTGAACCTCCCTTCGTAAAAGTCTAAGGATGACTGTGCGACCAAAGTGCGGTCCGCGAAACGGTTATGCGATCGCAGAAATAGCCGCGAAATCGACATCAAAAACTCCCCAGAAAACTACCTCACTTTGTGACCATTCTACGGCCCGCAGAGAAGTTCTGCGGCCGCAGAATGGGGCACAGAAATGCCTACTTCTGCCCATTATTTTTCTTTAAATCACCAGGCACTATTCAATCCAAAAAGTCTGAACCTCCCTTCGCAAAAGTCTAAGGATGACTGTGCGACCATAGTGCAGCCTGCGAAATGGTTATATGATCGCAGAAATTGCCGCAAAATCGACATCAAAAATGCCCCAGAAAATTGCCTCACTCTGCGACCATTCTGCGGTCCGTAGAGTGGTTCTGCGGCCGCACAACGGGGCACAGAAATGCCTACTTCTGCCTAACATTTTCCTTTAAATCACTAGGCATTGTTCAATCCAAAAAGTCTGAAACTCCCTTTGCAAAAGTCTAAGGATGACTGTGCGACCAAAGTGCGGCCTGCAAAACGGTTATGCGATCGCAAAAATAGCCGCGAAATCGACATCAAAAATGCCCCAGAAAACTGCCTCACTCTGCGGCCATTCTGCAGTCCACAGAGGAAGTTCTTCGACCGCAGAACGGGGCACTGAAATCCCTACTTCTGCCCAACATTTTCCTTTAAATCACCAGGTACTATTCAATCCAAAAAGTCTGAAACTCCCTTTGCAAAAGTCTAAGGATGACTACGCGACCAAAGTGTGGCCCGCGAAAATGTTACGCGATCTCAAAAATAGCCGCGAAATCGACATAAAAAATGCCCCTGAAAACTGCCTCACTCTACGACCATTCTGCGGTCCGAAGAGTGGTTCTGCGGCCGCAGAACGGGGCACAGAAATGCCTACTTCTCCCCAACATTTTCCTTTAAATCACCAGGCACTATTCAATCCATAAAGTCCGAACCTCCCTTTGCAAAAGTCTAAGGATGACTTTGCGAGCAAAAGTGTGGCCCGCGAAACGGTTAAGCGATCGCAGAAATTGACCACGAAATTGACATAAAAAAAGCCCCAGAAAACTGCCTCACTCCGTGACCAATCTGCGGTCCGTAGAGTGGTTCTGCGGCCGCAGAACGGGGCACAAAAATGCCTACTTCTACCCAACATTTTCCTTTAAATCACGAGGCACTATTCAATCCAAAAAGTCTGAACCTCCCTTCGTAAAAGTCTAAGGATGACTGTGCGACCAAAGTGCGGCCCGCAAAACGGTTATGCGATCGCAGAAATAGAGGCGAAATCAACATAAAAAACGCCCCTGAAAACTGCCTCGCTCTACGACCATTCTTTGGTCCGCATAGAGGTTCTGCAGCAGCAGAACGGGCCACTGAAATGCCTACTTCTGCCCAATATTTTCCTTTAAATCACCAGGTACTATTCTATCCAAAAAGTCCGAACCTCCCTTCGCAAAAGTCGAAGGATGACAGTGTAACAAAAGTGCGGCCCGCGAAACAGTTATGCGATCGCAGAAATTGACCGCAAAATCAAAATCAAAAAAGCCCCAGAAAATTGCCTCAATCCGCGACCAATCTGCGGTCCGTAGAGTGGTTCTGCGGCCGCAGAATGGGGCACAAAAATGCCTACTTCTTCCCAACAATTTCCTTTAAATCACCAGGCACTATTTAATACAAAAAGTTCGAACCTGCCTTCGTAAAAGTCGAAGGATGATTGTGCGACCAAAGTGCGGCCCGCAAAACGGTTATGCAATCGCAGAAATAGCCGCGAAATCGACATAAAAAATTCCCCAGAAAACTGCCTCACTCTGCGACCATTCTGCGGTTCGTAGAGTGGTTCTGCGGCCACACAACGGGGCACAGAAATGCCTACTTCTACCCAACATTTTCCTTTAAATCACCAGGTACTATTCAATCCAAAAAGTCCGAACCTCTCTTCGCAAAAGTCTAAGGATTATTGTGCAACCAAAGTGCAGCCCGCGAAACGGTTATTCTATCGTAGAAATTGACCGCAAAATCGACATCAAAAAGCCCCAGAAAACTGCCTCACTCCGCGACCAATCTGCGGTCCGTAGAGTGGTTCTGCGACCGCAGAATGGGGCACAAAAATGCCTACTTCTGCCCAACAATTTCCTTTAAATGACCAGGCACTATTCAATCCAAAAAGTTCAAACCTCCCTTCGTAAAAGTCTAATGATGATTGTGCGACCAAAGTGCGGCCCGCAAAATGGTTATGCGATCGCAGAAATTGCCGTGAAATCGACATCAAAAAATCCACCGAAAACTGCCTCACTCTGCGACCATTCTGCGGTCCGTAGAGTGGTTCTGCGGCCGAACAACGGGGCACAGAAATGCCTACTTCTGCCTAACATTTTCCTTTAAATCACGAGGCATTGTTCAATACAAAAAGTCTGAACCTCCCTTCGTAAAAGTCTAAGGATGACTGTGCGACCAAAGTGCGGCCTGCGAAACGGTTATGCGATCGTAGAAATAGCCGCGAAATCGACATCAAAAATGCCCCAGAAAACACCCTTACTTTGCGACCATTCTGCGGTCCGAAGAGTGGTTCTGCGGCCGCAGAACGGGGCACCGAAATGCCTACTTCTGCCCAACATTTTCCTTTAAATCACCAGGCACTATTCAATCCATAAAGTCCGAACCTCCCTTCGCAAAAGTCTAAGGATGACTGTGCGACCAAAAGTGTGGCCCGCGAAATGGTTAAGCGATCGCAGAAATTGACCACGAAATCGACATAAAAAAAGCCCCAGAAAACAGCCTCACTCCGTGACCAATCTGCGGTCCGTAGAGTGGTTCTGCGGCCGCAGAACGGGGCACAAAAATGCCTACTTCTGCCCAACATTTTCCTTTAAATCACCAGGCACTATTCAATCAAAAAAGTCTGAATCTCCCTTCGCAAAAGTCTAAGGATGATTGTGCGACCAAAGTGCGGCCCGCGAAATGGTTATGCGATTGCAGATATAGCCGCGAAATCGACATAAAAAATGCCCCAAAAAACTGCCTCACTTTGCGACCATTCAGCGGTCCACAGAGGAAGTTCTTCGACCGTAGAACGGGGTACAGAAATGCCTACTTCTGTCCAACATTTTCCTTTAAATCACCAGGCACTATTCAATCCAAAAAGTCCGAACCTCCCTTCGCAAAAGTCTAAGGATGACTGTGCGACCAAAAGTGCGGCCCGCGAAACGGTTATGCGATTGCAAAAATTAACCACGAAATCGACATCAAAAAAGCCCTAGAAAACTGCCTCACTCCGTGTCCAATCTGCGGTCCGTAGAGTGGTTCTGCGGCCGCAGAACGGGGCACAAAAATGCCTACTTCTACCCAACATTTTCCTTTAAATCACGAGGCACTATTCAATCCAAAAAGTCTGAACCTCCCTTCGTAAAAGTCTAAGGATGACTGTTCGACCAAAGTGTGGTCCGCGAAACGGTTATGCGATCGCAAAAATAGCCGCGAAATCGACATCAAAAACTCCCCAGAAAACTGCCTCACTTTGCGACCATTCTACGGCACGCAGAGAGGTTCTGCGGTCGCAGAACGGGGCACAGAAATTCCTACTTCTGCCCATCATTTTTCTTTAAATCACCAGGCACTATTCAATCCAAAAAGTCTGAACCTCCCTTCGCAAAAGTCTAAGGATGACTGTGCGGCCATAGTGCAGCCTGCGAAATGGTTATGTGATCGCAGAAATTGCCGCAAAATCGACATCAAAAATGCCCCAGAAAATTGCCTCACTCTGCGACCATTCTGCGGTCCGTAGAGTGGTTCTGCGGCCGCACAACGGGGCACAGAAATGCCTACTTCTGCCTAACATTTTCCTTTAAATCACTAGGCATTGTTCAATCCAAAAAGTCTGAAACTCCCTTTGCAAAAGTCTAAGGATGACTGTGCGACCAAAGTGCGGCCTGCGAAACGGTTATGCGATCGCAAAAATAGCCGCGAAATCGACATCAAAAATGCCCCAGAAAACTGCCTCACTCTGCGGCCATTCTGCAGTCCACAGAGGAAGTTCTTCGACCGCAGAACGGGGCACTGAAATCCCTACTTCTGCCCAACATTTTCCTTTAAATCACCAGGTACTATTCAATCCAAAAAGTCTGAAATTCCCTTTGCAAAAGTCTAAGGATGACTATGCTACCAAAGTGTGGCCCGCGAAAATGTAACGCGATCTCAAAAATAGCTTCGAAATCGACATAAAAAATGCCCCTGAAAACTGCCTCACTCTACGACCATTCTGCGGTCCGAAGAGTGGTTCTGCGGCCGCAGAACGGGGCACCGAAATGCCTACTTCTGCCCAACATTTTCCTTTAAATCACCAGGCACTATTCAATCCATAAAGTCCGAACCTCCCTTCGCAAAAGTCTAAGGATGACTGTGCGACCAAAAGTGTGGCCCGCGAAACGGTTAAGCGATCGCAGAAATTGACCACGAAATCGACATAAAAAAAGCCCCAGAAAACTGCCTCACTCCGTGACCAATCTGCGGTCCGTAGAGTGGTTCTGCGGCCGCAGAACGGGGCACAAAAATGCCTACTTCTACCCAACATTTTCCTTTAAATTTACGAGGCACTATTCAATCCAAAAAGTCTGAACCTCCCTTCGCAAAAGTCTAAGGATGACTGTGCGACCAAAGTGCGGCCCGCGAAACGGTTATGCGATCGCAGAAATAGAGGCGAAATCAACATAAAAACGCCCCTGAAAACTGCCTCACTCTACGACCATTCTATGGTCCGCATAGAGGTTCTGCAGCAGCAGAACGGGCCACTGAAATGCCTACTTCTGCCCAATATTTTCCTTTAAATCACCAGGTACTATTCTATCCAAAAAATCCGAACCTCCCTTCGCAAAAGTCGAAGGATGACAGTGTGACAAAAGTGCGGCCCGCGAAACAGTCATGCGATCGCAGAAATTGACCGCAAAATCAAAATCAAAAAAGCCCCAGAAAACTGCCTCAATCCGCGACCAATCTGCGGTCCATAGAGTGGTTCTGCGGCCGCAGAATGGGGCACAAAAATGCCTACTTCTTCCCAACAATTTCCTTTAAATCACCAGGCACTATTTAATACAAAAAGTTCGAACCTCCCTTCGCAAAAGTCGAAGGATGACAGTGTGACAAAAGTGCGGCCCGCGAAACAGTTATGCGATCGCAGAAATTGACCGCAAAATCAAAATCAAAAAAGCCCCAGAAAACTGCCTCAATCCGCGACCAATCTGCGGTCCGTAGAGTGGTTCTGCGGCCGCAGAATGGGGCACAAAAATGCCTACTTCTTCCCAACAATTTCCTTTAAATCACCAGGCACTATTTAATACAAAAAGTTCGAACCTCCCTTCGTAAAAGTCGAAGGATGATTGTGCGACCAAAGTGCGGCCCGCAAAACGGTTATGCAATCGCAAAAATTGCCGCGAAATCGACATAAAAAATTCCCCAGAAAACTGCCTCACTCTGCGACCATTCTGCGGTTCGTAGAGTGGTTCTGCGGCCACACAACGGGGCACAGAAATGCCTACTTCTACCCAACATTTTCCTTTAAATCACCAGGTACTATTCAATCCAAAAAGTCCGAACCTCTCTTCGCAAAAGTCTAAGGATTATTGTGCAACCAAAGTGCAGCCCGCGAAACGGTTATTCTATCGTAGAAATTGACCGCAAAATCGACATCAAAAAAGCCCCAGAAAACTGCCTCACTCCGCGACCAATCTGCGGTCCGTAGAGTGGTTCTGCGGCCGCAGAATGGGGCACAAAAATGCCTACTTCTGCCCAACAATTTCCTTTAAATCACCAGGCACTATTCAATCAAAAAAGTTCGAACCTCCCTTCGTAAAAGTCTAATGATGATTGTGCGACCAAAGTGCAGCCCGCAAAATGGTTATGCGATCGCAGAAATTGCCGCAAAATCGACATCAAAAAATCCACAGAAAACTGCCTCACTCTGCGACCATTCTGCGGTCCGTAGAGTGGTTCTGCGGCCGCACAACGGGGCACAGAAATGCCTACTTCTGCCTAACATTTTCCTTTAAATCACGAGGCATTGTTCAATACAAAAAGTCCGAACCTCCCTTCGTAAAAGTCTAAGGATGACTGTGCGACGAAAGTGCGGCCTGCGAAACGGTTATGCTGTCGTAGAAATAGCCGCGAAATCGACATCAAAAATGCCCCAGAAAACACCCTCACTTTGCGACCATTCTACGGTCCGTAGAGAGGTTCTGCGGCCGCAGAACGGGCCACTGAAATCCCTACTTCTGCCCAACATTTTCCTTTAAATCATCAGGTACTATTCAATCCAAAAAGTCTGAAACTCCCATTGCAAAAGTCTAAGGATGACTATGCGACCAAAGTGTGGCCCGCAAAACAGTTACGCGATCGCAAAAATATCCGCGAAATCGACATAAAAATGCCCCTGAAAACTGCCTCACTCTACGACCATTCTGCGGTCCACAGAGAGGTTCTGCGGCCGCAAAACGTGTCACAGAAATGCCTCATTCTGCCCAACATTTTCCTTTAAATCACCAGGCACTATTCAATCCAAAAAGTCTGAATGTCCCTTCGCAAAAGTCTAAGGATGATTGTGCGACCAAAGTGCGGCCCGCGAAATGGTTATGCGATTGCAGATATAGCCGCAAAATCGACATAAAAAATGCCCCAAAAAACTGCCTCACTTTGCGACCATTCAGCGGTCCACAGAGGAAGTTCTTCGACCGCAGAACGGGGCACAGAAATGCCTACTTCTGCCCAACATTTTCCTTTAAATCACCAGGCACTATTCAATCCAAAAAAACCGAACCTCCTTCGTAAAAGTCTAAGGATGATTGTGCGACCAAAGTGCGGCCCGCGAAACGGTTATGCGATCACAGAAATAGCCGCGAAATCGACATCAAAAATGCCCCAGAAAACTGTCTCACTTTGCGACCATTCTACGGTCCGCAGAGAGGTTCTACGGCCGCAGAACGGGCCATGAAATGCCTACTTCTACCCAACATTTTCCTTTAAATCACCAGACACTATTCAATCTAAAAAGTCTGAAACTCCCTTTGCAAAAGTCTAAGGATGACTATGCGGCCCGCGAAACAGTTACGCGATAGCAAAAATAGCCGCGAAATCGACATAAAAAATGCCCCAGAAAACTGCCACCATTCTGCGGTCCACAGAGAGGTTCTGCGGCAGTAGAACGGGGCACATAAATGCCTACTTCTGCCCAACATTTTCCTTTAAATCATCAGGCACTATTCAATCCAAAAAGTCTGAACCTCCCTTCGCAAAAGTCTAAGGATGACTGTGCGACCAAAGTGCGGCCCACGAAACGGTTATGCGATCGCAGAAATTTACCACGAAATTGACATCAAAAAAGCCCCAGAAAACTGCCTCACTCCACAACCAATCTGCGGTCCGAAGAGTGGTTCTGCGGCTGCAGAACGGGGCACAAAAATGTCTACTTCTTCCCAACATTTTACTTTAAATCACCAGGCACTATTCAATCCAAAAAGTCCGAACCTCCCTTCACAAAAGTCTAAGGATGACTGTGCGACCAAAGTGCGGCCCGCGAAATGGTTATGCGATCACAGAAATTTACAACGAAATCGACATCAAAAAAGCTCCAGAAAACTGCCTCACTCCGCGACCAATCTGCGGTCCGTAGAGTGGTTCTGCGGCAGCAGAACGGGGCACAAAAATGCCTACTTCTGCACAACATTTTCCTTTAAATCACCAGGCACTATTCAATCCAAAAAGTCCGAACCTCCCTTCGTAAAAGTCTAAGGATAATTGTGCGACCAAAGTGCGGCCCGCGAAACAGTTATGCGATCGCAGAAATAGCCGCGAAATCGATATCAAAAATGCCCCAGAAAACTGCCTCACTTTGCGACCGTTCTACGGTTCGCAGAGAGGTTCTGCGGCCGCAGAACGGGCCACTGAAATGCCTACTTCTTCCCAACATTTTCCTTTAAATCACTAGGCACAATTCAATCCAAAAAGTCTGAAACTCCCATTGCAAAAGTCTAAGGATGACTATGCGACCAAAGTACGGTCCGCGAAATTGTTATGCGATCGCAAAAATAGCTGCAAAATCGACATCAAAAATGCCCCAGAAAACTGCCTCACTCTGTGACCATTCTGCGGTCCACAGAGAGGTTTTGCGGCCGCAGAACGGGGCACAAAAATGCCTACTTCTGCCCAACATTTTCCTTTAAATCACCAGGTACTATTCAATCCAAAAAGTCCGAACCTCCCTTCGCAAATGTCTAAGGATGACTGTGCGACCAATGTGCGGCCTGCGAAATGGTTATGCGATCGCAGAAATTGACCGCAAAATCGACATCAAAAAAGCCCCAGAAAACTGCCTCACTCCGCGACGAATCTGCGGTCCGTAGAGTGGTTCTGCGGCCGCAGAACGAGGCACAAAAATGACTACTTCTGCCCAACAATTTCCTTTAAATCACCAGGCACTATTACATCCAAAAAGTCCGAACCTCCCTTCGTAAAAGTCTAAGGATGATTGTGCGACCAAAGTGCGGCCCGCGAAACGGTTATGCGATCGCAGAAATTGCCGCGAAATCGACATCAAAAAATCCACAGAAAACTGCCTCACTCTGCGACCATTCTGCGGTCCGTAGAGTGGTTCTGCGGCCGCACAACGGGGCACAGAAATGCCTACTTCTGCCTAAAATTTTCCTTTAAATCACTAGGCATTGTTCAATCCAAAAAGTCTGAAACTCCCTTTGCAAAAGTCTAAGGATGACTGTGCGACCAAAGTGCGGCCTGCGAAACGGTTATGCGATCGCAAAAATAGCCGCAAAATCGACATCAAAAATGCCCCAGAAAACTGCCTCACTCTGCGGCCATTCTGCAGTCCACAGAGGAAGTTCTTCGACCGCAGAACGGGGCACTGAAATCCCTACTTCTGCCCAACATTTTCCTTTAAATCACCAGGTACTATTCAATCCAAAAAGTCCAAACCTCCCTTCGCAAAAGTCTAAGGATGACTGTGCCACCAATGTGCGGCCCGCGAAACGGTTATGCGATCGCAGAAATTGACCGCAAAATCGACATGAAAAAAGCCCCAGAAAACTGCCTCACTCCGCGACCAATCTGCGGTCCGTAGAGTGGTTCTGCGGCCGCAGAACGGGGCACAGAAATGCCTACTTCTACCCAATAATTTCCTTTAAATCACCAGGCACTATTACATCAAAAAAGTCCAAACTTCCCTTCGTAAAAGTCTAAGGATGACTGTGCGACCAAAGTGCGGAGCGCGAAACGGTTATGCGATCGCAGAAATAGCCACGAAATTGACATCAAAAACGCCCCAGAAAACTGCCTCACTCTGCGACCATTCTATGGTCCGCAGAGAGGTTCTGCGGGAGTAGAACGGGCCACTGAAATGCCTACTTTTGCCCAACATTTTCCTTTAATTCACCAGGCATTATTCAATCCAAAAAGTCTGAAACTCCCTTTGCAAAAGTCTAAGGATGACTATGCGACCAAAGTGCGGCCCGCAAAACGGTTACGCGATCGCAAAAATAGCCGCGAAATCGACATCGAAAATGCCCCAGAAAACTGCCTCACTCTACGACCAATCTGCGGTCCGTAGAGTGGTTCTGCGGCCGCAGAACGGGGCACAAAAATGCCTACTTCTACCCAACAATTTCCTTTAAATCACCAGGCACTATTACATCCAAAAAGTCCGAACCTCCCTTCGTAAAAGTCTAAGGATGACTGTGCGACCAAAGTGCGGAGCGCGAAACGGTTATGCGATCGTAGAAATAGCCGCGAAATCAACATAAAAAACGCCCCAGAAAACTACCTCACTCTGCGACCATTCTAAGGTCCGCAGAGAGGTTCTGCTGCCGCAGAACGGGCCACTGAAATGCCTACTTCTGCCCAACATTTTCCTTTAATTCACCAGGCATTATTCAATCCAAAAAGTCTGAAACTCCCTTTGCAAAAGTCTAAGGATGACTATGCGACCAAAGTGCGGTCCGCGAAATTGTTATGGGATCGCAAAAATAGCCGCAAAATCGACATCAAAAATGCCCCAGAAAACTGCCTCACTCTGCGACCATTCTGCGGTCCACAGAGAGGTTTTGCGGCCGCAGAACGGGGCACAGAAATGCCTACTTCTGCCCAACATTTTTCTTTAAATCACCAGGTACTATTCAATCCAAAAAGTCCGAACCTCCCTTCGCAAAAGTCTAAGGATGACTGTGCGACCAATGTGCGGCCCGCAAAACGGTTATGCGATCGCAGAAATTGACCGCAAAATCGACATCAAAAAAGCCCCAGAAAACTGCCTCACTCCGCGACCAATCTGCGGTCCGTATAGTGGTTCTGCGGCCGCAGAACGGGGCACAAAAATGGCTACTTCTGCCCAACAATTTCCTTTAAATCACCAGGCACTATTACACCCAAAAAGTCCGAACCTCCCTTCGTAAAAGTCAAAGGATGACTGTGCGACCAAATTGCGGCCCGCGAAACGGTTATGCGATCGCAGAAATAGCAACGAAATCGACATCAAAAATGCCCCAGAAAACTGCCTCACTTTGCGACCATTCTATGGTCCGCAGAGAGGTTCCACGGAAGCAGAACGGGCCACTGAAATGCCTACTTTTGCCCAACATTTTCCTGTAATTCACCAGGCATTATTCAATCCAAAAAGTCTGAAACTCCCTTTGCAAAAGTCTAAGGATGACTATGCGACGAAAGTGCGGCCGGCAAAACGGTTACGCAATCGCAAAAATAGCCGCGAAATCAACATCGAAAAAGCCCCAGAAAACTGCCTCACTCTGCGACCATTATGCGGTCCACAGAGGAAGTTCTTCGACCGCAGAACGGGGCACAGAAATGCCTACTTCTGCCCAACATTTTCCTTTAAATCACCAGGCACTATTCAATCCAAAAAGTTCAAACCTCCCTTCGTAAAAGTCTAAGGATGATTGTGCGACCAAAGTGCGGCCCGCAAAACGGTTATGCGATCGCAGAAATAGCCGCAAAATCGACATCAAAAATGCCCCAGAAAACTGCCTCACTTTGCGACCGTTCTACGGTTCGCAGAGAGGTTCTGCGGCCGCAGAACGGGCCACTGAAATGCCTACTTCTGCCCAATATTTTCCTTTAAATCACCAGGCACTATTCAATCCAAAAAGTCTGAAACTCCCTTTGCAAAAGTCTAAGGATGACTATGCGACGAAAGTGCGGCCCGTGAAATGGTTACGCGATCGCAAAAATAGCCGCAAAATCGACATCAAAAATGCCCCAGAAAACTGCCTCACTCTGCGACCATTCTGCGGTCCACAGAGAGGTTTTCGGCCGCAGAACGGGGCACAGAAATGCCTACTTCTGCCCAACATTTTCCTTTAAATCACCAAGTACTATTCAATCCAAAAAGTCCGAACCTCCCTTCGCAAAAGTCTAAGGATGACTGTGCGACCAATGTGCGGCCCGCGAAATGGTTATGCGATCGCAGAAATTGACCGCAAAATCGACATCAAAAAAGCCCCAGAAAACTGCCTCACTCCGCGGCCAATCTACGGTCCGTAGAGTGGTTCTGCGGCCGCAGAACGGGGCACAAAAATGCCTACTTCTGCCCAACAATTTCCTTTAAATCACCAGGCACTATTACATCCAAAAAGTCCAAACCTCCCTTCGTGAAAGTCTAAGGATGACTGTGCGACCAAAGTGCGGCTCGCGAAACGGTTATGCGATCGCAGAAATAGCCACGAAATCGACATCAAAAACGCCCCAGAAAACTGCCTCACTTTGCGACCATTCTATGGTCCGCATAGAGGTTCTGCGCCAGCAGAACGGGCCACTGAAATGCCTACTTTTGCCCAACATTTTCCTTTAATTCACCAGGCATTATTCAATCCAAAAATTCTGAAACTCCCTTTGCAAAAGTCTAAGGATGACTATGCGACCAAAGTGCGGCCCGCAAAACGGTTACGCGATCGCAAAAATAGCCGCAAAATCGACATCGAAAATGCCCCAGAAAACTGCCTCACTCTGCGACCATTCTGCGGTCCACAGAGGAATTTCTTCGACCGCAGAACGGGGCACAGAAATGCCTACTTCTGCCCAACATTTTCCTTTAAATCACCAGCCACTATTCAATCCAAAAAGTTCGAACCTCCCTTCGTAAAAGTCTAAGGATGATTGTGCGACGAAAGTGCGGCCCGCAAAACGGTTATCCGATCGCAGAAATAGCCGCGAAATCGACATCAAAAATGCCCCAGAAAACTGCCTCACTTTGCGACCATTCTATGGTCCGCAGAGAGGTTCTGCGGAAGCAGAACGGGCCACTGAAATGCCTACTTTTGCCAATCATTTTCCTGTAATTCACCAGTCATTATTCAATCCAAAAAGTCTGAAACTCCCTTTGCAAAAGTCTAAGGATGACTATGCAACCAAAGTGCGGCCCGCAAAACGGTTACGCAATCGCAAAAATAGCTGCGAAATCAACATCGAAAATGCCCCAGAAAATTGCCTCACTCTGCGACCATTCTGCGGTCCACAGAGGAAGTTCTTCGACCGCAGAACGGGGCACATAAACGCCTACTTCTGCCCAACATTTTCCTTTAAATCACCAGGCACTATTCAATCCAAAAAGTTCGAACCTCCCTTCGTAAAAGTCTAAGGATGATTGTGCGACCAAAGTGCGGCCCGCGAAACGATTATGCGATCGCAGAAATAGCCGCGAAATCGACATCAAAAATGCCCCAGAAAACTGTCTCACTTTGCGACCATTTTACGGTCCGCAGAGAGGTTCTGCGGCCGCAGAACGGGCCACTGAAATGCCTACTTATGCCCAACATTTTCCTTTAAATAACTAGGCACTATTCAATCCAAAAAGTCTGAAACTCCTTTTGCAAAAGTCTAAGGATGACTATGCGACCAAAGTGCGGCCCGCGAAATGGTTACGCGATCACAAAAATAGCCGCAAAATCGACATCAAAAATGCCCCAGAAAACTGCCTCACTCTGCGACCATTCTGCGGTCCACAGAGAGGTTTTGCGGCCGCAGAACGGGGCACAGAAATGCCTACTTCTGCCCAACATTTTCCTTTAAATCATCAGGTACTATTCAATCCAAAAAGTCCGAACCTCCCTTCGCAAAAGTCTAAGGATGACTGTGCGACCAATGTGCGGCCCGCGAAACGGTTATGCGATCGCAGAAATTGACCGCAAAATCGACATCAAAAAAGCCCCAGAAAACTGCCTCACTCCGCGACCAATCTACGGTCCGTAGAGTGGTTCTGCTGCCGCAGAACGGGGCACAAAAATGCCTACTTCTATCCAACAATTTCCTTTAAATTACCAGGCACTATTACATCCAAAAAGTCCAAACCTCCCTTCGTAAAAGTCAAAGGATGACTGTGCGACCAAAGTGCGGCTCGCGAAACGGTTATGCGATCGCAGAAATAGCCACGAAATCGACATAAAAAATGCCCCAAAAAACTGCCTCACTTTGCGACCATTCTATGGTCCGCATAGAGGTTCTACGGCAGCAGAACGGGCCACTGAAATGCCTACTTTTTCCCAACATTTTCCTTTAATTCACCAGGCATTATTCAATCCAAAAAGTCTGAAACTCCCTTTGCAAAAGTCTAAGGATGACTATGCGACCAAAGTGCAGCCCACAAAACGGTTACGCGATGGCAAAAATAGCCGCGAAATCGACATCGAAAATGCCCAAGAAAACTGCCTCACTCTGTGACCATTCTGCGGTCCACAGAGGAAGTTCTTCAACCGCAGAACGGGGCACAGAAATGCCTACTTCTGCCCAACATTTTCCTTTAAATCACCAGGTACTATTCAATCCAAAAAGTTTGAACCTCCCTTCGTAAAAGTCTAAGGATGATTGTGCGACCAAAGTGCGGCCCGCGAAACGGTTATGCGATCGCAGAAATAGCCGCGAAATCGACATAAAAAATGCCCCAGAAAACTACCTCACTTTGCGACCATTCTACGGTCCGCAGAGAGGTTCTGCGGCCGTAGAAGGGGCCACTGAAATGCCTACTTCTGCCCAACATTTTCCTTTAAATCACTAGGCACTATTCAATCCAAAAAGTCTGAAACTCCCTTTGCAAAAGTCTAAGGATGACTATGCGACCAAAGTGCGGCCCGCGAAATGGTTACGCGATCGCAAAAATAGCCGCAAAATCGACATCAAAAATGCCCCAGAAAACTGCCTCACTCTGCGACCATTCTGCGGTCCACAGAGAGGTTTTGCGGCCGCACAACGGGGCACAGAAATGCCTACTTTTGCCCAACATTTTCCTTTAAATCACCTGGTACTATTCAATCCAAAAGGTCCGAACCTCCCTTGGCGAAAGTCTAAGGATGACTGTGCGGCCAATGTGCGGCCCGCGAAACGGTTATGCGATCGCAGAAATTGACCGCAAAATCGACATCAATAAAGCCCCAGAAAACTGCCTCACTCCGCGACCAATATGCAGTCCGTAGAGTGGTTCTGCGGCCGCAGAACGGGGCACAAAAATTCCTACTTCTACCCAACAATTTCCTTTAAATCACTAGGCACTATTACATCCAAAAAGTCCAAACCTCCCTTCGTAAAAGTCTAAGGATGACTGTGCGACCAAATTGCAGCCCGCGAAACGGTTATGCGATCGCAGAAATAGCCACGAAATTGACATCAAAAATGCCCCAGAAAACTGCCTCACTTTGCGACCATTCTATGGTCCGCAGAGAGGTACTGCGGCAGCAGAACGAGCCACTGAAATGCCTACTTTTGCCCAACATTTTCCTTTAATTCACCAGGCATTATTCAATCCAAAAAGTCTGAAACTCCCTTTGCAAAAGTCTAAGGATGACTATGCGACCAAAGTGCGGCCCGCAAAACGGTTACGCGATCGCAAAAATTGCCGCGAAATCGACATCGAAAATGCCCCAGAAAACTGCCTCACTCTGCGACCATTCTGCGGTCAACAGAGGAAGTTCTTAGACCGCAGAACGGGGCACATAAATGCCTACTTCTGCCCAACATTTTCCTTTAAATCACCAGGCACTATTTAATCCAAAAAGTTCGAACCTCCCTTCGTAAAAGTCTAAGGATGATTGTGCGACCAAAGTGCGGCCCGCGAAACGGTTGTGCGATCGCAGAAATAGCCGCAAAATCGACATCAAAAATGCCCCAGAAAACTGCCTCACTTTGCGACCATTCTACGGTCCGCAGAGAGCTTTTGCGGCCGCAGAACGGGCCACTGAAATGCCTACTTCTGCCTAACATTTTCCTTTAAATCACTAGGCACTATTCAATCCCAAAAGTAAGAAACTCTCTTTGCAAAAGTCTAAGGATGACTATGCGACCAAAGTGCGGCCCGCGAAATGGTTACGCAATCGTAAAAATAGCCGCAAAATTGACATCCAAAATGCCCTAGAAAACTGCCTCACTCTGCGACCATTCTGCGGTCCACAGAGAGGTTTTGCGGCCGCAGAACGGGGCACAGAAATGCCTACTTCTGCCCAACATTTTCCATTAAATCACCAGGTACTATTCAATACAAAAAGTCCGAACCTCCCTTCGCAAAAGTCTAAGGATGACTGTGCGGCCAATGTGCGGCCCGCGAAACGGTCATGCGATCGCAGAAATTGACCGCAAAATCGACATCAATAAAGCCCCAGAAAACTACCTCACTCCTCGACCAATCTGCAGTCCGTAGAGTGGTTCTGCGGCCACAGAACGGGGCAGGAAAATGCCTACTTCTACCCAACAATTTCCTTTAAATCACCAGACACTATTACATCCAAAAAGTCCAAACCTCCCTTCGTAAAAGTCTAAGGATGACTGTGCGGCCCGCGAAACGGTTATGCGTCGCAGAAATAGCCACGAAATCGACATAAAAAATGCCCCAGAAAACTGCCTCACTTTGCGACCATTCTATGGTCCGCAGAGAGGTTCTGTGGCAGCAGAACGGGCCACTGAAATGCCTACTTTTGCCCAATATTTTCCTTTAATTCACCAGGCATTATTCAATCCAAAAAGTCTGAAACTCCCTTTGCAAAAGTCTAAGGATGACTATGCGACCAAAGTGCGGCCCGCAAAACGGTTACGCGATCCCAAAAATAGCCGCAAAATCGACATCGAAAATGCCCCAGAAAACTGCCTCACTCTACGACCATTCTGCGGTCCACAGAGGAAGTTCTTCGGCCGCAGAACGGGGCACAGAAATGCCTACTTCGGCCCAACATTTTCCTTTAAATCACCAGGCACTATTCAATCCAAAAAGTCCGAACCTCCCTTCGTAAAAGTTTAAGGATGACTGTGCGACCAAAGTGCGGCCCGCGAAATGGTTATGCGATCGCAGAAATAGCCGCGAAATCGACATCAAAAACGCCCTAGAAAACTGCCTCACTCTGCGACCATTCTGCGGTCCAAAGAGAGGTTCTGCGACAGCAGAACGGGCCACAGAAATGCCTGCTTTTGCCCAACATTCTCCTTTAACTCCCCATGCATTGTTCAATCCAAAAAGTCCGAACCTTCATTCCCAAAAGTCTAAGGTTGACTATGCGACCAAAGTGTAGCCTGCGAAATGGTTATGTGGTCGCATAATTGACCGTGAAATCAACATTTAAAAAGCCCCGAAAAACTGCCTCACTCTGCATCCATTCTGCGGTCCAAAGAGTGGTTCTGCGGTAGTAGAACGGACCGCAGAAATGCCTACTTTGCGACCATTCAACGGTCCGCAAAGAGGTTTTGCCCAACATTCTCCTTCAACTCCCCAGGCACTGTTCAATCCAAAAAGTCCAAACCTCCCTTCGCAAAAGTCTAAGGATGACTATGTGACAAAAGTGCGACCCGCGAAATGCTTATGCGATCACATTATTGCCTCGAAATCGACCTAAAAAATGCCCCAGAAAACTGCCTCACGCCCCGACCAATCTGAGGTCCACAGAGAGGTTCTACGGCCGCAGAACAAGTCACAGAAATGCCTACTCCTGCCCAATATTTTCCTTTAAATCACCAGGTGCTATTCAATCCAAAAAGTCTGAACCTCCCTTCGCAAAAGTCTAAGGATGACTGTGCGACCAAAGTGCAGCCCGCGAACTGGTTATGCGATCGCAGATATAGCCGCGAAATCGACATAAAAAATGCCCCAGAAAAATGCGGCACTTTGCGACCATTCTACGGTACGCAGAGAGGTTCTGCGGCCGCAAAACGGGCCACTGAAAATTCCTACTTCTGCCCAACATTTTCTTTAAATCACCAGGCACTATTCAATCCAAAAGGTCCGAACCTCCCTTCTAAAAGTCTAAGGATGACGGTGCGACCAAAGTGCGGCCCGTGAAATGGTTATGCGATCGCAGAAATAGCCGCGAAATTGACATCAAAAATTCCCCAAAAAAGTACCTCACTTTGTGACCATTCTTCGGTCCGCAGAGAGGTTCTACGGCAGCAGAACGGGACACTGAAATGCCTACTTCTACCCAACATTTTCTTTAAATCACCAGACACTATTCAATCCAAAAAGTCTAAAACTCCCTTTGCAAAAGTCTAAGGATGACTATGCGACCAAAATGCGGCCCGCAAAACGGTTACGCGATCCCAAAAATAGCCGCGAAATCGACATCGAAAATGCCCCAGAAAACTGCCTCACTCTATGACCATTCTACGGTCCACAGAGGAAGTTCTTCGGCTGCAGAACGGGGCACAGAAATGCCTACTTCGGCCCAACATTTTCCTTTAAATCACCGGGCACTATTCAATCCAAAAAGTCCGAACCTCCCTTCGTAAAAGTTTAAGGATGACTGTGCGACCAAAGTGCGGCCCGCGAAATGGTTATGCGATCGCAGAAATAGCCGCGAAATCGACATCAAAAACTCCCTAGAAAACTGCCTCACTCTGCGACCATTCTGCGGTCCACAGAGAGGTTCTGCGACAGCAGAACAGGCCACAGAAATGCCTGCTTTTGCCCAACATTCTCCTTCAACTCCCCATGCATTGTTCAATCCAAAAAGTCCGAACCTTCATTCCCAAAAGTCTAAGGTTGACTATGCGACCAAAGTGTATCCTGCGAAATGGTTATGTGGTCGCATAATTGACCGTGAAATCAACATTTAAAAAGCCCCGAAAAACTGCCTCACTCTGCATCCATTCTGCGGTCCGAAGAGTGGTTCTGCGGTAGTAGAACGGACCGCAGAAATGCCTACTTTGCGACCATTCAACGGTCCGCAAAGAGGTTTTGCCCAACATTCTCCTTCAACTCCCCAGGCACTGTTCAATCCAAAAAGTCCAAACCTCCCTTCGCAAAAATCTAAGGATGACTATGTGACCAAAGTGCGACCCGCGAAATGCTTATGCTATCGCATTATTGCCTCGAAATCGACCTAAAAAATGCCCCAGAAAACTGCCTCATGCCCCGACCAATCTGCGGTCCACAGAGAGGTTCTACGGCCGCAGAACAGGTCACAGAAATGCCTACTCCTGCCCAATATTTTCCTTTAAATCACCAGGTGCTATTCAATCCAAAAAGTCTGAACCTCCCTTCGCAAATGTCTAAGGATGACTGTGCGACCAAAGTGCGGCCCGCGAACTTGTTATGCGATCGCAGATATAGCCGCGAAATCGACATAAAAAATGCCCCAGAAAAATGCGGCACTTTGCGACCATTTTACGGTACGCAGAGAGGTTCTGCGGCCGCAAAACGGGCCACTGAAAATTCCTACTTCTGCCCAACATTTTCTTTAAATCACCAGGCACTATTCAATCCAAAAGGTCCGAACCTCCCTTCGTAAAAGTCTAAGGATGACAGTGAGACCAAAGTGCGGCCCGTGAAATGGTTATGCGATCGCAGAAATAGCCGCGAAATCGACATCAAAAATTCCCCAAAAAACTGCCTCACTTTGTGACCATTCTTCGGTCCGCAGAGAGGTTCTACGGCAGCAGAACGGGCCACTGAAATGCCTACTTCTACCCAACATTTTCTTTAAATCACCAGACACTATTCAATCCAAAAAGTCTGAAACTCCCTTTGCAAAAGTCTAAGGATGACTATGCGGCCCGCGAAACGGTTACGCGACCGCAAAATTAGCCACGAAATCGACATAAAAAATGCCCTAGAAAACTGCCTCACTCTGCCACCATTCTGCGGTCCACAGAGAGGTTCGGCGGCAGTAGAACGGGGCACAAAAATGCCTACTTCTGCCCAACATTTTCCTTTAAATCATTACGCACTATTCAATCCAAAAAGTCCGAACCTCCCTTCGCAAAAGTCTAAGGATGACTGTGTGACCAAAGTGCGGCCCGCGAAACGGTTACGCGATCGCAGAAATTGACCACGAAATCGACATCAAAAAAGCCCCAAAAAACTACCTCACTCCGCAACCAAACTGCGGTCTGAAGAGTGGTTCTGCGGCTGCAGAACGGGGCTCAAAAATGCCTACTTCTGCCTAACATTTTACTTTAAATAACCAGGCACTATTCAATCCAAAAAGTCCGAACCTTCCTTCGCAAAAGTCTAAGGATGACTGTATGACCAAAGTGCGGCACGCGAAATGGTTGTGCGATCGCAGAAATTGACCACGAAATAGACATCAAAGAAGCTCCAGAAAACTGCCTCACTTCGCCACCAATCTGCAGTCCGTAGTGTGGTTCTGCGGCCACAGAACGGGGCACAAAAATGCCTACTTCTGCCCAACACTTTCCTTTAAATCACCAGGCACTATTCAATCCAAAAAGTCCGAACCTCTCTTCGTAAAAGTCTAAGGATGAATGTGCGACCAAAGTGCAGCCCGCGAAACGGTTATGCGATTGCAGAAATAGCCGCGAAATCGACATCAAAAATGCCCCAAAAAACTGCCTCACTTTGCGACCATTCTACGGCCCGCAGAGAGGCTCTGCGGCTGCAGAACGGGCCACTGAAATGCCTACTTCTGCCCAACATTTTCCTTTAAATTACCAGGCACTATTCAATCCAAAAAGTCTGAAACTCCCTTTGCAAAAGTCTAAGGATGACTGTGCGACCAAAGTGCTTCCCTCAAAATGGTTACGCGATCGTAAAATTAGCCGCGAAATTGACATCAAAAACGCCCCAGAAAACTGCCTCACTCTGCGACCATTCTACGGTCCATAGAGTGGTTCTGCGGCCGCAGAACGGGGCACAGAAATGCCTACTTCTGCCCAACATTTTTCTTTTAAATCACCAGGCACTATTCAATCCAAAAAGTCCGAACCTCCCTTTGCAAAAGTCTAAGGATGACTGTGCGAACAAAGTGCGGCCCGCGAAACGGTTATGCGATCACAGAAATAGCCGCGAAATCAACATAAAAAATGCCCCAAAAAACTGCCTCACTCTGCGACCATTCTGTGGTCCACAGAAAGGTTCTGCCGCCGCAGAACGGGGCACAGAAATGCCTACTTCTGCCCAATATTTTCCTTTAAATCACCAGGCACTATTCAATCCAAAATGTCCGAACCTCCCTTCCTAAAAGTTTAAGGATCACTGTGCGACCAAAGTGCGGCCCGCGAAACGGTTATGCGATCGCAGAAATAGCCGCAAAATGGACATAAAAAAGGCCCCAGAAAACTGCCTCACTCTGCGACCATTCTACAGTCCACAGAGAGGTTCTACGGCCGCAGAACGGGCCACTGAAAAGCCTACTTTTGCCCAACATTTTCTTTTAAATCACCAGGCACTATTCAATCCAAAAAGTCTGAACCTCCCTTCGCAAAAGTCTAAGGATAACTGCGCGACCAAAGTGCGGCCTGCGAAATAGTTATGAGATCGCTGAAATTGAACACGAAGATGACATCAAAAATGCCCCAGAAAACTTCCTCACTCCGCGACCAATCTGCGGTCCGTAGAATGGTTCTGCAGCCGCAGAACGGGGCAAAAAAATGCCTACTTCCGCCCAACATTTACCTTTAAATCACCAGGCATTATTCAATCCAAAGAATCCGAACCTCCCTTCGTAAAAGTCTAAGGATGACTGTACGACAAAAGTGCGGCCCGTGAAATGGTTATGCTATCGTAGAAATAGCCGCAAAATCGACATCAAAAATGCCCCAGAAAACTGCCTCACTTTGCGACCATTCTACGGTCCGCAGAGAGGTTCTGCGGCCGCAGAACGGGGCACAGAAATGCCTACTTCTACCCAACATTTTCCTTTAAATCACCAGGCACTATTCAATCCAATAAGTCCGTACCTTCCTTCGTAAAAGTTTAAAGATGACTATGCGACCAAAGTGCAGCCCGCGAAACGGTTATGCGATCGCAGAAATAGCCGTGAAATCGACATAAAAAAAGCCCCAGAAACCTGCCTCACTCTGCGACTATTCTGCGGTCCACTGAGAGGTTCTGCGGCCTCAGAACGGGCCACAGAAATGCCTACTTTTGCCCAACATTCTCCTTCAACTCCCCAGGCATTGTTCAATCCAAAAAGTCCGAACCTTCATTCCCAAAAGTCTAAGGTTGACTATGCGACCAAAGTGCAGCCAGCAAAATGGTTTTGTGGTCGCATAATTGACCGTGAAATCAACATTAAAAAAGCCCCAAAAATCTGGCTCACTCTGCGTCCATTCTGCGGTCCAAAGAGTGGTTCTGCGGCCATAGAACGGACTGCAGAAATGCCTACTTTGCGACCATTCTACGGTCCGCAGAGAGGTTCTGCGGCTGTAGAACGGGCCACAAAAATGCCTACTTTTGCCCAACATTCTCCTTCAACTCCCCAGAAAACTGCCTCACTCCCCGACAAATCTGCGGTCCGTAGAGTGGTTTTGCGGCCGCATAATGGGTCACAGAAATGCCTGCTTCTGCCCAACATTTTCCTTTAATTCACCAGGCACTATTCAATCCAAAAGGTCTGAACCTCCCTTCGCAAAAGTCTAAGGATGACTGTGCGACCAAAGTGCGGCCCGCGAAATGGTTATGTGTTCGCAGAAATTGCCGCGAAATCGACATCAAAAACGCCCCAGAAAACTACCTCACTTTGCGACCATTCTGCGGTCCGTAGAGAGGTTCTGCGGCAGCAAAACGGGCCACTGAAATGCCTACTTCTGCCCAACATTTCCCTTTAAATCACCAGGCACTATTTAATCCAAAAAGTCTGAACCTCACATCGCAAAAGTCTAAGGATGATTGTGTGACCAAAGTGTGGACCGCGAAACGGTTATTCGATCGCAAAAATAGCCGCGAAATCGACATCAAAAACTCCCAGAAAACTGCCTCACTCTGCGACCATTCTACGGTCCACAGAGAGGTTTTGCGGCCACAGAACGGGGCACAGAAATGCCTACTTCTGCCCAACATTTTCCTTTAAATCACCAGGAACTATTCAATCCAAAAAGTTTGAACCTCCCTTCACAAAAGTCTAAGGATGACTGTGCGACCAAAGTGCGTGCCCGCGAAATAGTTATGCGATCGTAGAAATTGCCGCGAAATCGACATCAAAAATGCCCCAGAAAATTGCCTCACTCCGCGACCATTCTGCAGTCCGTAGAGAGGTTTTGCGGCCGCAGAACGGGGCACATAAATGCCTACTTCTGCCCAACATTTTTCTATAAATCACCAGGCACTATTCAATCCAAAAAGTCTGAACCTCCCTTCGCAAAAGTCTAAGGATGACTGTGCGACCAAAGTGCGGCCCGCAAAATAGCTATGCGATCACAGAAATTGCCGCGAAATCGACATCAAAAATGCCCTAGAATACTGCCTAACTCCCCGACCATTCTGCAGTCCGTAGAGTGGTTTTGCGGCCGCAGAACGGGGCACAGAAATGCCTACTTCTGCCCAACATTTTCCTTTAAATCACAAGGCACTATTCAATCCAAAAAGTCCAAACCTTGCTTCGTAAAAATTCTAAGGATGACTGTGCGACCAAAGTGTGGCCCGCGAAATGGTTATGCGATAGCAAAAAATGTCGCGAAATTGACATAAAAAATGCGCCCGAAAACTGCCTCACTCTGTGACCATTCTTCGGTCCGTAGAGAGGTTCTGCGGCCGTAGAACGGGTCACAGAAATGCCTACTTCTGCCCAACATTTTCCTTTAAATCACCAGGCACTATTTAATCCAAAAAGTCCGAACCTCCCTTCGTAAAAGTCTAAGGATGACTGTGCGACCAAAGTGCGGCCCGCGAAACGGTTATGCGATCGCAGAAATAGCAGCAAAATTGACATCAAAAATGCCCCAGAAAACTGCCTCACTCTACGACCATTCTACGGTCCGCAGAGAGGATCTGCGGCCGTAGAACGGGGCACAGAAATGCCTAATTCTGCCCAACATTTTCCTTTAAATCACTAGGCACTATTCAATCCAAAAAGTCCGAACCTCCCTTCGTAAAAGTCTAAGGATGACTGTGCGACCAAAGTGCGGCCCGCGAAATGGTTATGCGATCGCAGAAATAGCAGCGAAATCGACATCAAAAATGCCCCAGAAAACTGCCTCACTCTGCGACCATTCTGCGGTTTGTAGAGTGGTTCTACGGCCGCAGAACAGGGCACAGAAATGCCTACTTCTGCCCAACATTTTCCTTTAAATCACCAGGAAATATTCAATATAAAAAGTCCGAACCTCCCTTCGTAAAAGTCTAAGGATGACTGTGCGCCCAAAGTGCGGCCCGCGAAACGGTTATGCAATCGCAAAAATAGCCGCGAAATCGACAACAAAAATGCCTCAGAAAACTGCCTCACTTTCCGACCATTCTACGGTCTGCAGAGAGGTTCTGCGGCCGCAGAACGGGCCACTGAAATGCCTACTTCTTCCCAACATTTTCCTTTAAATCACCAGGCACTATTCAATCCAAAACGTCCGAACCTTCCTTCGTAAAAGTGTAAGGATGACTGTGCAACCAAAGTGCGGCCAGCGAAACGGTTATGCGATCGCAAAAATAGCCGCAAAATCGACATCAAAAATGCCCCAGAAAACTGCCTCACTCTGCGACCATTATGCGGTCCGTAGAGTGGTTCTGCGGCCGCAGAATGGGGCACAGAAATGCCTACTTCTGCCCAACATTTTCCTTTAAATCACCAGGCACTATTCAATCCAAAACGTCCGAACCTTCCTTCGTAAAAGTGTAAGGATGACTGTGCGACCAAAGTGCGGCCAGCGAAACGGTTATGCGATCGCAGAAATTGACCGCAAAATCGACATCAAAAAAGCCCCAGAAAACTGCCTCACTCCGCGACCAATCTGCAGTCCGTAGAGTGGTTATGCGGCCGCAGAACGGGGCACAGAAATGCCTACTTCTTCCCAACATTTTCCTTTAAATCACCAGGCACTATTCAATCCAAAAAGTCCGAACCTTCCTTCGTAAAAGTGTAAGGATGACTGTGCGACCAAAGTGCGACCAGCGAAACGGTTATGCGATCGCAGAAATTGACCGCGAAATCGACATCAAAAAAGCCCAAGAAAATTGCCTCACTCCGCGACCAATCTGCGGTCCGTAGAGTGGTTCTGCGGCCGCAGAACGGGGCATAGAAATGCCTACTTCTACCCAACATTTTCCTTTAAATCACAAGGCACTATTCAATCCAAAAAGTCCGAACCTACCTTCGTAAAAGTCTAAGGATGACTGTGCGACCAAAGTGCGGCTAGCGAAACGGTTATGCGATCGCAGAAATAGCCGCGAAATCAACAATAAAAATGCTCCAGAAAACTGGCTCACTCTTCGACCATTCTACGGTCCGCAGAGAGGTTCTGCGGCCGCAGAACGGGCCACAGAAATGCCTACTTCTGCCCAACATTTTCCTTTAAATCACCAGGCACTATTCAATCCAAAAAGTCCGAACCTTCCTTCGTAAAAGTGTAAGGATGACTGTGCGACCAAAGTGAGGCCAGCGAAATGGTTATGCGATCGCAGAAATAGCCGCAAAATCGACATCAAAAATGCCCCAGAAAACTTGCCTCACTCTGCGACCATTCTTCGGTCTGTAGAGTGGTTCTGTGGCCGCAGAACGGGGCAAAGAAATGCCTACTTCTGCCCAACATTTTCCTTTAAATCACCAGGCACTATTCAATCCAAAAAGTCCGAACCTCCCTTCGTAAAAGTATAAGGATGACTATGCGACCAAAGTACGGCCCGCGAAACAATTATGCTATCGCAGAAATAGCCGCGAAATCGACATAAAAATGCCCCAGAAAACTGCCTCACTCTGCGACCATTCTACGGTCCGTAGAGAGGTTCTGCGGCCGCAGAACGGGCCACTGAAATGCCTACTTCTTCTTAACATTTTACTTTAAATCACCAGGCACTATTCAATCCAAAAAGTCCGAACCTTCCTTCGTAAAAGTGTATGGATGACTATGCGACCAAAGTGCGGCCAGCGAAACGGTTATGCGATCGCAGAAATTGACACGAAATCGACATCAAAAAAGCCAAGAAAACTGCCTCACTCTGCGACTAATCTGCGGTCCGTAGAGTGGTTCTGTGGCCGCAGAACGGGGCACATAAATGCCTACTTCTGCCCAACATTTTCCTTTAAATCACCAGGCACTATTCAATCCAAAAAGTCCGAACCTCCCTTCGTAAAAGTCTAAGGATGACTGTGCGACCAAAGTGTGGCAAGCGAAATTGTTATGCGATCGCAAAAATAGCCGCAAAATCGACAATAAAAATGCCCCAGAAAACTGCCTCTCTCTGCGACCATTCTACGGTCCGCAGAGAGGTTCTGCGGCCGCAGAACGGGCCACTGAAATGCCTACTTCTGCCCAACATTTTCCTTTAAATCACCAGGCACTATTCAATCCAAAAAGTCCGATCCTTCCTTCGTAAAAGTCTAAGGAAGACTGTGCGACCAAAGTGCGGCCAGCAAAACGGTTATGCGATCGCAGAAATAGCCGCAAAATCGACATCAAAAATGCCCCAGAAAACTGCCTCACTCTGCGACCATTCTTCGGTCCGTAGAGTGGTTTTGCGGCCGCAGAACGGGGCAAAGAAATGCCTACTTCTGCCCAACATTTTCCTTTAAATCACCAGGCACTATTCAATTTAAAATGTCCGAACCTCCCTTCATAAAAGTATAAGGATGACTATGCGACCAAAGTGCGGCCCGCGAAACAGTTATGCGATCGCAGAAATAGCCGCGAAATTGACATAAAAAATGCCCCAGAAAACTGCCTCACTCTGCGACCATTCTACGGTCCGCAGAGAGGTTCTGCAGCAGCAGAACGGACCACTAAAATGCCTACTTCTGCCCAACATTTTCCTTTAAATCACCAGGCACTATTCAATCCAAAAAGTGAAATAGCCGCGAAATCGACATGAAAAACGATCCAAAAAATTGCCTCACTTTGCGACCATTCTGCGGTCCATAGAGAGGTTCTGCGGCCGCAGAACGGGGAACAGAAATGCCAACTTCTGCCCAACATTTTCCTTTAAATCACTAGGCACTATTCAATCCAAAAAGTCCGTACCTTCCTTCGCAAATGTCTAAGGATGACTGTGCGACAAAGTGCGGCTAGCAAAACGGTTATGCGATTGCAGAAATTGACCGCGAAATCGACATCAAAAAAGCCCCAGAAAACTGCCTCACTCTGCGACCAATCTGCGGTCCGTAGAGTGGTTCTGCGGGCGCAGAACGGGGCACAGAAATGCCTACTTCTGCCCAACATTTTCCTTTAAATCACCAGGCACTATTCAATCCAAAAAGTCCGAACCTCCCTTCGTAAAAGTCTAAGGATGACTGTGCGACCAAAGTGCGGCCCGCGAAACGGTTATGCGATCGCAGAAATAGCCGTGAAAGCGACATCAAACGCACCAGAAAACTGGCTCACTTTGCGACCATTCTTCGGTCCGCAGAGAGGTTCTGCGGCCGCAGAACGGGCCACTGAAATGCCTACTTCTGCCCAACATTTTCCTTTAAATCACCAGGCACTATTCAATCCAAAAAGTCCGAACCTTCCTTCGTAAAAGTCTAAGGATTACTGTGCGACCAAAGTGCGGCCAGCAAAACGGTTATGTGATCGCAGAAATAGCCGCGAAATCGACATAAAAAACGACCCAGAAAACTGCCTCACTCTGCGACCATTCTGCGGTCCGTAGAGTGGTTCTGCGGCCGCAGAACGGGGCACATAAATGCCTACTTCTGCCCAACATTTTCCTTTAAATCACCAGGCACTATTCAATCCAAAAAGTCCGAACCTCCCTTCTCAAAAGTCTAAGGATGAATGTGCGACCAAAGTGCGGCCCGCAAAACGGTTATGCGATCGCAGAAATAGCCGCGAAATCGACATAAAAAATGCCCCAGAAAACTGCCTCACTCTGCGACCATTCTACGGTCCGCAGAGAGGTTCTGCGGCCGCAGAACGGACCACTGAAATGCCTACTTCTTCCCAATATTTTCCTTTAAATCACCAGGCACTATTCAATCCAAAAAGTATAAAACTCCCTTTGCAAAAGTCTAAGGATGACTGTGCGACCGAAGTGTGGCTCGCAAAACGGTTAGCGATCGCCAAAATAGCCGCGAAATCAACATCAAAAATGCCCCAAAAAATTGCTTCACTCTGCGACCATTCTGCGGTCCATAGAGAGGTTCTGCGGCCGCAGAACGGGGAACAGAAATGCCAACTTCTGCCCAACATTTTCCTTTAAATCACCAGGAACTATTCAATCCAAAAAGTCCGAACCTTCCTTCGTAAAAGTCTAAGGAAGACTGTGCGACCAAAGTGCGGCCAGCAGAACGGTTATGCGATCGCAGAAATAGCCGCAAAATCGACATCAAAAATGCCCCAGAAAACTGCCTCACTCTGCGACCATTCTTCGGTCCGTAGAGTGGTTTTGCGGCCGCAGAACGGGGCAAAGAAATGCCTACTTCTGCACAACATTTTCCTTTAAATCACCAGGCACTATTCAATCCAAAAAGTGAAATAGCCGCGAAATCGACATCAAAAACGATCCAAAAAATTGCCTCACTTTGCGACCATTCTGCGGTCCATAGAGAGGTTCTGCGGCCGCAGAACGGGGAACAGAAATGCCAACTTCTGCCCAACATTTTCCTTTAAATCACTAGGCACTATTCAATCCAAAAAGTCCGTACCTTCCTTCGCAAATGTCTAAGGATGACTGTGCGACAAAGTGCGGCTAGCGAAACGGTTATGCGATTGCAGAAATTGACCGCGAAATCGACATCAAAAAAGCCCCAGAAAACTGCCTCACTCTGCGACCAATCTGCGGTCCGTAGAGTGGTTCTGCGGGCGCAGAACGGGGCACAGAAATGCCTACTTCTGCCCAACATTTTCCTTTAAATCACCAGGCACTATTCAATCCAAAAAGTCCGAACCTCCCATCGTAAAAGTCTAAGGATGACTGTGCGACCAAAGTGCGGCCAGCGAAACGGTTATGCGATCGCAGAAATAGCCGCAAAATCGACAATAAAAATGCCCCAGAAAACTGCCTCACTCTGCGACCCTTCTACGGTCCGCAGAGAGGTTCTGCGGCCGCAGAACGGGCCACTGAAATGCCTACTTCTGCCCAACATTTTCCGTTAAATCACTAGGCACTATTCAATCCAAAAAGTCCGAACCTTCCTTAGTAAAAGTCTAAGGATGACTGTGCGACCAAAGTGCGGCCAGCGAAACGGTTATGCGATCGCAGAAATTGACCGCGAAATCGACATTAAAAATGCCCCAGAAAACTTCCTCACTCTGCGACCATTCTTCGGTCCGTAGAGTGGTTTTGCGGCCGCTGAACGGGGCACCGAAATGCCTACTTCTGCCAGACATTTTCCTTTAAATCACCAGGCACTATTCAATCCAAAAAGTCCGTACCTCCCTTTGTAAAAGTCTAAGGATGACTGTGCGACCAAAGTGCAGCCCGCGAAACGGTTATGCGATCGCAGAAATAGCCGCGAAATTGACATAAAAAATGCCCCAGAAAACTGCCTCACTCTGCGACCATACTACGGTCCGCAGAGAGGTTCTGTGGCCGCAGAACGGACCACTGAAATGCCTAATTCTGCCCAACATTTTCCTTTAAATCACCAGGCACTATTCAATCCAAAAAGTCTAAAACTCCCTTTGCAAAAGTCTAAGGATGAATATGCGACCAAAGTGCGGCTTGCGAAACGGTTACGCGATCGCCAAAATAGCCGCGAAATCGACATCAAAAATGCCCCAAAAAATTGCCTCACACTGCGACCATTCTGCGGTCCATAGAGAGGTTCTGCGGCCGCAGAACGGGGCACAGAAATGCCAACTTCTGCCAAACATTTTCCTTTAAATCACCAGGCACTATTCAATCCAAAAAGTCCGAACCTCCCTTCTCAAAAGTCTAAGGATGACTGTGCGACCAAAGTGCGGCCAGCGAAACGGTTATGCGATCGCAGAAATAGCCGCGAAATCGACATCAAAAATGCCCCAGAAAACTACCTCACTCTGCGACCATTCTGCGGACCGTATAGTGGTTCTACGGCCGCAGAACAGGGCGCAGAAACGCCTACTTCTGCACAACATTTTCCTTTAAATCACCAGGCACTATTCAATCCAAAAAGTCCGAACCTTCCTTCGTAAAAGTGTAAGGATGACTGTGCGACCAAAGTGCGGCCAGCGAAACGGTTATGCGATCGTAGAAATTGACACGAAATCGACATAAAAAAAGACAAGAAAACTGCCTCACTCCACGACCAATCTGCGGTCCGTAGAGTGGTTCTGCGGCCGCAGAACGGGGCACAGAAATGCCTACTTCTACCCAAAATTTTCATTTAAATCACCAGGCACTATTCAATCCAAAAAGTCCGAACCTTCCTTCGTAAAAGTGTAAGGATGACTGTGCGACCAAAGTGCGGCCAGCGAAACGGTTATGCGATCGCAGAAATTGACACGAAATCGACATAAAAAAAGACCAGAAAACTGCCTCACTCCGCGACCAATCTGCGGTCCGTAGAGTGGTTCTGCGGCCGCAGAACGGGGCACAGAAATGCCTACTTCTACCCAAAATTTTCATTTAAATCACCAGGCACTATTCAATCCAAAAAGTCCGAACCTCCCTTCGTAAAAGTCTAAGGATGACTGTGTGACCAAAGTGCGACCAGCGAAACGGTTATGCGATCGCAGAAATAGCCGCAAAATCGACAATAAAAATGCCCAAGAAAACTGCCTCACTCTGCGACCATTCTATGGTCCGCAGAGAGGTTCTGCGGCAGCATAACGGACCACTAAAATGCCTACTTCTGCCCAACATTTTCCTTTAAATCACTTGGCACTATTCAATCCAAAAAGTTAAATAGCCGCGAAATCGACATCAAAAATGCCCCAGAAAACTGCCTCACTCCGCGACCAATCTGCGGTCCGTAGAGTGGTTCTGCGGCCACAGAACAGAGCAAAGAAATGCCTACTTCTGCCCAACATTTTCCTTTAAATCACCAGGCACTATTCAATCCAAAAAGTCCGAACCTCCCTTCGTAAAAGTCTAAGGATGACTGTGCGACCAAAGTGCGGCTCGCGAAACGGTTATGCGATCGCAAAAATAGCCGTGAAATCAACATCAAAAATGCCTCAGAAAACTGCCTCACTTTGCGACCATCCTACGGTCCGCAGAGAGGTTCTGCGGCCGCATAACGGGCCACTGAAATGCCTACTTCTGCCTAACATTTTCCTTTAAATCACCAGGCACTATTCAATCGGAAAAGTTTGAACCTTCCTTCTTAAAAGTGTAAGGATGACTGTGCGACAAAGTGCGGCGAGCAAAACGGTTATGCGATTGCAGAAATTGACCGCGAAATCAACATCAAAAAAGCCCCAGAAAACTGCCTCACACCTCGACCAATCTGCGGTCCGTAGAGTGGTTCTGCGGCCGAAGAACGGGGCACAGAAATGCCTACTTCTGCCCAACATTTTCCTTTAAATCACCAGGCACTATTCAATCCAAAAAGTCCGAACCTCCCTTCGTAAAACTCTAAGGATGACTGTGCGACCAAAGTGCGGCTCGCGAAACGGTTATGCGATCGCAGAAATAGCCGCGAAAGCGACATCAAACGCACCAGAAAACTGGCTCACTTTGCGACCATTCTACGGTCCGCAGAGAGGTTCTGCGGCCGCAGAACGGGCCACTGAAATGCCTACTTCTGCCCAAAATTTTCCTTTAAATCACCAGGCACTATTCAATCCAAAAAGTCCGAACCTTCCTTCGTAAAAGTCTAAGGATGACTGTGCAACCAAAGTGCGGCCAGCGAAACGGTTATGCGATCGCAGAAATAGCCGCAAAATCGACATTAAAAATGCCCCAGAAAACTTCCTCACTCTGCGACCATTCTTCGGTCCGTAGAGTGGTTCTGCGGCCGCAGAACGGGGCACAGAAATTCCTACTTCTGCCCAACATTTTCCTTTAAATCACCAGGCACTATTTAATCCAAAAAGTCCGTACCTCCCTTTGTAAAAGTCTAAGGATGACTGTGCGACCAAAGTGCAGCCCGCGAAACGGTTATGCGATCGCAAAAATAGTCGCGAAATCGACATAAAAAATGCCCCAAAAAACTGCCTCACTCTGCGACCATACTACGGTCCGCAGAGAGGTTCTGCGGCCGCAGAAAGGACCACTGAAATGCCTACTTCTGCCCATCATTTTCCCTTAAATCACCAGGCAGTATTCAATCCAAAAAGTCTAAAACTCCCTTTGCAAAAGTGTAAGGATGACTGTGCGACCAAAGTGTGGCTCGCGAAACGGTTACGCGATCGCCAAAATAGCCGCGAAATCGACATCAAAAATGCCCCAAAAAATTGCCTCACTCTGCGACCATTCTGCGGTCCATAGAGAGGTTCTGCGGCCGCAGAACGGGGCACAGAAATGCCAACTTCTGCCCAACATTTTCCTTTAAATCACCAGGCACTATTCAATCAAAAAAGTCCGAACCTCCCTTCTCAAAAGTCTAAGGATGACTGTGCGACCAAAGCGCGGCCAGCGAAACGGTTATGCGATCGCAGAAATAGCCGCGAAATCGACATCAAAAATGCCCCAGAAAACTGCCTCACTCTGCGACCATTTTGCGGTCTGTAGAGTGATTCTACGGCCTCAGAACAGGGCACAGAAATGCCTACTTCTGCCCAACATTTTCCTTTAAATCACCAGGCACTATTCAATCCAAAAAGTCCGAACCTCCCTTCGTAAAAGTCTAAGGATGACTGTGCGACCAAAGTGCGGAACGCGAAACGGTTATGCGATCGCAAAAATAGCCGCGAAATTGACATCAAAAACACCTCAGAAAATTGCCTCACTTTGCGACCATTCTACGGTCCGCAGAGAGGTTCTGCGACCGCAGAAAGGGCCACTAAAATGCCTACTTCTGCCCAACATTTTCCTTTAAATCACCAGGCACTATTCAATATAAAAAGTCCGAACCTCTCTTCGTAAATGTGTAAGGATGACTGTGCGACCAAAGTGCGGCCAGCGAAACGGTTATGCGATCGCAGAAATAGCTGCGAAATCGACAACAAAAATGCCCCAGAAAACTGCCTCACTCTGCGACCATTCTGCGGTCCGGAGAGTGGTTCTACGGCCGCAGAACAGGGCACAGAAATGCCTACTTCTGCCCAACATTTTCCTTTAAATCACCAGGCACTATTCAATCCAAAAAGTCCGAACCTCCCTTCGTAAAAGTCTAAGGATGACTGTGCGACCAAAGTGCGGCCCGCGAAACGGTTATGCGATCGCAGAAATAGCCCCGAAATCGACATAAAAAATGCCCCAAAAAACTGCCTCACTCTGCGACCATTCTACGGTCCGCAGAGAGGTTCTGCGGCCGCAGAACGGACCACTGAAATGCCAACTTTTGCCCAACATTTTCCTTTAAATCACCAGGCACTATTCAATCCAAAAATTCCGAACCTCCCTTCTCAAAAGTCTAAGGATGACTGTGCGACCAAAGTGCGGCCAGCGAAACGGTCATGCGATCGCATAAATAGCCGCAAAATCGACATCAAAAACGCCCCAGAAAACGGTCATGCCTCACTCTGCGACCATACTACGGTCCGCAGAGAGGTTCTGCGGCCGCAGAAAGGACCACTGAAATGCCTACTTCTGCCCATCATTTTCCTTTAAATCACCAGGCATTATTCAATCCAAAAAGTCTAAAACTCCCTTTGCAAAAGTGTAAGGATGACTGTGCGACCAAAGTGTGGCTCGCGAAACGGTTACGCGATCGCCAAAATAGCCGCGAAATCGACATCAAAAATGCCCCAAAAAATTGCCTCACTCTGCTGTCACGCCCCGAACCTAGGAGCGAGACAAGCACCCCGTGCCTCACCTAACCTGGCGTACCAAATTGCGACTAAGGGACTCTGAACACATAATGTCATACTTTGGCCATGGGGCCACCTTGCAAGACAATTTGCGAAGCAAAATATAAAACTGAATGGAAACTAGCACTAACTAAATATCAATATAAAGCTAGGCCGACAAGGCCGTCATAGCTACTACAGCTGACAAACCACCAATTTATACAAACCCAACATACTGCACTAACCAACAGGATATGCCTACAAGCCTCTACTGATAGATGTACTGTGATCGGAACAGGGCCCCGACCTACCCATAACATATATACAGATATACATAAGATGTACACAAAACTCTAGTCCTGGCAACTCCGAAAGACGTGGAGCTTACCGATCAGGCGGAACTCGGAAAACACCTACTGAGGAGGTCTACCCGTCTGTCTGTCTGAACCTGCACGCATGAAATGCAGCGCCCCAAAAAGGGACGTCAGTACGAAATAATGTACCGAGTATGTAAGGCAATAAAATAACTGAAATCTGAAACTGAACTGATAATATGATAACTGAAATTAACTGGGAGTCAAAGATGATCTGGAGATATACTTACCTGCTGATACTGACTCAACTCCTTCAATATAGTAAGTAAAATAATTGTACGGCCTTATAAGGCTCGGTATATATAACTGCTCTGCCATAGTAGGCTCGCTTATAGGCGCTCGGCCATACTAGGCTATGTATCTCGACCATGCTGGGCTCACTCATAGGCGCTCGGCCACAGTAGGCTCGGTATATAACTTTCCATCTGATCAGAGGTTGCCCAATAGGGGCCTGCCCATCGATTATAGCTCGATGGTAATGAAAATACTGTAATACTGTATATATAGGCTTGCTGCTCTCTTGAATGAAAGAAGACAATACTAAAATTGAATATAGAGTCTCGATAAGGAATAATATTGTAACTTATGAGACTAGAATAGTGTGAATAAATTCATGAATATGAACTTCTCTTTTGTCTCATTACTAACACATGTAGCTACGAGATCATGCCAAAATGAAGGAAGGCTTAGCCTTAACATACCTTATCACAATCTTTTCAATCACCAAGTTGAACTCACCTCTTCGCACCTTAATATACAAGAATGATAATAATACTATCGTTAAGTTACGAAAGGTACAACTATCGCACAACGAACGACAAACCTATTTTGTATTAAAACGGGCAGCATCTCCCCAATAATATGCCCTTCCTCCAACTTCAAGATAACACCAAAAATACAAGGACAGAACAATAACAACATATATACATCATTTTCCAGCCCTATATACACCATCAAATACTACAAAACAGCCCAACACACCCCAATCTCTTCGTACACGAAACGACCACCGTAGTAGTGTCAAACGACCCGAAAATGTTATGACGAACGACCAGCCAACCACCCTACATTTATATGGTGTTTATAAACCCCCTTCCTCCTCCAAAACTCCACAAAATAGTAATAAAACACGCAGCCCAACAGCAACACAAAACAGTCCACAAAACAGTCCGCTACAAGTGAATAACTCGAACTCACGGCTTCCGATCACCATCCCGTGAGTTCTTACAAGTATAGAACGACTTACCATGAATTTACAGAAGAAAAAATGGATGAAAGAGAGCAGTAAACTCACCTTATTTGTTGGATAACTCAGCTCCTATCTTGGTTCTTCAAACTCTAAGTTTTACCTCCAATTGGAACTTGAAAGGGAGAGAAAATCAATTAGGGTTTGTGGGAAATTTTTGGGAGGATTCTTTGCAGAGCTTATGTCTGGTTATTATGCTCTATTTTAAGTCTAATATATGAAGAAAATAGGCCCTTAAAAGGCCTCTTTGGACGACCCGAAATGGCCCATTTTTGGGCTTTCATTTAAGCAAGTAGGTGACACACCTACTTGTCACCTAGCAGCTTGCGCAGTATCGCAAAAATGCACATATCTCTCTACTCCGATGTCGTATTGACAAATGGTTTAATGCGTTGGAAAATAGACTCATAGATCTTTAATTTGATGGGTGGAACACACCATAACTCTAAGTATATTGGGAGAAAATTGCAGTTACATTTGACCTAAAGTTTCAGTAAAACTTATGAATGTAACTTGTGATGACTTTCATCGACTTTTGTTCCACAACTCGCTTGACTTAAAAACATAACACACGGATGTAATACGACTAATATAAATCATAACATAATCTCTTTATCATGTTAATCACCCTAGTCTCACCCCAAAGGTACATGTTATAACATTCCCAACTTGTCGACTTTCGATGAAACATTGTTTTATTTAATTGCTTTAGCTTCTGAACTGTCCAACCCTCTTTGTACTTGTTGTTCATGATCTTCAATATTTGTAACCTCAGAGGTAACATGATTAACTTACTTTATATACTTTTAAATATTATCTCATTTTTTTGTCCTACATTAGTTTGCTTACGACGCATTTTTACATACGAAAATATAGGGTGTAACATCACTCCCCCTTGGGAACATTCGTCCTCGAATGTTTACTCTTGGAGACTTTGGAAACTTTTTCCAGAGTATCCTTTGTACACTAGGTTAAAACCAACCTGCACGTAGCCAGAAACATACTATGCATGCCACACATGGCCAATCTTTATAAATAGCAGCAATTTGCCTCACCGACCGTAAATCATAAATATTGAAAGTGAAAAATAAAAGCTTACCTGATGACCTGCTAGCCTACATAGAGCTATGTTGTAGCGTCCCATCTCGAACCATATCTTCATTTTGAAATAGGTGGGGGTATTTAGACTTCATTTCTTCCTCCGATTCCCACGTCATCTCTTCTACATTCTTGCTCCTCCATAAAACCTTTACGGAAGCTACCTCCTTATTTCGTAGATTGCGGATTTGTCGGTCTAGGATGGCAACTGGAATTTCCTCATATGACAAGTCCTTTGTAATCTGTACATCATCCGTGGGCACCACTCGGGTAGGATCGCCAATGCACTTCCGTAGCATAGATACGTGAAAAACCGGATGGACAGACTCCAATTCTGAGGGCAACTCTAACTCATAAGCTAGTTGGCCCACTCTCCGAATGATCCTATAAGGCCCAATATACCGTGGGCTAAGCTTTCCTTTCTTGCCAAACCTCATCACGCCCTTCATAGGTGATACCTTTAAGAATACCCAGTCATTAATCCTGAACTCTAAGTCTCGTCGCCGCACGTCAAAATATGACTTCTGACGACTCTGAGCTGTCAACAGTCGCTCCCGGATAACCTTTACTTTCTCTATGGCCTGCTGAACCAGGTCTGGCCCATGTAACCCAGATTCTCCAACATCAAACCACCCTATAGGAGATCTGCACTTACGCCCATACAAAGCCTCGTACGGAGCCATCTGGATACTGGAGTGGTAACTGTTATTATATGCAAACTCGATAAGAGGTAGATGTTCATCCCAACTTCTTTTAAAATCCAACACACATACTCGTAACATATCCTCGAGCGTCTGAATTGTGCGCTCGGCTTGTCCATCAGTCTGTGGATGAAAAGCTGTGCTGAGATTCACCTGAGTCCCTAGACCTCTCTGAAATGACCTCCAAAAATGTGCTGTAAACTGAGCCCCACGGTCAGATATAATAGAAACTGGTACTCCGTGTAGCCGCACTATCTCCTTAATATATAACTTTGCATAATCTTCTGCTGTATATGTAGATCTGACCGGTAGGAAGTGAGCTGATTTCATGAGCCTATCGACTATCACCCATATGGAATCGAACTTACGATTAGAACGAGGTAAACCCATGATAAAGTCCATGTTTATCGCCTCCCATTTCCATGTCGGGATCTCTATAGTCTGCATTAGCCCTCCGGGCTTCTGGTGTTCTACCTTCACTTGCTGGCAACTAGTACATTGGGCGACAAACTCAGCAATGTTCTTCTTCATATCATTCCACCAGTACATATCCTTAATGTCATGATACATCTTCGTCGATCCAGGGTGGATGGAATACCATGAATAATGTGCCTCTGACATAATCCTGTCTCGTAGCCCTGCTACATCTGGAACACACAAACGACCCTTGTATCTGAGAACCCCATCTCCCTTGAGCTCTAACAATGGCTTCTTCTGCTGCGGAACTCGCTCTCTCAACTCGACCAACTCTGGGTCCTCGTACTGCCTTTCCTTGACTTCAGCTATGAGGGATGATTTTGCAGTGTTTTGGATTACAACTCCACCATCCTCAGAATCTACTAACCGAACCCCCAACGAAGCCAATTGATGAATATCTCTAGCTAATTGTCTTTTCTCGGGCTCTACATGTGCTAAGCTACCCATAGATCGGCGACTTAAGGCATCTGCTACAACATTAGCTTTCCCTGGATGGTAGAGAATGTTAACATCGTAATCTTTCAATAACTCAAGCCATCGCCTCTGTCGCAAATTCAACTCTTTCTGCTTGAAAATATATTGTAGGCTTTTATGATCAGTAAATATATCAACATGAACACCATATAAATAATGCCGCCATATCTTAAGTGCATGGACAACCGCAGCTAACTCGAGGTCGTGGGTCGGATAATTCCTCTCGTGCTTCCTCAACTGCCTTGAAGCATATGCAATTACCTTCCCATGTTGCATCAGGACACATCCTAACCCGACACCTGATGCATCACAATACACGGCATAACCCTCTAGACCCTCTGGAAGTGTTAGAACTGGAGCTGAGGTCAACTTGTTCTTAAGCTCTTGGAAACTCCGCTCACAAGCCTCTGTCCATTGAAACTTAGTTTCTTTCTGTGTCAACTTCGTCAATGGTGCCGAAAGGGAAGAAAAACCCTCTACGAACCTCCGATAGTATCCTGCTAAGCCTAGAAAGCTACGAACCTCTGTCGGAGTGGTAGGTCTAGGCCAAGATTTCACGGCCTCAATCTTCTGAGTGTCCACCTTTATCCCTTCATCTGATACAATATGCCCCAAGAATGCTACAGACTTCAACCAGAACTCACATTTAGAAAACTTAGCATACAACTTACGATCACGGAGGGTTTGGAGTACCGCTCGCAGGTGGTCCGCATGCTCATCCTCTGAACGGGAATAAACCAGAATATCATCAATAAATACTATCACGAACAGATCTAAAAATGGCCGGAATAGGCTATTCATCAAGTCCATAAATACAGCGGGTGCATTAGTCAACCCGAAGGACATGACAAGGAACTCGAAGTGGCCATATCGGGTCCTAAAGGCTGTCTTCGGAATATCTTTTTCCCGAACTCTGACCTGGTGGTACCCCGACCTCAAATCAATCTTGGAAAAGCATCTAGCTCCCTGCAACTGATCAAACAAGTCATCGATCCTTGGAAGTGGATACTTATTCTTAATAGTTACCTTGTTCAACTGCCTATAATCGATACACATCCTCAGCGAGCCGTCTTTCTTCCGCACAAATAGTACCGGTGCACCCCAAGGTGAGGTACTGGGCCTAATGTAACCTTTCTCCAGCAAATCTTTTAACTGCTCCTTCAACTCCTTCAATTCGGCAGGTGCCATTCTATACGGAGGGACGGATATTGGTTGAGTTCCTGGAAGCAAATCGATGCTAAAATCAATCTCTCGCTCTGGAGGAATACCTGGAAGCTCATCTGGAAACACATCTGCATACTCTTTGACTATGGGAATAGACTGAAGTGTAGGTATCTCAGCATCTGCATCTCTAACTCGCACAATATGATAAATGCACCCTTTTGCAATCATTTTCCTCGCCTTCAGATAGGAAATAAACCTACCTCTGGGTGTTGGTGTATTACCTACCCATTCAAGGACTGGCTCACCTGGAAAATGAAATTTGGCTACCTTTGCTCGGCAATCAACTGTGGCATAGCAAGCTGCCAACCAGTCCATGCCCATGATAGCATCAAAGTCCATCATCTCTAGCTCAACTAGGTCAGCTGAGGTCTGACGACTACAAATTGTCACCGTACAACCTCGGTAAACCCGTCTAGCAATAATCGATTCTTCGACCGGTGTAGATACCGCAAAAGGATCACTTAGTATTTCAGGCACTATACCAAACTTCCTCGCGACAAATGGGGTAATATACGATAAAGTAGATCCTGGGTCTATCAAAGCATAAGCATCGTGAGAGAAAATGGTTAATATACCTGTCACAATGTCTGGTGAAGACTCCTGGTCCTGTCGACCCGCTAAAGCATAGATACGGTTCTGATTACCACTTGAACTGGAACCTCTACCTCTGCCTCGACCTCTACCAGCCAAAGACTGAGACTCACGCCTTGAAGGATGCACGGACAGAGACGATCCTGTTGCTGAACTCGCTGGTTGTGCCATTCCCCCAGAATCTCTATTTGGGCAATCTCGCATCATATGCCCCGGACGCCCACATGTATAACAAGCATCAGAACCTGCTCGGCATTGACCCAAGTGTCCTCTACCACAAATGTCACACCGCGGAGGAAATGACCATGTCTGCGCAGAACCTCGTTGTCGCTGCAAACCCGACGCCTGTGAGCTCTCACCTGGTCCTGACTGAGTATAGCGGTCATACCCGTAACCCTGTAACTGAGGTGGCGGAGGCCTAGGTGGCCGTCCGAAGTACTGGGTCCTATAACTACCCTGAGATTGCTCCTGAGACCTGGGAAATCTCATCCTCTTACGTTGCCCTTGCTCAGCCCTCTCTGTACCCTGCTGCCGATGCCTACCCCTTTCTATATTCTGGGCGAATGCCTGAATCCGGGAGATATCCATACTATCCTGCAATGCAGCGGTGGCACATGCCTCGGTTAACTCTGGGGCTAACCCTGCTATAAACCTGTGAATCCTGTCCCGCATAGTAGAAACTATGGATGGTGCATATCTGGCCAATGAGTCAAAACGGAGACTATACTCTCGAACACTCATATTACCCTGCTTGAGGGCTAGAAACTGATCGACTCGAGCCTGTCGGATCTCCCGCGGTAAGTACTGGTCAAGGAAAGCATCTGAAAAATTCTCCCAAATAGCTGGAGGTGTATCACGTCCCCTGGACCTCTCCCATCCCTCATACCAAAGGATGGCTATATCTCGGAGTCGGAAAGCTGCTAGCTCAACTGCCTCTTTCTCCGTGGCATGCATAACACGAAAGATCCTGTGAAGCTGATCTATGAAATCCTGCGGGTCCTCCCTCTGATCTGTCCCCGTGAACTCTGGGGGACTCAAAGCAATAAACTCTCGGACCCTTGAACTCCCAGACCCCTCAGAAGTTCCTGCACTAGCTGATGCCCTAGCATGTTGCTGGGTAGCTACCAACTGTGTCAACAAATGCACCGCACTCCTTAAGTCCTGATCTGATGGAAGTGGAGGGGGAACTGGATGTGCAGTTTCCCTAGGAATCTCCGTAGTTGGTGGAGGAGCCGGTAATGGCTGAGTAGGGGTCTCCCCTTGAGCCTCGGACTGGGCCCCATCTACTGGGGGTACCCTGTTGGTCCCCTCACCTACTACTGTATCTCTCCTCTGGCTAGCCGTAGTCTTCCTAGTCACCGTCATCTGTGAATGCAAACACCAACACATAAGTTTAATTCAAATTTCCTATAACTCAGTTCTATAGCACGATTTAGATTTCAAAGAAGTGTAACCAACTCCTAAATGCCCTGTAGTTCCTTGCTTATATAATGTGGTGCACAACACATCTATAAACAAGACCCTACTAGACACGGCTTGTAGACTCCCTAGGACAGAACTGCTCTGATACCAAGTTTGTCTCGCTCCTAGGTTCGGGGCGTGACATCTGCGACCATTCTGCGGTCCATAGAGAGGTTCTGCGGCCGCAGAACGGGGCACAGAAATGCCAACTTCTGCCCAACATTTTCCTTTAAATCACCAGGCACTATCCAATCAAAAAAGTCCGAACCTCCCTTCTCAAAAGTCTAAGGATGACTGTGCGACCAAAGCGCGGCCAGCGAAACGGTTATGCGATCGCAGAAATAGCCGCGAAATCGACATCAAAAACGCCCCAGAAAACTGCCTCACTCTGCGACCATTTTGCGGTCTGTAGAGTGATTCTACGGCCTCAGAACAGGGCACAGAAATGCCTACTTCTGCCCAACATTTTCCTTTAAATCACCAGGCACTATTCAATCCAAAAAGTCCGAACCTCCCTTCATAAAAGTCTAAGGATGACTGTGCGACCAAAGTGCGGAACGCGAAACGGTTATGCGATCGCAAAAATAGCTGCGAAATTGACATCAAAAACGCCTCAGAAAATTGCCTCACTTTGCGACCATTCTACGGTCCGCAGAGAGGTTCTGCGACCGCAGAAAGGGCCACTGAAATGCCTACTTCTGCCCAACATTTTCCTTTAAATCACCAGGCACTATTCAATACAAAAAGTCCGAACCTCTCTTCGTAAATGTGTAAGGATGACTGTGCGACCAAAGTGCGGCCAGCGAAACGGTTATGCGATCGCAGAAATAGCCGTGAAATCGACAACAAAAATGCCCCAGAAAACTGCCTCACTCTGCGACCATTCTGCGGTCCGGAGAGTGGCTCTACGGCCGCAGAACAGGGCACAGAAATGCCTACTTCTGCCCAACATTTTCCTTTAAATCACCAGGCACTATTCAATCCAAAAAGTCCGAACCTCCCTTCGTAAAAGTCTAAGGATGACTGTGCGACCAAAGTGCGGCCCGCGAAACGGTTATGCGATCGCAGAAATAGCCCCGAAATCGACATAAAAAATGCCCCAAAAAACTGCCTCACTCTGCGACCATTCTACGGTCCGCAGAGAGGTTCTGCGGCCGCAGAACGGACCACTGAAATGCCAACTTTTGCCCAACATTTTCCTTTAAATCACCAGGCACTATTCAATCCAAAAATTCCGAACCTCCCTTCTCAAAAGTCTAAGGATGACTGTGCGACCAAAGTGCGGCCAGCGAAACGGTCATGCGATCGCATAAATAGCCGCAAAATCGACATCAAAAATGCCCCAGAAAACTGCCTCACTCTGCGACCATTCTGCGGTCCGTAGAGTGGTTCTATGGCCGCAGAACAGGGCACAGAAATGCCTACTTCTGCCCAACATTTTCCTTTAAATCACCAGGCACTATTCAATCCAAAAAGTCCGAACCTCCCTTCGTAAAAGTCTAAGGATGACTGTGCGACCAAAGTGCGGCCCGCGAAACGGTTATGCGATCGCAAAACAAGCGGCGAAATCGACATCAAAAATGCCTCAGAAAATTGCCTCACTTTGCGACCATTCTACGGTCCGCAGAGAGGTTCTGCGGCCGCAGAACGGGCCACTTAAATGCCTACTTCTGCCCAATATTTTCCTTTAAATCACCAGGCACTATTCAATCCAAAAAGTCCGAACCTTCCTTCGTAAAAGTCTAAGGATGACTGTGCGACCAAAGTGCGGCCCACGAAACGGTTATGCGATCGCAGAAATAGCCGCGAAAGCGACATCAAACGCACCTGAAAACTGGCTCACTTTGCGACCATTCTACGGTCCGCAGAGAGGTTCTGCGGCCGTAGAACGGGCCACTGAAATGCCTACTTCTACCCAAAATTTTCATTTAAATCACCAGGCACTATTCAATCCAAAAATTCCAAACCTCCCTTCGTAAAAGTCTAAGGATGACTGTGCGACCAAAGTGCGACCAGCGAAACGGTTATGCGATCGCAGAAATAGCCGCAAAATCGACAATAAAAATGCCCCAGAAAACTGCCTCACTCTGCGACCATTCTATGGTCCGTAGAGTGGTTCTACGGCCGTAGAACGGGGCACACAAATGCCTACTTCTGCCCAACATTTTCCTTTAAATCACCAGGCACTATTCAATCCAAAAAGTCCGAACCTTCCTTCGTAAAAGTCTAAGGATGACTGTGCGACCAAAGTGCGGCCCGCGAAACGGTTATGCGATCGCAGAAATAGCCGCGAAAGCGACATCAAACGCACCAGAAAACTGGCTCACTTTCCGACCATTCTACGGTCCGCAGAGAGGTTCTGCGGCCGTAGAACGGGCCACTGAAATGCCTACTTCTACCCAAAATTTTCATTTAAATCACCAGGCACTATTCAATCCAAAAATTCCAAACCTCCCTTCGTAAAAGTCTAAGGATGACTGTGCGACCAAAGTGCGACCAGCGAAACGGTTATGCGATCGCAGAAATAGCCGCAAAATCGACAATAAAAATGCCCCAGAAAACTGCCTCACTCTGCGACCATTCTATGGTCTGTAGAGTGGTTCTACGGCCGTAGAACGGGGCACACAAATGCCTACTTCTGCCCAACATTTTCCTTTAAATCACCCGGCACTATTCAATCCAAAAAGTCCGAACCTTCCTTCGTAAAAGTCTAAGGATGACTGTGAGACCAAAGTGCGGCCCGTGAAACGGTTATACGATCGCAGAAATAGCAGCGAAATCGACATAAAAAATGCCCCAGAAAACTGCCTCACTCTGCGACCATACTACGGTCCGCAAAGAGGTTCTGCGGCCGCAGAAAGGACCACTGAAATGCCTACTTCTACCCAACATTTTCCTTTAAATCACCAGGCACTATTCAATCCAAAAAGTCTACAACTCCCTTTGCAAAAGTGTAAGGATGACTGTGCGACCAAAGTGTGGCTCGCGAAACAGTTACGCGATCGCCAAAATAGCCGCGAAATCGACATCAAAAACGCCCCAAAAAATTGCCTCACTCTGCGACCATTCTGCGGTCCATAGAGAGGTTCTGCGGCCGCAGAACGGGGCACAGAAATGCCAACTTCTGCCCAACATTTTCCTTTAAATCACCAGGCACTATTCAATCAAAAAAGTCCGAACCTCCCTTCTCAAAAGTCTAAAGATGACTGTGCGACCAAAGCGTGGCCAGCGAAACGGTTATGCGATCGCAGAAATAGCCGCGAAATTGACATCAAAAACGCCCCAGAAAACTGCCTCACTCTGCGACCATTTTGCGGTCTGTAGAGTGATTCTACGGCCTCAGAACAGGGCACAGAAATGCCTACTTCTGCCCAACATTTTCCTTTAAATCACCAGGCACTATTCAATCCAAAAAGTCCGAACCTCCCTTCGTAAAAGTCTAAGGATGACTGTGCGACCAAAGTGCGGCCCGCGAAACGGTTATGCGATCGCAAAAATAGCCGCGAAATTGACATCAAAAACGCCTCAGAAAACTGCCTCACTTTGCGACCATTCTACGGTCCGCAGAGAGGTTCTGCGGCCGCAGAAAGGGCCACTGAAATGCCTACTTCTGCCCAACATTTTCCTTTAAATCACCAGGCACTATTCAATACAAAAAGTCCAAACCTCTCTTCGTAAATGTGTAAGGATGACTGTGCGACAAAAGTGCGGCCAGCAAAACGGTTATGCGATCGCAGAAATTAACCGCAAAATCGACATCAAAAAGCCCCAGAAAACTGCCTCACTCCGCGACCAATCTGCGATCCGTAGTGTGGTTCTGCGGCCGCAGAACGGGGCACAGAAATGCCTACTTCTGTCCAACATTTTCCTTTAAATCACCAGGCACTATTCAATCCAAAAAGTTTGAACCTCCCTTCATAAAAGTCTAAGGATGACTGTGCGACCAAAGTGCGGAACGCGAAACGGTTATGCGATCGCAAAAATAGCTGCGAAATTGACATCAAAAACGCCTCAGAAAATTGCCTCACTTTGCGACCATTCTACGGTCCGCAGAGAGGTTCTGCGACCGCAGAAAGGGCCACTGAAATGCCTACTTCTGCCCAACATTTTCCTTTAAATCACCAGGCACTATTCAATACAAAAAGTCCGAACCTCTCTTCGTAAATGTGTAAGGATGACTGTGCGACCAAAGTGCGGCCAGCGAAACGGTTATGCGATCGCAGAAATAGCCGTGAAATCGACAACAAAAATGCCCCAGAAAACTGCCTCACTCTGCGACCATTCTGCGGTCCGGAGAGTGGTTCTACGGCCGCAGAACAGGGCACAAAAATGCCTACTTCTGCCCAACATTTTCCTTTAAATCACCAGGCACTATTCAATCCAAAAAGTCCGTACCTCCCTTCGTAAAAGTCTAAGGATGACTGTGCGACCAAAGTGCGGCCCGCGAAACGGTTATGCGATCGCAGAAATAGCCCCGAAATCGACATAAAAAATGCCCCAAAAAACTGCCTCACTCTGCGACCATTCTACGGTCCGCAGAGAGGTTCTGCGGCCGCAGAACGGACCACTGAAATGCCAACTTTTGCCCAACATTTTCCTTTAAATCACCAGGCACTATTCAATCCAAAAATTCCGAACCTCCCTTCTCAAAAGTCTAAGGATGACTGTGCGACCAAAGTGCGGCCAGCGAAACGGTCATGCGATCGCATAAATAGCCGCAAAATCGACATCAAAAACGCCCCAGAAAACTGCCTCACTCTGCGACCATTCTACGGTCCGTAGAGTGGTTCTATGGCCGCAGAACAGGGCACAGAAATGCCTACTTCTGCCCAACATTTTCCTTTAAATCACCAGGCACTATTCAATCCAAAAAGTCCGAACCTCCCTTCGTAAAAGTCTAAGGATGACTGTGCGACCAAAGTGCGGCCCGCGAAACGGTTATGCGATCGCAAAACAAGCGGCGAAATCGACATCAAAAATGCCTCAGAAAATTGCCTCACTTTGCGACCATTCTACGGTCCGCAGAGAGGTTCTGCGGCCGCAGAACGGGCCACTTAAATGCCTACTTCTGCCCAATATTTTCCTTTAAATCACCAGGCACTATTCAATCCAAAAAGTCCGAACCTTCCTTCGTAAAAGTCTAAGGATGACTGTGCGACCAAAGTGCGGCCCGCGAAACGGTTATGCGATCGCAGAAATAGCCGCGAAAGCGACATCAAACGCACCAGAAAACTGGCTCACTTTGCGACCATTCTACGGTCCGCAGAGAGGTTCTGCGGCCGTAGAACGGGCCACTGAAATGCCTACTTCTACCCAAAATTTTCATTTAAATCACCAGGCACTATTCAATCCAAAAATTCCAAACCTCCCTTCGTAAAAGTCTAAGGATGACTGTGCGACCAAAGTGCGACCAGCGAAACGGTTATGCGATCGCAGAAATAGCCGCAAAATCGACAATAAAAATGCCCCAGAAAACTGCCTCACTCTGCGACCATTCTATGGTCCGTAGAGTGGTTCTACGGCCGTAGAACGGGGCACACAAATGCCTACTTCTGCCCAACATTTTCCTTTAAATCACCCGGCACTATTCAATCCAAAAAGTCGAACCTTCCTTCGTAAAAGTCTAAGGATGACTGTGAGACCAAAGTGCGGCCCGTGAAACGGTTATACGATCGCAGAAATAGCAGCGAAATCGACATAAAAAATGCCCCAGAAAACTGCCTCACTCTGCGACCATACTACGGTCCGCAAAGAGGTTCTGCGGCCGCAGAAAGGACCACTGAAATGCCTACTTCTGCCCAACATTTTCCTTTAAATCACCAGGCACTATTCAATCCAAAAAGTCTACAACTCCCTTTGCAAAAGTGTAAGGATGACTGTGCGACCAAAGTGTGGCTCGCGAAACAGTTACGCGATCGCCAAAATAGCCGCGAAATCGACATCAAAAACGCCCCAAAAAATTGCCTCACTCTGCGACCATTCTGCGGTCCATAGAGAGGTTCTGCGGCCGCAGAACGGGGCACAGAAATGCCAACTTCTGCCCAACATTTTCCTTTAAATCACCAGGCACTATTCAATCAAAAAAGTCCGAACCTCCCTTCTCAAAAGTCTAAAGATGACTGTGCGACCAAAGCGTGGCCAGCGAAACGGTTATGCGATCGCAGAAATAGCCGCGAAATTGACATCAAAAACGCCCCAGAAAACTGCCTCACTCTGCGACCATTTTGCGGTCTGTAGAGTGATTCTACGGCCTCAGAACAGGGCACAGAAATGCCTACTTCTGCCCAACATTTTCCTTTAAATCACCAGGCACTATTCAATCCAAAAAGTCCGAACCTCCCTTCGTAAAAGTCTAAGGATGACTGTGCGACCAAAGTGCGGCCCGCGAAACGGTTATGCGATCGCAAAAATAGCCGCGAAATTGACATCAAAAACGCCTCAGAAAACTGCCTCACTTTGCGACCATTCTACGGTCCGCAGAGAGGTTCTGCGGCCGCAGAAAGGGCCACTGAAATGCCTACTTCTGCCCAACATTTTCCTTTAAATCACCAGGCACTATTCAATACAAAAAGTCCAAACCTCTCTTCGTAAATGTGTAAGGATGACTGTGCGACAAAAGTGCGGCCAGCAAAACGGTTATGCGATCGCAGAAATTAACCGCAAAATCGACATCAAAAAAGCCCCAGAAAACTGCCTCACTCCGCGACCAATCTGCGATCCGTAGTGTGGTTCTGCGGCCGCAGAACGGGGCACAGAAATGCCTACTTCTGTCCAACATTTTCCTTTAAATCACCAGGCACTATTCAATCCAAAAAGTTTGAACCTCCCTTCATAAAAGTCTAAGGATGACTGTGCGACCAAAGTGCGGAACGCGAAACGGTTATGCGATCGCAAAAATAGCTGCGAAATTGACATCAAAAACGCCTCAGAAAATTGCCTCACTTTGCGACCATTCTACGGTCCGCAGAGAGGTTCTGCGACCGCAGAAAGGGCCACTGAAATGCCTACTTCTGCCCAACATTTTCCTTTAAATCACCAGGCACTATTCAATACAAAAAGTCGGAACCTCTCTTCGTAAATGTGTAAGGATGACTGTGCGACCAAAGTGCGGCCAGCGAAACGGTTATGCGATCGCAGAAATAGCCGTGAAATCGACAACAAAAATGCCCCAGAAAACTGCCTCACTCTGCGACCATTCTGCGGTCCGGAGAGTGGTTCTACGGCCGCAGAACAGGGCACAGAAATGCCTACTTCTGCCCAACATTTTCCTTTAAATCACCAGGCACTATTCAATCCAAAAAGTCCGTACCTCCCTTCGTAAAAGTCTAAGGATGACTGTGCGACCAAAGTGCGGCCCGCGAAACGGTTATGCGATCGCAGAAATATCCCCGAAATCGACATAAAAAATGCCCCAAAAAACTGCCTCACTCTGCGACCATTCTACGGTCCGCAGAGAGGTTCTGCGGCCGCAGAACGGACCACTGAAATGCCAACTTTTGCCCAACATTTTCCTTTAAATCACCAGGCACTATTCAATCCAAAAATTCCGAACCTCCCTTCTCAAAAGTCTAAGGATGACTGTGCGACCAAAGTGCGGCCAGCGAAACGGTCATGCGATCGCATAAATAGCCGCAAAATCGACATCAAAAACGCCCCAGAAAACTGCCTCACTCTGCGACCATTCTACGGTCCATAGAGTGGTTCTATGGCCGCAGAACAGGGCACAGAAATGCCTACTTCTGCCCAACATTTTCCTTTAAATCACCAGGCACTATTCAATCCAAAAAGTCCGAACCTCCCTTCGTAAAAGTCTAAGGATGACTGTGCGACCAAAGTGCGGCCCGCGAAACGGTTATGCGATCGCAAAACAAGCGGCGAAATCGACATCAAAAATGCCTCAGAAAATTGCCTCACTTTGCGACCATTCTACGGTCCGCAGAGAGGTTCTGCGGCCGCAGAACGGGCCACTTAAATGCCTACTTCTGCCCAATATTTTCCTTTAAATCACCAGGCACTATTCAATCCAAAAAGTCCGAACCTTCCTTCGTAAAAGTCTAAGGATGACTGTGCGACCAAAGTGCGGCCCGCGAAACGGTTATGCGATCGCAGAAATAGCCGCGAAAGCGACATCAAACGCACCAGAAAACTGGCTCACTTTGCGACCATTCTACGGTCCGCAGAGAGGTTCTGCGGCCGTAGAACGGGCCACTGAAATGCCTACTTCTACCCAAAATTTTCATTTAAATCACCAGGCACTATTCAATCCAAAAATTCCAAACCTCCCTTCGTAAAAGTCTAAGGATGACTGTGCGACCAAAGTGCGACCAGCGAAACGGTTATGCGATCGCAGAAATAGCCGCAAAATCGACAATAAAAATGCCCCAGAAAACTGCCTCACTCTGCGACCATTCTATGGTCCGTAGAGTGGTTCTACGGCCGTCGAACGGGGCACACAAATGCCTACTTCTGCCCAACATTTTCCTTTAAATCACCAGGCACTATTCAATCCAAAAAGTCCGAACCTTCCTTCGTAAAAGTCTAAGGATGACTGTGAGACCAAAGTGCGGCCCGTGAAACGGTTATACGATCGCAGAAATAGCAGCGAAATCGACATAAAAAATGCCCCAGAAAACTGCCTCACTCTGCGACCATACTACGGTCCGCAGAGAGGTTCTGCGGCCGCAGAAAGGACCACTGAAATGCCTACTTCTGCCCAACATTTTCCTTTAAATCACCAGGCACTATTCAATCCAAAAAGTCTACAACTCCCTTTGCAAAAGTATAAGGATGACTGTGCGACAAAAGTGTGGCTCGCGAAACGGTTACGCGATCGCCAAAATAGCCGCGAAATCGACATCAAAAACGCCCCAAAAAATTGCCTCACTCTGCGACCATTCTGCGGTCCATAGAGAGGTTCTGCGGCCGCAGAACGGGGCACAGAAATGCCAACTTCTGCCCAACATTTTCCTTTAAATCACCAGGCACTATTCAATCCAAAAAGTCCGAACCTCCCTTCGTAAAAGTCTAAGGATGACTGTGCGACCAAAGTGCGGCCCGCGAAACGGTTATGCGATCGCAAAAATAGCCGCGAAATTGACATCAAAAATGCCTCAGAAAACTGCCTCACTTTGCGACCATTCTACGGTCCGCAGAGAGGTTCTGCGGCCGCAGAAAGGGCCACTGAAATGCCTACTTCTGCCCAACATTTTCCTTTAAATCACCAGGCACTATTCAATACAAAAAGTCCGAACCTCTCTTCGTAAATGTGTAAGGATGACTGTGCGACCAAAGTGCGGCCAGCAAAACGGTTATGCGATCGCAGAAATTGACCGCAAAATCGACATCAAAAAAGCCCCAGAAAACTGCCTCACTCCGCGACCAATCTGCGATCCGTAGAGTGGTTCTGCGGCCGCAGAACGGGGCACAGAAATGCCTACTTCTGTCCAACATTTTCCTTTAAATCACCAGGCACTATTCAATCCAAAAAGTCTGAACCTCCCTTCGTAAAAGTCTAAGGATGATTGTGCAACCAAAGTGTGGCCCGCGAAACGGTTATTCGATCGCAAAAATAGCCGCGAAATTGACATAAAAAACTCCCAGAAAACTGCCTCACTCTGCGACCATTTTGCGGCCCACGGAGAGGTTTTGTGGCCGCAGAACGGGGCACAGAAATGCCTACTTCTGCCCATCATTTTCCTTTAAATCACCAGGCACTATTCAATCCAAAAAGTTTGAACCTCCCTTCGCAAAAGTATAAGGATGACTGTGCGACCAAAGTGCGTGCCCGCGAAATAGTTATGCGATTGTAGAAATTGCCTCGAAATCGACATCAACAATGCCCCAGAAAACTGCCTCACTCCGCGACCATTCTGTAGTCCGTAGAGAGGTTTTGCAGCCGCAGAACGGGGTACAAAAATGCCTACTTCTGCCCAACATTTTCCTATAAATCACCAGGCACTATTCAATCCAAAAAGTCTGAACCTCCCTTCGCAAAAGTTTAAGGATGACTGTGCGACCAAAGTGCGGCCCGCAAAATAGTTATGCGATCGCAGAAATTGCCGCGAAATCGACATCAAAAATGCGCCCGAAAACTGCCTCACTCCGCGATGAATCTGCGATCCGTAGAGTGGTTCTGCGGCCGCAGAACGGGGCACAGAAATGCCTACTTCTGTCCAACATTTTCCTTTAAATCACCAGGCACTATTCAATCCAAAAAGTCCGAACCTCCCTTCGTAAAAGTCTAAGGATGACTGTGCGACCAAAGTGCGGCCCGCGAAACGGTTATGCGATCGCAGAAATAGCCGCGAAAGCGACATCAAACGCACCAGAAAACTGGCTCACTTTGCGACCATTCTACGGTCCGTAGAGAGGTTCTGTGGCCGTAGAACGGGCCACTGAAATGCCTACTTCTACCCAAAATTTTCATTTAAATCACCAGGCACTATTCAATCCAAAAATTCCAAACCTCCCTTCGTAAAAGTCTAAGGATGACTGTGCGACCAAAGTGCGACCAGCGAAACGGTTATGCGATCGCAGAAATAGCCGCAAAATCGACAATAAAAATGCCCCAGAAAACTGCCTCACTCTGCGACCATTCTATGGTCCGTAGAGTGGTTCTACGGTCGTAGAACGGGGCACACAAATGCCTACTTCTGCCCAACATTTTCCTTTAAATCACCAGGCACTATTCAATCCAAAAAGTCCGAACCTTCCTTCGTAAAAGTCTAAGGATGACTGTGAGACCAAAGTGCGGCCCGTGAAACGGTTATACGATCGCAGAAATAGCAGCGAAATCGACATAAAAAATGCCCCAGAAAACTACCTCACTCTGCGACCATACTACGGTCCGCAGAGAGGTTCTGCGGCCGCAGAAAGGACCACTGAAATGCCTACTTCTGCCCAACATTTTCCTTTAAATCACCAGGCACTATTCAATCCAAAAAGTCTACAACTCCCTTTGCAAAAGTGTAAGGATGACTGTGCGACCAAAGTGTGGCTCGCGAAACGGTTACGCGATCTCCAAAATAGCCGCGAAATCGACATCAAAAACGCCCCAAAAAATTGCCTCACTCTGCGACCATTCTGCGGTCCATAGAGAGGTTCTGCGGCCGCAGAACGGGGCACAGAAATGCCAACTTCTGCCCAACATTTTCCTTTAAATCACCAGGCACTATTCAATCAAAAAAGTCCGAACCTCCCTTCTCAAAAGTCTAAGGATGACTGTGCGACCAAAGCGTGGCCAGCGAAACGGTTATGCGATCGCAGAAATAGCCGCGAAATCGACATCAAAAACGCCCCAGAAAACTGCCTCACTCTGCGACCATTTTGCGGTCTGTAGAGTGATTCTACGGCCTCAGAACAGGGCACAGAAATGCCTACTTCTGCCCAAAATTTTCCTTTAAATCACCAGGCACTATTCAATCCAAAAAGTCCGAACCTCCCTTCGTAAAAGTCTAAGGATGACTGTGCGACCAAAGTGCGGCCCGCGAAACGGTTATGCGTTCGCAAAAATAGCCGCGAAATTGACATCAAAAACGCCTCAGAAAACTGCCTCACTTTGCGACCATTCTACGGTCCGCAGAGAGGTTCTGCGGCCGCAGAAAGGGCCACTGAAATGCCTACTTCTGCCCAACATTTTCCTTTAAATCACCAGGCACTATTCAATACAAAAAGTCCGAACCTCTCTTCGTAAATGTGTAAGGATGACTGTGCGACCAAAGTGCGGCCAGCAAAACGGTTATGCGATCGCAGAAATTGACCGCAAAATCGACATCAAAAAAGCCCCAGAAAACTGCCTCACTCCGCGACCAATCTGCGATCCGTAGAGTGGTTCTGCGGCCGCAGAACGGGGCATAGAAATGCCTACTTCTGTCCAACATTTTCCTTTAAATCACCAGGCACTATTCAATCCAAAAAGTCTGAACCTCCCTTCGTAAAAGTCTAAGGATGATTGTGCAACCAAAGTGTGGCCCGCGAAACAGTTATTCGATCGCAAAAATAGCCGCGAAATTGACATAAAAAACTCCCAGAAAACTGCCTCACTCTGCGACCATTTTGCGGCCCACGGAGAGGTTTTGCGGCCGCAGAACGGGGCACAGAAATGCCTACTTCTGCCCATCATTTTCCTTTAAATCACCAGGCACTATTCAATCCAAAAAGTTTGAACCTCCCTTCGCAAAAGTATAAGGATGACTGTGCGACCAAAGTGCGTGCCCGCGAAATAGTTATGCGATTGTAGAAATTGCCTCGAAATCGACATCAAAAATGCCCCAGAAAACTGCCTCACTCCGCGACCATTCTGTAGTCCGTAGAGAGGTTTTGCAGCCGCAGAACGGGGTACAAAAATGCCTACTTCTGCCCAACATTTTCCTATAAATCACCAGGCACTATTCAATCCAAAAAGTCTGAACCTCCCTTCGCAAAAGTTTAAGGATGACTGTGCGACCAAAGTGCGGCCCGCAAAATAGTTATGCGATCGCAGAAATTGCCGCGAAATCGACATCAAAAACGCGCCCGAAAACTGCCTCACTCCGCGATGAATCTGCGATCCGTAGAGTGGTTCTGCGGCCGCAGAACGGGGCACAGAAATGCCTACTTCTGTCCAACATTTTCCTTTAAATCACCAGGCACTATTCAATCCAAAAAGTCCGAACCTCCCTTCGTAAAAGTCTAAGGATGATTGTGCGACCAAAGTGTGGCCCGCGAAATGGTTATTCGATCTCAAAAATAGCCACGAAATTGACATCAAAAACTCCTAGAAGACTGCCTCACTCTGCGACCATTCTGCGGCCCACGGAGAGGTTTTGCGGCCGCAGAACGGGGCACAGAAATGCCAACTTCTGCCCATCATTTTCCTTTAAATCACCAGGCAACATTAAATCCAAAAGGTTTGAACCGCCCTTCGCAAAAGTCTAAGGATGACTGTGCGACCAAAGTGCGTGCCCGCGAAATAGTTATGCGATTGTAGAAATTGCCTCGAAATCGACATCAAAAATGCCCCAGAAAACTGCCTCACTCCGCGACCATTCTGTAGTCCATAGAGAGGTTTTACAGCCGCAGAACGGGGTACAAAAATGCCTACTTCTGCCCAACATTTTCCTATAAATCACCAGGCACTATTCAATCCAAAAAGTCTGAACCTCCCTTCGCAAAAGTATAAGGATGACTGTGCGACCAAAGTGCGTGCCCAAAAATAGTTATGTGATCGCAGAAATTGCCGCGAAATCGACATCAAAAACGCGCCCGAAAATTGCCTCACTCTGCGACCATTCTGCGGTCCGTAGAGTGGTTCTATTGCCGTAGAACGGGGCACAGAAATGCTTACTTCTGCCCACCATTTTCCTTTAAATCACTAGGCACTATTCAATACAAAAAGTCCGAACCTTGCTTCGTAAAAGTCTAAGGATGACTGTGCGACCAAAGTGCGGCCCGCGAAACGGTTATGCGATAGCAAAAAATGTCGTGAAATCGACATCAAAAACGCGCCCGAAAACTGCCTCACTTTGCGACCATTCTGCGGTCTGTAGAGTGGTTCTATGGCCGTAGAACGGGGCACAGAAATGCCTACTTCTGCCCTACATTTTCCTTTAAATCACCAGGCACTATTCAATCCAAAAAGTCCGAACCTCCGTTCGTAAAAGTCTAAGGATGACTGTGCGACCAAAGTGCGGCCCGCGAAACGGTTATACGATCGCAGTAATAGCATCGAAATCGACATCAAAAATGCCCCAAAAAACTGCCTCTCTCTGCGACCATTCTACGGTCCGCAGAGAGGTTCTGCGGCCGCAGAACGGGCCACTGAAATGCCTACTTCTGCCCAATATTTTCCTTTAAATCACCAGGCACTATTCAATCCAAAAAGTCTAAAACTACCTTTGCAAAAGTCTAAGGATGACTATGCGACCAAAGTGCGGCTCGCGAAACGGTTACGCAATCACCAAAATAGCCGCGAAATTGACATCAAAAACGCCCCAAAAAATTGCCTCACTCTGCGACCATTCTGCGGTCCATAGAGAGGTTCTGCGGCCGCAGAACGGGGCACAGAAATGCCAACTTCTGCCCAACATTTTCCTTTAAATCACCAGGCACTATTCAATCCAAAAAGTCCGAACCTCCCTTCTCAAAAGTCTAAGGATGACTGTGCGACCAAAGTGCGGCTAGCGAAACGGTTATGCGATCGCAGAAATAGTTGCGAAATTGACATCAAAAATACCCCAGAAAACTGCCTCACGCTGCGACCATTTTGCGGTCCGTAGAATGGTTCTACGGCCGCAGAATAAGGCACAGAAATGCCTACTTCTGCCCAACATTTTCCTTTAAATCACCAGGCACTATTCAATCCAAAAAGTTCGAACCTCCCTTCGTAAAAGTCTGAGGATGACTGTGCGACCAAAGTGCGGCCCGCAAAAAAGTTATGCGATCGCAAAAATAGCCGCAAAATCGACATCAAAAACGCATCAGAAAACTGCCTCACTTTGCGACCATTCTACGGTCCGCAGAGAGGTTCTGCAGCCGCAGAAAGGGCCACTGAAATGCCTACTTCTACCCAACATTTTCCTTTAAATCACCAGGCACTATTCAATACAAAAAGTCCAAACCTTCCTTCGTAAATGTGTAAGGATGACTGTGCGACCAAAGTACGGCCAGCGAAACGGTTATGCGATCGCAGAAATTAACCGCAAAATCGACATCAAAAAAGCCCAAGAAAATCGCCTCACTCCGCGACCAATCTGCGGTCCGTAGAGTGGTTCTGCGGCCACAGAACGGGGCATATAAATTCCTACTTCGGCCCAACATTTTCCTTTAAATCACCAGGCACTATTCAATCCAAAAAGTCCGAAACTCCCTTCGTAAAAGTCTAAGGATGATTGTGCGACCAAATTGTGGCCCGCGAAACGGTTATTCGGTCGCAAAAATAGCCGCAAAATTGACATCAAAAACTCCCAGAAAACTGCCTCACTCTGCGACCATTCTACGGTCCACGGAGAAGTTTTGCGGCCGCAGAACGGGGCACAGAAATGCCTACTTCTACCCAACATTTTCCTTTAAATCACCAGGCACTATTCAATCCAAAAAGTTTGAACCTCCCTTCGCAAAAGTCTAAGGATGACTGTGCGACCAAAGTGCGTGCCCGCGAAATAGTTATGCGATCGTAGAAATTGCCTCGAAATCGACATCAAAACTGCCTCACTCCGTGACCATTCTGCAGTCCGTAGAGAGGTTTTGCGGCCGTAGAACGGGGCACAGAAATGCCTACTTCTGCCCAACATTTTCCTATAAATCACCAGGCACTATTCAATCCAAAAATTCTGAACCTCCCTTCGCAAAAGTCTAAGGATGACTGTGCGACCAAAGTGCGGCCTGCAAAATAGTTATGCGATCGCAGAAATTGCCGCGAAATCGACATCAAAAATGCCCCAGAAAACTGCGTAACTCCGCGACCATTCTGCAGTCCGTAGAGTGGTTTTGCGGCCACAGAACGAGGCACAGAAATGCCTACTTCTGCCCAACATTTTCCTTTAAATCACCAGGCTCTATTCAATCCAAAAATTCCGAACCTTGCTTCGTAAAAGTCTAAGGATGACTGTGCAACCAAAGTGCGGCCCGCGAAACGGTTATGCGATAGCAGAAAATGTCGCGAAATCGACATCAAAAACGCGCCCGAAAACTGCCTCACTCTGCGACCATTCTGCGGTCCGTAGAGTGGTTCTACGGCCGTAGAACGGGGCACAGAAATGCCTACTTCTTCCCAACATTTTCCTTTAAATCACCAGGCACTATTCAATCCAAAAAGTCCGAACCTCCCTTCGTAAAAGTCTAATGATGACTGTGCGACCAAAGTGCGGCCCGCGAAACGGTTATACGATCGCAGAAATAGCAGCGAAATCGACATCAAAAATGCCCCAGAATACTGCCTCACTCTGCGACCATTCTATGGTCCGCAGAGAGGTTCTGCGGCCGCAGAACGGGCCACTGAAATGCCTACTTCTGCCCAATATTTTCCTTTAAATCACCAGGCACTATTCAATCCAAAAAGTCCGAACCTCCCTTCGCAAAAGTCTAAGGATGAGTGTGCGACCAAAGTGCGGTCCGCGAAATAGTTATGTGATCACAGAAATTAACCGCGAAATCGACATCAAAAAAGCCCCAGAAAATCGCCTCACTCCGCGACCAATCTGCGGTCCGTAGAGTGGTTCTGCGGCCACAGAATGGGGCACAGAAATTCCTACTTCTGCCCAACATTTTCCTTTAAATCACCAGGCACTATTCAATCCAAAAAGTCCGAACCTCCCTTCATAAAAGTCTAAGGATGATTGTGCGACCAAATTATGGCCCGCGAAACGGTTATTCGGTCGCAAAAATAGCCGCAAAATTGACATCAAAAACTCCCAGAAAACTGCCTCACTCTGCGACCATTCTACGGTCCACGGAGAGGTTTTGCGGCCGCAGAACGGGGCACAGAAATGCCTACTTCTGCCCAACATTTTCCTTTAAATCACCAGGCACTATTCAATCCAAAAAGTTTGAACCTCCCTTCGCAAAAGTCTAAGGATGACTGTGCGACCAAAGTGCGTGCCCGCGAAATAGTTATGCGATCGTAGAAATTGCCTCACTCCGCGACCATTCTGCAGTCCGTAGAGAGGTTTTGCGGCCACAGAACGGGGCACAGAAATGCCTACTTCTGCCCAATATTTTTCTTTAAATCACCAGCCACTATTCAATCCAAAAAGTCCAAACCTCCCTTCTCAAAAGTCTAAGGATGACTGTGCGACCAAAGTGCGGCCCGCGAAACGGTTATGTGATCGTAGAAACTGACTGCGAAATCGACATAAAAAAAGCCCTAGAAAACTGCCTCACTCCGCGACCAATCTACGGTCCGTAGAGTGGTTCTGCGGCCGTAGAACGGGGCACGGAAATGCCTACTTATGCCCAACATTTTCCTTTAAATCACCAGGCACTATTCAATCCAAAAAGTCCGTACCTTCCTTCGTAAAAGTTTAAAGATGACTGTGCGACCAAAATGCGGCCGGCGTAACGGTTATGCGATCACAGAAATAGCCGTGAAATCGACATCAAAAACGCCCCAGAAAACTTCCTTACTCTGCGACCATTCTGCGGTCCACAGAGAGGTTCTGCGGCCATAGAACGGGCCACAGAAATGCCTACTTTTTCCCAACATTCTTGTTACAACCCAAATTCGCATATCATAGATCACGCCGTAAGGTAGTCGACATAAATCCAAGAAGAGATTATCTTTGAGATGATAATAAGTTAATCCTATTGGTCTTAAATGATACAAGGGTGTATAAGAGTGGTTAACAAGTATTTGAAGTTAAGCTAATCAAGGATGTTGTAACCCGTATTTTCGGATAACACTAGAGGTGATTAACTGTCCCAAGAGGTCTTGTTTTAATGTATTTGAATCATATAATATCCGCATCATAAGTCTTGAAGTCAAGCGAGTTATGAAATAAAAGTCGATAAAAGTTGTCGCAACTTAGGTTTATAATTTTACTTAAACTTTAGGTCAAATGTTACTGCATTTTACTCCCAATGTGCTTGGAATTATGGGGTGATCTACCTATCAAATTGAAGATCTATGAGTCTAGTTTCCAACGCATTAAACCGTTCGTCGATACGATCTCGGAATAGAGAGATATTCGCATTTTCGCGAGAGTGCGCCAAGCTGCTCTCTATGGGGCCCACAAAGGCGGTTTAAGACATTTGGACATATATAAGATAACTCAACCCCGTTTTAAGTCATTATTTTTCAGTATATTCAGACCTTATAACCCTAAAAACATTCTCTCAAGGTTCTCTCATGATCTAAGACCCAAACAAAGGGCAAACAACACAAATCAAATGTCGGGAATCCCGTGGTGCTAGTAAGTTTCTTGTTTTTCTTGTTGTTGCTGATTTTTGTGTTGTTCCAGCTCGTGTGGGAGGTTGTTTTAAGTGCTTTATGTTCTGTAAATACACCTTCAAGTTTTTAATATCAACCCTAGGTGATTTCAAGTCTTCTAAAGTAATTCTAGTGCCGAAAAACCCGAATTAATTGCTAGTTTCGCTTCCTTGTTCTTGTGGCAGAATTGAAGGGATATTTCGAGGAAAATTAAGGTCAAATTGGAGTTGTTCTTTCTGTTTAAAGGTAATGAACCTCTTACTCTATATATATTTAAGATTATCCAAGTTGTGGCTAAGTCGTTGATGCTAGAACTTGTGAAATATATATCGAAAGGCTTGGTAGTAATGTTGTTAGTTGGTGGACTGTTTTGGAGGCTCAATATGATTATTAATGATGTTGTTTGGGCTGTTTGGTGATTGTATTGACTTGTGTGAAGTCATATAAATAGGGGAGGTGCTGTCCGTTTTATCGTAAAATAGGTTGCGGTCGATACATAATAGTTACGACGCTTAAACGATAATGATAGTGTCATTTCTTTTATTGTAGACTAAGGAGTCGTGACATTTGCATAGCTTGAGGTTGGGCAGTATATACAAGGTATGTGAGGCTATCCCCTTCATTCTTTTGCACGACTCCAATTGTACATAATGTAATGAACGAGCTCCCAAAGATACTCTACTCTTAGAAGCTAGCAGTACTTACATTGCTGCCCTTCTTATGAAACGATTGATATTGATGTTACTTCTCTTATTCTTATATTATCAATGTTGTTGGTAGTTCCTGATTCTTATAAGATTCTTGATGAAGAGTTAATCCTAATAACGTGTACGAAGGATACCGACCTTACGTCACTCCGAAAGGTTCAAATTATGATTCCAACGAGTCCAGCATGCATCATATATATGTATCTATTTTACTCTACCGAGCCGCGCTATAGTCGGCCGGGTATGGCACCTATTGTGCAACCACTGATCAGTTGGGTTTTACCGAGCTCCACGTGGCCGGGTACGATTCTACCGAGCCCTATGATGGCCGGGTACGTTTTACCGAGCCTATTATGGCCGGGTACGATATGATGATGATGATGCCCACAAAGGCATATGTTTTAAACGTTTATGTATATATATATATGTATGTATCATGTATTTCATGTCAGTAGCCCTCAGAGGTACCCAGATGTCACAGGTTGTATATTCCCTATCACTGTTTACATTATTGTTCTTACTTATGCTATTCTGCCTTACATACTCAGTACTTTATTCGTACTGACGTCCTTTTTATTTGTGGACGCTGCATGTCGTGCTGCAGGTCCTGATAGACGGGTAGACGCAGCTCCCCCATCACAGTAGGCTATCCGGTTCAGCGTTATTGGCAAGATCCTTTCTCCGGACTTGCCGTGGTCTTGGTATGCATTTTTGTTATAGACATTATGGGTATGTCGGAGCCCTGTTCCGGCAATGTTGTAGCACTTATGTTCTTTTAGAGGCTCATAGACAGGTGTCGACTCATGTATGGTTTGGAATGCCTTGTCGGCTGATTTTTGTTGTATAGTCTTTCATGGCACCATGGTAGCTCATACCTTATATATAGTTTCTTGACAGTCTTGTCATCCCATGTTACGTATGTTCATGACATTATCTTTCATTGTTGGATGTTCATGATCCATGTCTTTCATTTATATTGGTCTTGTCGGCCCTTAAAGATAATAAGGAAGGTTAGATAAAATGTACGTTGGTGCTCGGCAAGTATGGCCCGGGTGCTAGTCATGACCCTCCAGTTGGGTCGTGACAAACTTGGTATCAGAGCAAGTCTGTCCTAGGGGTTGTCTATGAGCCGTGTCTAGTAGAGTTTTGATTATGGATGTGTAGCGCGCCACATTTATAATCAGGAGGCTACATGACATCTAGGGTTGTTACCTTCTTCCTAAATCTAGATCGTGCGTAGAGTTGAGTCGTAAGTGTTCATATCTAATATTCACATTGTTTTCTTTCAGCGATGCCTTCGACTAGGAAGCAAGCGATTAGTAAACGGCTTGATACAGCTGTGGGCGAGGGTAACATTCAGGTCCCTCCAGCCAGAGCAGGCCAAAGTGAGGCTCAGAGTGAGATGCCGTCTCATACCTCTCCGTCTCCTCCAGAGGATATTAGGAGGCACCCAGTACATCCAGTTCCACCGTCTGGTTCTTCCTCATCAGTTCGACCTCCAGCACAAGGTTTTCAGCAGTCGACAGGTCGTGGTAGAGGTAGAGGTTCAGTGCCGAGTTCGAGTGGTGCTCAAAATCGAACCTATGCTCTAGTAGGTCGACAAGATCTCGAATCGTCTCCGGATGTTGTTACAGGTATATTGTCTGTGTTTTCTTATGATGTATATGCGCTAATTGATCCAGGATCTACCTTATCATATGTTACACCCTTTGTGGCTAATAAGTTTGGCATTGAACCTGAATTGATAAGTAAACCACTTGCGGTATCCACTCCGTTAGGAGATTCTGTGATTGCTAGAAGGGTATATAAAGGTTGCACTGTGATGATTTGTAGTCGTCAAACCTCGGCAAATTTATTTGAGTTAGAAATGGTTGATTTCGATGTGATAATGGGAATGGACTGGTTGGCCTCATGCTATGCAACTGTTGACTGTCGTACGAAGATGGTTAGGTTTCAGTTTCCGGGTGAACCCACCATTGAATGGAAGGGGAACATTGCTATGCCGAAAGGTAGGTTTATTTCCTATCTTAAGGCAAGGAAGATGATCTCAAAAGGTTACATTTATCATCTTGTTCGTGTTAGGGATGTGGAGGCGAAGCCGCCTACTCTACAATTAATCCCCGTGGTCAATGAATTTCCAGATGTTTTCCCAGATGAACTCCCAGGCCTTCCTCCTGAAAGGGAGATTGAGTTTAGCATTGATGCATTGCCTGACACTCAACCGATCTCTATCCCTCCATACAGGATGGCCCCGGTAGAGTTGCGAGAGTTGAAGGCACAGTTGAAGGACTTGCTGGATAAGGGTTTCATTAGGCCTAGCACTTCACCTTGGGGTGCGCCAGTCTTGTTCGTGCGGAAGAAAGATGGGTCGTTAAGGATGTGTATCGATTATCGACAGTTGAATAAGTTTACAATAAAGAACAAGTATCCACTTCCAAGAATTGATGACCTGTTTGACCAACTCCAGGGTGCCAAGTATTTCTCCAAGATTGACTTGCGTTCAGGGTATCATCAGGTGAGGGTTAAGGAGAAGGATATTCCAAAGACGGCCTTCCGGACAAGATATGGGCATTTTGAGTTCTTGGTGATGTCGTTCGGGCTAACAAATGCCCCAGCAGCTTTTATGGATCTCATGAATAGTGTATTCAGGCCCTATCTTGATGTGTTCGTGATCGTATTCATTGATGACATTCTGGTGTATTCTCGTTCGGAGGCGGAACATGCGGGCCACTTGCGGATAGTATTACAGACCCTTCAGGATCATAAGTTATATGCTAAGCTCTCTAAATGTGAATTCTGGCTGAACTCAGTAGCATTCCTTGGCCATGTGATATCTGATGAGGGTATTAGTGTCGACACTCAGAAGATCGATGCAGTGAAGAATTGGCCGAGACCTACAACACCATCAGAAGTCCGCAGCTTCCTGGGGCTAGCAGGGTATTATAGGCGGTTTGTAGAAGGGTTTTCCTCTATATCAGCACCATTGACTAAGTTAACACAGAAAGCTACCAAGTTCCAGTGGTCTGATTCTTGTGAACATAGTTTTCAGGAGCTAAAGAATCGATTGACATCTGCGCCAGTGCTCACTCTCCCAGAAGGAACAGAAGGTTATGTGGTATATTGTGATGCCTCAGGTATAGGTTTGGGGTGCGTATTGATGCAACGTGGGAAGGTGATTGCTTATGCATCACGACAATTGAAGAAGCATGAAAAGAATTACCCGACTCATGATTTGGAATTGGCTGCAGTAATATATGCTTTGAAGATATGGCGGCACTACTTATACGGCATCCATATTGACATCTACACAGATCACAAAAGTTTACAATACATCTTCAAGCAGAAGGAGTTGAATTTGAGGCAGCGTAGGTGGCTTGAATTACTGAAAGACTATGACGTCGAGATATTGTACCATCCTGGTAAAGCCAATGTTGTGGCAGACGCTCTCAGCCGTAAGTCAATGGGAAGCTTAATACATATTGAGGCAGGTAGACAAGGGTTGACCAAAGAGCTTCACCAGCTAGCCAATATGAGAATCAGATTGTTGGACTCTGATGACGGAGGTGTTACTGTACAGAATACAGCAGAATCATCTTTGGTAGCCGAGGTAAAAGCACGGCAATATGAAGATCCTACCTTAGTAAGATTGAGAGAGGGAATTCAGCAGTGTAAGATTACAGCTTTCAAGATCGGAGGAGATGGGACACTGAGATACCAGGGCCGATTATGTGTGCCTAGTGTGGCAGGGTTGCGAGAGAAGATTATGATTGAGATTCATCAGTCCCGATATTCTATCCATCCTGGCTCGACAAAGATGTATCATGACGTTAAGGAGCAGTATTGGTGGGACAACATGAAGAAGTCTATTGCAGAATTTGTAGCCCAGTGTCCTAATTGTCAACAAGTAAAGATCGAGCATCAGAAACCCAGTGGATTGATTCAGAATATAGAGATTCCGACCTGGAAATGGGAGGTGATTAATATGGACTTCATTATTGGATTACCTCGCTCTTATCATAAGTTTGACTCCATTTGGGTGATAGTTGATCGACTTACAAAATCTGCCCATTTTCTACCAGTTAAGACAACTTACACGGCTGAAGATTATGCGAAGTTGTATATCAAGGAGATTGTTAGGCTTCATGGTGTGCCGGTATCTATTATATCAGACCGAGGAGCTCAATTTACGGCTAACTTTTGGAGGTCTTTTCAGAAGGGTTTAGGCACACAAGTAAATCTCAGCACTGCATTCCATCCGCAGACTGACGGACAGGCTGAACGTACCATCCAGACGCTGGAAGATATGCTACGAGCATGTGTTCTAGATTTTAAGGGGAATTGGGATGACCATCTGGCACTTATAGAATTTGCCTACAATAATAGCTACCATTCCAGTATTAAAATGGCCCCGTATGAGGCACTGTACGGGAGGAGATGTAGATCACCAGTTGGATGGTTCGAAGTCGGTGAGACAGAATTATATGGGCCAGATTTGATTTACCAAGCCATTGAGAAGGTGAAACTGATACAAGAGCGGCTGAGGACGGCACAAAGCAGGCAAAAATCTTATTCCGATGTCCGACGTCGTGATCTGGAATTTGAGGTTGGTGATTGGGTTTTCCTGAAGATCTCGCCGATGAAGGGTGTTATGCGTTTTGGGAAGAAGGGTAAGTTGAGTCCACGGTATATTGGGCCGTACAAAATTCTTCGACGAATTGGACAGGTTGCTTACGAGTTAGAATTGCCATCTGAATTGGAATTTGTCCACCCGGTATTCCATGTATCTATGTTGAGGAAATGTATTGGAGACCCTTCTCGGGTCGTCCCTATCAAAGATGTACAAGTTACAAAGGATCTATCATATGATGAACTGCCAGTGGCTATATTAGATCGACAAGTCCGCAAGCTGAGAACAAAGGATGTAGCTTCCGTGAAAGTATTATGGAGGAACAAGAATATAGAAGAAATGACATGGGAAGCAGAAGAGGAGATGAAGTCTAAATACCCTTACCTATTCCAGAGTGAAAATAACGAGGATACCGGGGGAAAGAAGGACGCATTATAAGGTGAAACGGCTCTATGAGGTAAGCAATAGCTTGTGAATACTCTTTTTTTTAATACAAAATGGTGATATGCAGATAATGTACATATCCATAATGCTTTGTATAGTCTTGTATGGCCATAGGTTGGGTTTAACTGCTTGCAAGTTTGGCTAGTGTCCATTTTATAAGGGAAACTCAGCCGGAAATCTCCGTCGGAATCCACGATGAGTTAGACACCCCATAAACCCTTACATTCGAGGACGAATGTTCCTAAGGGGGAGAGGATGTTACAACCCAAATTCGCATATCATAGATCACGCCGTAAGGTAGTCGACGTAAATCCAAGAAGAGATTATCTTTGAGATGATAATAAGTTAATCCTATTGGTCTTAAACGATACAAGGGTGTATAAGAGTGGTTAACAAGTATTTGAAGTTAAGCTAATCAAGGATGTTGTAACCCGTATTTTCGGATAACACTAGAGGTGATTAACTGTCCCAAGAGGTCTTGTTTTAATGTATTTGAATCATATAATATCCGCATCATAAGTCTTGAAGTCAAGCGAGTTATGAAATAAAAGTCGATAAAAGTTGTCGCAACTTAGGTTTATAATTTTACTTAAACTTTAGGTCAAATGTTACTGCATTTTAATCCCAATGTGCTTGGAATTATGGGGTGATCTACCTATCAAATTGAATATCTATGAGTCTAGTTTCCAACGCATTAAACCGTTCGTCGATACGATCTCGGAATAGAGAGATATTCGCGTTTTTGCGAGAGTGCGCCAAGCTGCTCTCTATGGGGCCCACAAAGGCGGTTTAAGACATTTGGACATATATAAGATAACTCAACCCCGTTTTAAGTCATTATTTTTCAGTATATTCAGACCTTATAACCCTAAAAACATTCTCTCAAGGTTCTCTCATGATCCAAGACCCAAACAAAGGGCAAACAACACAAATCAAATGTCGGGAATCCCGTGGTGCTAGTAAGTTTCTTGTTTTTCTTGTTGTTGCTGATTTTTGTGTTGTTCCAGCTCGTGTGGGAGGTTGTTTTAAGTGCTTTATGTTCTGTAAATACACCTTCAAGTTTTTAATATCAACCCTAGGTGATTTCAAGTCTTCTAAAGTAATTCTAGTGCCGAAAAACCCGAATTAATTGCTAGTTTCGCTTCCTTGTTCTTGTGGCAGAATTGAAGGGATATTTCGAGGAAAATTAAGGTCAAATTGGAGTTGTTCTTTCTGTTTAAAGGTAATGAACCTCTTACTCTATATATATGTATGTATCATGTATTTCATGTCAGTAGCCCTCAGAGGTACCCAGATGTCACAGGTTGTATATTCCCTATCACTGTTTACATTATTGTTCTTACTTATGCTATTCTGCCTTACATACTCAGTACTTTATTCGTACTGACGTCCTTTTTATTTGTGGACGCTGCATGTCGTGCTGCAGGTCCTGATAGACGGGTAGACGCAGCTCCCCCATCACAGTAGGCTATCCGGTTCAGCGTTATTGGCAAGATCCTTTCTCCGGACTTGCCGTGGTCTTGGTATGCATTTTTGTTATAGACATTATGGGTATGTCGGGGCCCTGTTCCGGCAATGTTGTAGCACTTATGTTCTTTTAGAGGCTCATAGACAGGTGTCGACTCATGTATGGTTTGGAATGCCTTGTCGGCTGATTTTTGTTGTATAGTCTTTCATGGCACCATGGTAGCTCGTACCTTATATATAGTTTCTTGACAGTCTTGTCGTCCCATGTTACGTATGTTCATGACATTATCTTTCATTGTTGGATGTTCATGATCCATGTCTTTCATTTATATTGGTCTTGTCGGCCCTTAAAGATAATAAGGAAGGTTAGATAAAATGTACGTTGGTGCTCGGCAAGTATGGCCCGGGTGCTAGTCATGACCCTCCAGTTGGGTCGTGACAATTCTCCTTCAACTCCCCAGGCATTGTTTAATCCAAAAAGTCCGAACCTTCATTCCCAAAAGTCTAAGGTTGACTATGCGACCAAAGTGCAGCCTGCAAAATGGTTATGTGGTCGCATATTTGACCGTGAAATCAACATTAAAAAAGCCCCAAAAAACTGCCTCACTCTACATCCATTCTGCGGTCCAAAGAGTGGTTCTGCGGCCATAGAACGGACTGCAGAAATGCCTACTTTGCGACCATTCTACGGTCCGTAGAGATGTTCGGCGGCTGCAGAACGGGCCAAAAAAATGCCTACTTTTGCCCAACATTCTCCTTCAACTCCCCAGGCACTGTTCAATCCAAAAAGTCCAAACCTCCCTTTGCAAAAGTCTAGGGATGACTATGCGACCAAAGTGCGACCCGTGAAATGCTTATGCGGTCGCATTATTGCCGCGAAATCGACATCAAAAATGCCCCAGAAAACTGCCTCACTCCGCGACCATTCTGCAGTCCGTAGAGAGGTTTTGCGGCCGTAGAACGGGGCACAGAAATGCCTACTTCTGCCCAACATTTTCCAATAAATCACCAGGTACTATTCAATCTAAAAAGTTCGAACCTCCATTCGCTAAAGTCTAAGGATGACTGTGCGACCAAAGTGCGGCCCACAAAATAGTTATGCGATCGCAGAAATTGCCGCGACATTGACATCAAAAATGCCCCAGAAAACTGCCTAACTCCGCGACCATTCTGCAGTCCGTAGAGTGGTTTTGCGGCCGCAGAACGGGGCACAAAAATGCCTACTTCTGCCCAACATTTTCCTTTAAATCACCAGGCACTATTCAATCCAAAAAGTCCGAACCTTGCTTCGTAAAAGTCTAAGGATGACTGTGCGACCAAAGTGCAGCCCGCGAAACGGTTATGCGATAGCAGAAAATGTCGCGAAATCGACATCAAAAACGCGCCCGAAAACTGCCTCACTCTGTGACCATTCTGCGGTGCGTAGAGTGGTTCTGCGGCCATAGAACGGGGCACAGAAATTCCTACTTGTGCCCAACATTTTCCTTTAAATCACCAGGCACTATTCAATCCAAAAAGTCCGAACCTCCCTTCGTAAAAGTCTAAGGATGACTGTGCGGCCAAAGTGCGACCCGCGAAATGCTTATGCGGTCGCATTATTGACCGCGAAATCGACATAAAAAATGCCCCATAAAACTGCCTCACTCCCCAACCAATCTGCGCTCCGTAGAGTGGTTTTGCGGCTGCATAACGGGTCACAGAAATGCCTACTTCTGCCCAACATTTTCCTTTAATTCACCAGGCACTATTCAATCCAAAAAGTCCGAACCTCCCTTCGCAAAAGTCTAAGGATTATTGTGCGACCAAAGTGCGGCCCTCGAAACGGTTATGCGATCGCAGATATAGCCGCGAAATAGACATAAAAAATGCCCCATAAAACTGACTCACTTTGCAACCATTCAACGGTCCGCATACAGGTTTTAAGGCCGCAAAACGGGCCACTGAAAATGCCTACTTCTGCCCAACATTTTCTTTAAATCACCAGGCACTATTTAATTGAAAAGTTCCGAACCTCCCTTCGCAAAAGTCTAAGGATGACTGTGCGACCAAAGTGCGGCCCGCGAAATGGTTATGCGTTCGCAGAAATTGCCGCGAAATCGACATCAAAAACGCCCTAGAAAACTACCTCACTTTGCGACCATTCTGCGGTCCGTAGAGAGGTTCTGCGGCAGCAAAACGGGCCACTGAAATGCCTACTTCTGACCAACATTTCCCTTTAAATCACCAGGTACTATTTAATCCAAAAAGTCCGAACCTCACATCGCAAAAGTCTAAGGATGATTGTGCGACCAAAGTGTGTCCCGCGAAACGGTTATTCGATCGCAAAAATAGCCGCAAAATTGACATCAAAAACTCCCCAGAAAACTGCCTCACTCTGCGACCATTCTGCAGTCCACAGAGAGGATTTGCGGCCGCAGAACGGGGCACAGAAATTCCTACTTCTGCCCAACATTTTCCTTTAAATCACCAGGCACTATTCAATCCAAAAAGTTTGAATCTCCCTTCGCAAAAGTCTAAGGATGACTGTGCGACCAAATTGCGTGCCCGCGAAATAGGTATGCGATCGTAGAAATTGCCGCAAAATCGACATCAAAAATGCCCCAGAAAACTGCCTCACTCCGCGACCATTCTGCAGTCCGTAGAGAGGTTTTGCGGCCGCAGAACGGGGCACAGAAATGCCTACTTCTGCCCAACATTTTCCAATAAATCACCAGGTACTATTCAATCTAAAAAGTCTGAACCTCCATTCGCTAAAGTCTAAGGATGACTGTGCGACCAAAGTGCGGCCCACAAAATAGTTATGCGATCGCAGAAATTGCCGCGACATTGACATCAAAAATGCCCCAGAAAACTGCCCAACTCCGCGACCATTCTGCAGTCCGTAGAGTGGTTTTGCGGCCGCAGAACGGGGCACAGAAATGCCTACTTCTGCCCAACATTTTCCTTTAAATCACCAGGCACTATTCAATCCAAAAAGTCCGAACCTTGCTTCGTAAAAGTCTAAGGATGACTGTGCGACCAAAGTGCAGCCCGCGAAACGGTTATGCGATAGCAGAAAATGTCGCGAAATCGACATCAAAAACGTGCCCAAAAACTGCCTCACTTTGTGACCATTCTGCGGTCCGTAGAGTGGTTCTGCGGCCATAGAACGGGGCACAGAAATTCCTACTTCTGCCCAACATTTTCCTTTAAATCACCAGGCACTATTCAATCCAAAAAGTCCGAACCTCCCTTCGTAAAAGTCTAAGGATGACTGTGCGACCAAAGTGCGGCCCGCGAAACGGTTATGCGATCGCAGAAATAGCAGCGAAATCGACATAAAAAATGCCCCAGAAAACTGCCTCACTCTGCGACCAATCTACGGTCCGCAGAGAGGTTCTGCGGCCGCAGAACGGGCCACTGAAATGCCTACTTCTGCCCAATATTTTCCTTTAAATCACCAGGCACTATTCAATCCAAAAAGTCCAAACCTCCCTTCGCAAAAGTCTAAGGATGACTGTGCGACCAAAGTGCGGCCCGTGAAATGGTTATGTGATCGCAGAAATTGACCGCAAAATCGACATCAAAAGAGCCCTAGAAAATTGCCTCACTCCGCAACCAATCTGCGGTCCGAAGAGTGGTTCTGCGGCCGCAGAACGGGGCACAAAAATGCCTACTTGTGCCCAACATTTTCCTTTAAATCACCAGGCACTATTCAATCCTAAAAGTCCGAACCTCCCTTCGTAAAAGTCTAAGGATGACTGTGCGGCCAAAGTGCGACCCGCGAAATGCTTATGCGGTCGCATTATTGACCGCGAAATTGACATAAAAAATGCCCCAGAAAACTGCCTCACTCCCCGACCAATCTGCGCTCCATAGAGTGGTTTTGCGGCCGCATAACGGGTCACAGAAATGCCTACTTCTGCCCAACATTTTCCTTTAATTCACCAGGCACTATTCAATCCAAAAAGTCCGAACCTCCCTTCGCAAAAGTCTAAGGATTATTGTGCGACCAAAGTGCGGCCCGCGAAACGGTTATGCGATCGCAGATATAGCCGCGAAATAGACATCAAAAATGCCCCATAAAACTGACTCACTTTGCAACTATTCAACGGTCCGCATAGAGGTTTTAAGGCCGCAAAACGGGCCACTGAATATGCCTACTTCTGCCCAACATTTTCTTTAAATCACCAGGCACTATTTAATCGAAAAAGTCCGAACCTCCCTTCGCAAAAGTCTAAGGATGACTGTGCGACCAAAGTGCAGCCCGCGAAATGGTTATGCGTTAGCAGAAATTGCCGCGAAATTGACATAAAAAATGCCCTAGAAAACTACCTCACTTTGCAACCATTCTGCGGTCCGTAGAGAGGTTCTGCGGCAGCAAAACGGGCCACTGAAATGCCTACTTCTGACCAACATTTCCCTTTAAATCACCAGGTACTATTTAATCCAAAAAGTCCGAACCTCACATCGCAAAAGTCTAAGGATGATTGTGCGACCAAAGTGTGTCCCGCAAAACGGTTATTCGATCGCAAAAATAGCCGCAAAATTGACATCAAAAACTCCCCAGCAAACTGCCTCAGTCTACGACCATTCTGCGGTCCACAGAGAGGATTTGCGGCCGCAGAACGGGGCACAGAAATTCCTACTTCTGCCCAACATTTTCCTTTAAATCACCAGGCACTATTCAATCCAAAAAGTTTGAATCTCCCTTCGCAAAAGTCTAAGGATGACTGTGCGACCAAATTGCGTGCCCGCAAAATAGGTATGCGATCGTAGAAATTGCCGCGAAATCGACATCAAAAATGCCCCAGAAAACTGCCTCACTCCGCGACCATTCTGCAGTCCGTAGAGAGGTTTTGCGGCCGCAGAACGGGGCACAGAAATGCCTACTTCTGCCCAACATTTTCCAATAAATCACCAGGTACTATTCAATCTAAAAAGTCTGAACCTCCATTCGCTAAAGTCTAAGGATGACTGTGCGACCAAAGTGCGGCCCACAAAATAGTTATGCGATCGCAGAAATTGCCGCGACATTGACATCAAAAATGCCCCAGAAAACTGCCCAACTCCGCGACCATTCTGCAGTCCGTAGAGTGGTTTTGCGGCCGCAGAACGGGGCACAGAAATGCCTACTTCTGCCCAACATTTTCCTTTAAATCACCAGGCACTATTCAATCCAAAAAGTCCGAACCTTGCTTCGTAAAAGTCTAAGGATGACTGTGCGACCAAAGTGCAGCCCGCAAAACGGTTATGCGATAGCAGAAAATGTCGCGAAATCGACATCAAAAACGCGCCCGAAAACTGCCTCAGTTTGTGACCATTCTGCGGTCCGTAGAGTGGTTCTGCGGCCATAGAACGGGACACAGAAATTCCTACTTCTGCCCAACATTTTCCTTTAAATCACCAGGCACTATTCAATCCAAAAAGTCCGAACCTCCCTTCGTAAAAGTCTAAGGATGACTGTGCGACCAAAGTGCGGCCCGCGAAACGGTTATGCGATCGCAGAAATAGCAGCGAAATCGACATCAAAAATGCCCCAGAAAACTGCCTCACTCTGCGACCAATCTACGGTCCGCAGAGAGGTTCTGCGGCCGCAGAACGGGCCACTGAAATGCCTACTTCTGCCCAATATTTTCCTTTAAATCACCAGGCACTATTCAATCCAAAAAGTCCAAACCTCCCTTCGCAAAAGTCTAAGGATGACTGTGCGACCAAAGTGCGGCCCGTGAAATGGTTATGTGATCGCAGAAATTGACCGCAAAATCGACATCAAAAAAGCCCTAGAAAATTGCCTCACTCCGCAACCAATCTGCGGTCCGAAGAGTGGTTCTGCGGCCGCAGAACGGGGCACAAAAATGCCTACTTGTGCCCAACATTTTCCTTTAAATCACCAGGCACTATTCAATCCTAAAAGTCCGAACCTCCCTTCGTAAAAGTCTAAGGATGACTGTGCGGCCAAAGTGCGACCCGCGAAATGCTTATGCGGTCGCATTATTGACCGCGAAATCGACATAAAAAATGCCCCAGAAAACTGCCTCACTCCCCGACCAATCTGCGCTCCGTAGAGTGGTTTTGCGGCCGCATAACGGGTCACAGAAATGCCTACTTCCGCCCAACATTTTCCTTTAATTCACCAGGCACTATTCAATCCAAAAAGTCCGAACCTCCCTTCGCAAAAGTCTAAGGATGATTGTGCGACCAAAGTGCGGCCCGCGAAACGGTTATGCGATCGCAAAAATATCCGCAAAATCAACATCAAAAATGCCTCAGAAAACTGCCTCACTTTGCGACCATTCTACGGTCCGCAGAGAGGTTCTGCGGCTGCTGAACGGGCCACTGAAATGCCTACTTCTGACCAACATTTCCCTTTAAATCACCAGGTACTATTTAATCCAAAAAGTCCGAACCTCACATCGCAAAAGTCTAAGGATGATTGTGCGACCAAAGTGTGTCCCGCAAAACGGTTATTCGATCGCAAAAATAGCCGCAAAATTGACATCAAAAACTCCCCAGCAAACTGCCTCAGTCTACGACCATTCTGCGGTCCACAGAGAGGATTTGCGGCCGCAGAACGGGGCACAGAAATTCCTACTTCTGCCCAACATTTTCCTTTAAATCACCAGGCACTATTCAATCCAAAAAGTTTGAATCTCCCTTCGCAAAAGTCTAAGGATGACTGTGCGACCAAATTGCGTGCCCGCAAAATAGGTATGCGATCGTAGAAATTGCCGCGAAATCGACATCAAAAATGCCCCAGAAAACTGCCTCACTCCGCGACCATTCTGCAGTCCGTAGAGAGGTTTTGCGGCCGCAGAACGGGGCACAGAAATGCCTACTTCTGCCCAACATTTTCCAATAAATCACCAGGTACTATTCAATCTAAAAAGTCTGAACCTCCATTCGCTAAAGTCTAAGGATGACTGTGCGACCAAAGTGCGGCCCACAAAATAGTTATGCGATCGCAGAAATTGCCGCGACATTGACATCAAAAATGCCCCAGAAAACTGCCCAACTCCGCGACCATTCTGCAGTCCGTAGAGTGGTTTTGCGGCCGCAGAACGGGGCACAGAAATGCCTACTTCTGCCCAACATTTTCCTTTAAATCACCAGGCACTATTCAATCCAAAAAGTCCGAACCTTGCTTCGTAAAAGTCTAAGGATGACTGTGCGACCAAAGTGCAGCCCGCAAAACGGTTATGCGATAGCAGAAAATGTCGCGAAATCGACATCAAAAACGCGCCCGAAAACTGCCTCAGTTTGTGACCATTCTGCGGTCCGTAGAGTGGTTCTGCGGCCATAGAACGGGGCACAGAAATTCCTACTTCTGCCCAACATTTTCCTTTAAATCACCAGGCACTATTCAATCCAAAAAGTCCGAACCTCCCTTCGTAAAAGTCTAAGGATGACTGTGCGACCAAAGTGCGGCCCGCGAAACGGTTATGCGATCGCAGAAATAGCAGCGAAATCGACATCAAAAATGCCCCAGAAAACTGCCTCACTCTGCGACCAATCTACGGTCCGCAGAGAGGTTCTGCGGCCGCAGAACGGGCCACTGAAATGCCTACTTCTGCCCAATATTTTCCTTTAAATCACCAGGCACTATTCAATCCAAAAAGTCCAAACCTCCCTTCGCAAAAGTCTAAGGATGACTGTGCGACCAAAGTGCGGCCCGTGAAATGGTTATGTGATCGCAGAAATTGACCGCAAAATCGACATCAAAAAAGCCCTAGAAAATTGCCTCACTCCGCAACCAATCTGCGGTCCGAAGAGTGGTTCTGCGGCCGCAGAACGGGGCACAAAAATGCCTACTTGTGCCCAACATTTTCCTTTAAATCACCAGGCACTATTCAATCCTAAAAGTCCGAACCTCCCTTCGTAAAAGTCTAAGGATGACTGTGCGGCCAAAGTGCGACCCGCGAAATGCTTATGCGGTCGCATTATTGACCGCGAAATCGACATAAAAAATGCCCCAGAAAACTGCCTCACTCCCCGACCAATCTGCGCTCCGTAGAGTGGTTTTGCGGCCGCATAACGGGTCACAGAAATGCCTACTTCCGCCCAACATTTTCCTTTAATTCACCAGGCACTATTCAATCCAAAAAGTCCGAACCTCCCTTCGCAAAAGTCTAAGGATGATTGTGCGACCAAAGTGCGGCCCGCGAAACGGTTATGCGATCGCAAAAATATCCGCAAAATCAACATCAAAAATGCCTCAGAAAACTGCCTCACTTTGCGACCATTCTACGGTCCGCAGAGAGGTTCTGCGGCTGCTGAACGGGCCACTGAAATGCCTACTTCTTCCCAACATTTTCCTTTAAATCACCAGGCACTATTCAATCCAAAAAGTCCGAACCTTCCTTCGTAAAAGTGTAAGGATGACTGTGCGACCAAAGTGCAGCCAGCGAAACGGTTATGCGATCGCAGAAATTGACCGCGAAATCGACATCAAAAAAGCCCCAGAAAACTGCCTCACTCCGCGACCAATCTGCGGTCCGTAGAGTGGTTCTGCGGCCGCAGAACGGGGCACAGAAATGCCTACTTCTGCCCATAATTTTCCTTTAAATCACCAGGCACTATTCAATCTAAAAAGTCTGAACCTCCCTTCGTAAAAGTCTAAGGATGACTGTGCGACCAAAGTGCGGCCCGCGAAACGATTATGCGATCGCAGATATAGCCGCGAAATCGACAATAAAAATGCCCCAGAAAACTGCCTCACTCTGCGACCATTCTACGGTCCGCAGAGAGGTTCTGCGGCCGCAGAACGGGCCACAGAAATGCCTACTTCTTCCCAACATTTTCCTTTAAATCACCAGGCACTATTCAATTCAAAAATTCAGAACATTCCTTCGTAAAAGTCTAAGGATGATTGTGCGACAAAAGTGCGGCCAGCAAAACGGTTATGCGATCGCAGAAATAGCCGCGAAATCGACGTCAAAAATGCCCCAGAAAACTGCCTCACTCTGCGACTATTCTTCGGTCCGAAGAGTGGTTCTACGGCCGCAGAACGGGGCAAAGAAATGCCTACTTCTGCCCAACATTTTCCTTTAAATCACCAGGCACTATTCAATCCAAAAAGTCCGAACCTCCATTCGTAAAAGTCTAAGGATGACTATGGGACCAAAGTGCGGCCCGCGAAACAGTTATGCGATCGCAGAAATAGCCGCGAAATTGACATAAAAAATGCCCCAGAAAACTGCCTCACTCTGCGACCATTCTACGGTCCGCAGAGAGGTTCTGCGGCCGCAGAACGGGGCACAAAAATGCCTACTTCTGCCCAACATTTTCCTTTAAATCACCAGGCACTATTCAATCCAAAAAGACCGAACCTCCCTTCGTAAAAGTCTAAGGATGACTGTGCGACCAAAGTGCGGCCCGCGAAACGGTTATGCGATCGCAGAAATAGCAGCGAAATCGACATCAAAAATGCCCCAGAAAACTGCCTCAGTCTGCGACCAATCTACAGTCCGCAGAGAGGTTCTGCGGCCGCAGAACGGGCCACTGAAATGCCTACTTCTGCCCAATAATTTCCTTTAAATCACCAGGCACTATTCAATCCAAAAAGTCCAAACCTCCATTCGCAAAAGTCTAAGGATGACTGTGCGACCAAAGTGCGGCCCGTGAAATGGTTATGTGATCGCAGAAATTGACCGCAAAATCGACATCAAAAAAGCCCTAGAAAATTGCCTCACTCCGCAACCAATCTGCGGTCCGAAGTGTGGTTCTGCGGCCGCAGAACGGGGCACAAAAGTGCCTACTTGTGCCCAACATTTTCCTTTAAATCAACAGGCACTATTCAATACAAAAAGTCCGAACCTTCCTTCGTAAAAGTGTAAGGATGACTGTGCGACCAAAGTGCGGCCAGCAAAACGGTTATGCGATCGCCGAAATTGACCGCGAAATCGACATCAAAAAAGCCCCAGAAAACTGCCTTACTCCGCGACCAATCTGCGGTCCATAGAGTTGTTCTGCGGCCACAGAACGGGGCACAGAAATGCTTACTTCTACCCAATATTTTCCTTTAAATCACCAGGCACTATTCAATCCAAAAAGTCCGAACCTCCCTTCGTAAAAGTCTAAGGATGACTGTGCGACAAAAGTGCGGCCCGCGAAATGATTATGCGATCGTAGAAATAGCCGCGAAATCGACTATAAAAATGCCCCAGAAAACTGCCTCACTCTGCGACCATTCTACGGTCCGCAGAGAGGTTCTGCGGCCGCAAAACGGGCCACTGAAATGCCTACTTCTGCCCAACATTTTCCTTTAAATCACCAGGCACTATTCAATCAAAAACGTCCGAACCTTCCTTCGCAAAGGTCTAAGGATGACTGTGCGACCAAAGTGCGGCCTGCGAAACGGTTATGCGATCGTAGAAAACTGCCTCACTCCGCGACCAATCTGCGGTCCGTAGAGTGGTTCTGCGGCCGCAAAACAGGGCACATAAATGCCTACTTATGCCCAACATTTTCCTTTAAATCACCAGGCACTATTAAATCCAAAAAGTCCGAACCTCCCTTCGTAAAAGTCTAAGGATGACTGTGCGACCAAAGTGCGGCCCGCGAAACGGTTATGTGGTCGCAAAAATAGCCGAGAAATCGACATCAAAAATTCCTCAGAAAACTGCCTCACTTTGCGACCATTCTACGGTCCGCAGAGAGGTTCTGCGGCCGCATAACGGGCAACTGAAATGCCTACTTCTACCCAACATTTTCCTTTAAATCACCAGGCACTATTCAATCCAAAAAGTCCAAACCTTCTTTCTTAAAAGTGTAAGGATGACTGCGCGACCAATGTGCGGCTAGCGAAACGGTTATGTGATCACAGAAATTGACCACGAAATCGACATCAAAAAAGCCCTAGAAAACTGCCTCACTCCGCGACCAATCTGCGGTCCGTAGAGTGGTTCTGCGGCCGCAGAACGGGGCACAGAAATGCCTACTTCTGCCCAACATTTTCCTTTAAATCACCAGGCACTATTCAATCCAAAAAGTTCGAACCTCCCTTCTCAAAAGTCTAAGGATGACTGTATGACCAAAGTGCGGCCAGCGAAACGGTTATGCGATCGCAAAATAGCCGCGAAATCGACATCAAAAATACCTCAGAAAACTGCCTCACTTTGCGACCATTCTACGGTCCGCAGAGAGGTTCTGCGGCCGCAGAACGTGCCAGAACGTGCCACTGAAATGCCTACTTCTGCCCAACATTTTCCTTTAAATCACCAGGCACTATTCAATACAAAAAGTCTGAACCTTCCTTCGTAAATGTGTAAGGATGACTGTGCGACCAAAGTGCGGCCAGCGAAACGGTTATGCGATCGCAGAAATTGACCGCGAAATCGACATCAAAAAAGCCCCAGAAAACTTCCTCACTCCGCGACCAATCTGCGGTCCGTAGAGTTGTTCTGCGACCGCAGAACGGGGCACAGAAATGCCTACTTCTGCCTAACATTTTCCTTTAAATCACCAGGCACTATTAAATCCAAAAAGTCCGAACCTCCCTACGTAAAAGTCTAAGGATGATTGTGCGACCAAAGTGTGGCCCGCAAAATGGTTATTCGATCGCAAAATTAGCCGCGAAATCGACATCAAAAACTCCCCAGAAAACTGCCTCACTCTGCGACCATTCTGCGGTCCACGGAGAGGTTTTGGGGCCGCAGAACGGGGCACAGAAATGCCTACTTCTGCCCAACATTTTCCTTTAAATCACCACGCACTATTCAATCCAAAAAGTTTGAACCTCCCTTCGCGAAAGTCTAAGAATGACTGTGTGACCAAAGTGCGTGCCCGAAAATAGTTATGCGATCGTAGAAATTGCCAAGATATCGACATCAAAAACGCCCTAGAAAACTGCCTCACTCCGCGACCATTCTGCAGTCCGTAGAGAGGTTTTGCGGCCGCAGAACGGGGCACAGAAATGCCTACTTCTGCCCAACATTTTCCTATATATCACCAGGCACTATTCAATCCAAAAAGTCTGAACTTCCGTTCGCAAAAGTCTAGGGATGACTGTGCGACCAAAGTGCAGCCCGCAAAATAGTTATACGATCGCAGAAATTGCCGCGAAATTGACATAATAAACGCCCCAGAAAACTGCCTAACTCCGCGACCATTCTGCAGTCCGTAGAGTGGTTTTGCGGCCGCAGAACGGGGCACAGAAATGCCTACTTCTGCCCAACATTTTCCTTTAAATCACCAGGCACTATTCAATCCAAAAAGTCTGAACCTTGCTTCGTAAAAGTCAAAGGATGAATGTGCGACCAAAGTGCGGCCCGCGAAACGGTTATGCGATAGCAGAAAATGTCGCAAAATCGACATCAAAAATGCGCCCGAAAACTGCCTCACTCTGCGACCATTCTGCGGTCCGTAGAGTGGTTCAGCGGCCGTAGAATGGGCCACTGAAATGCCTACTTCTGCCCAAAATTTTACTTTAAATCACCAGGCACTATTCAATCCAAAAAGTCCGAACCTCCCTTCGTAAAAGTCTAAGGATGACTGTGCGACCAAAGTGCGGCCCGCGAAATGGTTATGCGATCACAGAAATAGCTGCGAAATCGACATCAAAAATGCCCCAGAAAACTACCTCACTATGTGATCCTTCTACGTTCCGCAGAGAGGTTCTGCGGCCGCAGAACGGGCCACTGAAATGCCTACTTCTGCCCAACATTTTCCTTTAAATCACCAGGCACTATTCAATCCAAAAAGTCCGAACCTTCCTTCGTAAAAGTCTAAGGATGACTGTGCGACCAAAGAGTGGCCAGCGAAACGGTTATGCGATCGCACAAATAGCCGCGAAATCGACATCAAAAATGCCCCAGAAAACTTCCTCACTCTGTGACCATTCTTCGGTCCGTAGAGTGGTTCGGCGGCCGCAGAACGGGGCAAAGAAATGCCTACTTCTGCCCAATATTTTCCTTTAAATCACTAGGCACTATTCAATCCAAAAATTCCGAACCTCCCTTCGTAAAAGTCTAAGGATGACTGTGCGACCAAAGTGCGGCCCGCAAAACGGTTATGCGATCGCAGAAATTGACCGCAAAATCGACATCAAAAAAGCCCTAGAAAACTGCCTCATTTTGCAACCAATCTGCGGTCCGTAGAGTGGTTTTGCGGCCGCAGAACGGGGCACAGAAATGCCTACTTCTGCCCAACATTTTCCTTTAAATCACCAGGCACTATTCAATCCAAAAAGTCAGAACCTTGCTTCTTAAAAGTCTAAGGATGACTGTGCGACCAAAGTGCGGCCCGCAAAACGGTTATGCGATCGCAGAAATTGACCTCGAAATCGACATCAAAAAAGACCCAGAAAACTGCCTCACTCCGTGACCAATCTGCGGTCCGTAGAGTGGTTCTGCGGAAGCAAAACGGGGCATAGAAATGCCTACTTCTGCCCAACAGTTTCCTTTAAATCACCAGGCACTATTCAATCCAAAAAGTCCGAACCTCCCTTCGCAAAAGTCTAAGGATGACTGTGCGACCAAAGTGCGGCCCGCGAAACGGTTATTCGATCGCAGAAATTGACCGCAAAATCGACATAAAAAAAGCCCTAGAAAACTGCCTCACTCCGCAACCAATCTGCGGTCCGTAGAGTGGTTCTGCGGCCGCAGAACGGGGCACAAAAATGCCTACTTGTGCCCAACATTTTCCTTTAAATCACCAGGCACTATTCAATCCTAAAAGTCCGAACCTCCCTTCATAAAAGTCTAATGATGACTGTGCAACCAAAGTGCGGCCCGCGAAACGGTTATGCGATCGCAGAAATAGCCGCGAAATCGACATCAAAAACGCCCCAGAAAACTGCCTCACTCCGCGACCATTCTGCGGTCCATAGAGTGGTTCTACGGCTGCAGAACAGGGCACAGAAATGCCTACTTCTGCCCAACATTTTCCTTTAAATCACCAAGCAGTATTCAATCCAAAAAGTTCGAACCTCCCTTCGTAAACGTCTAAGGATGACTGTGCGACCAAAGTGCGGCCCGCGAAACGGTTATGCGATCGCAAAAATAGCCGCGAAATCGACATAAAAAATGCCTCAGAAAACTGCCTCACTTTGCGACCATTCTACGGTCCGCAGAGAGGTTTTGCGGCAGCAGAACGGGCCACTGAAATGCCTACTTCTGCCCAACATTTTCCTTTAAATCACCAGGCACTATTCAATCCAAAAAGTCAGAACCTTTCTTCGTAAAAGTCTAAGGATGACTGTGCGACCAAAGTGCGGCCAGCGAAACGGTTATGCGATCGCAGAAATAGCCGCGAAATAGACATCAAAAATGCCCCAGAAAATTGCCTCACTCTGCGACCATTCTTCGGTCCGAAGAATGGTTCTGCGGCCGCAGAACGGGGCAAAGAAATGCCTACTTCTGCCCAACATTTTCCTTTAAATTACCAGGCACTATTCAATCCAAAAAGTCCGAACCTCCGTTCGTAAAAGTCTAAGAATGACTGTGCGACCAAAGTGCGGCCCGCGAAACGGCTATGCGATCGCAGAAATAGCCGCGAAATCGACATCAAAAACGCCCCAGAAAACTGCCTCACTCCGCGACCATTCTGCGGTCCGTAGAGTGGTTCTACGGCTGCAGAACAGGGCACAGAAATGCCTACTTCTGCCCAACATTTTCCTTTAAATCACCAGGCACTATTCAATCCAAAAAGTTCGAACCTCCCTTCGTAAATGTCTAAGGATGACTGTGCGACCAAAGTGCGGCCCGCGAAACAGTTATGCGATCGCAAAAATAGCCGCGAAATCGACATCAAAAATGCCTCAGAAAACTGCCTCACTTTGCGACCATTCTACGGTCCGCAGAGAGGTTCTGCGGCAGCAGAACGGGCCACTGAAATGCCTACTTCTGCCCAACATTTTCCTTTAAATCACCAGGCACTATTCAATCCAAAAAGTCCGAACCTTCCTTCGTAAAAGTCTAAGGATGACTGTGCGACCAAAGAGTGGCCAGCGAAACGGTTATGCGATCGCAGAAATAGCCGCGAAATCGACATCAAAAATGCCCCAGAAAACTTCCTCACTCTGTGACCATTCTTCGGTCTGTAGAGTGGTTCTGCGGCCGCAGAACGGGGCAAAGAAATGCCTACTTCTGCCCAATATTTTCCTTTAAATCACTAGGCACTATTCAATCCAAAAATTCCGAACCTCCCTTCGCAAAAGTCTAAGGATGACTGTGCGACCAAAGTGCGGCCCGCGAAACGGTTATTCGATCACAGAAATTGACCGCAAAATCGACATAAAAAAAGCCCTAGAAAACTGCCTCACTCCGCAACCAATCTGCGGTCCGTAGAGTGGTTCTGCGGCCGCAGAACGGGGCACAAAAATGCCTACTTGTGCCCAACATTTTCCTTTAAATCACCAGGCACTATTCAATCCAAAAAGTCCGAACCTCCCTTCGTAAAAGTCTAAGGATGACTGTGTGACCAAAGTGCGGCCCGCGAAACGGTTATGCGATCGTAGAAATTGACCGCAAAATCGACATCAAAAACGCCCCAGAAAACTGGCTCACTCCGCAACCAATCTACGGTCCGTAGAGTGGTTCTGCGGCCGCAGAACAGGGCACAAAAATGCCTACTTCTGCCCAACATTTTCCTTTAAATCACAAGGCACTATTCAATCCAAAAAGTCCGAACTTCCCTTCGTAAAAGTCTAAGGATGACTGTGCGACCAAAGTGCGGCCCGCGAAACGGTTATGCGATCGCAAAAATAGCCGCGAAATCGACATCAAAAATGCCTCAGAAAACTGCCTCACTTTGCGACCATTCTACGGTCCGCAGAGTGGTTCTGCGGCCGCAGAACGGGGCAAAGAAATGCCTACTTCTGCCCAACATTTTCCTTTAAATCACCAGGCACTATTCAATCCAAAAAGTCCGAACCTCCCTTCGTAAAAGTCTAAGGATGACTGTGCGACCAAAGTGCGGCCCGCGAAACGGTTATGCGATCGCAAAAATAGCCGCGAAATCGACATCAAAAATGCCTCAGAAAACTGCCTCACTTTGCGACCATTCTACGGTCCGCAGAGAGGTTCTGCGGCCGCAGAACGGGCCACTGAAATGCCTACTTCTGCCCAATATTTTCCTTTAAATCACCAGGTACTATTCAATCCAAAAAGTCAGAACCTTCCTTCGTAAAAGTCTAAGGATGACTGTGCGACCAAAGTGCGGCCAGCGAAACGGTTATGCGATCGCAGAAATAGCCGCGAAATCGACATCAAAAATGCCCCAGAAAACTTCCTCAATCTGCGACCATTCTTCGGTCCGAAGAGTGGTTCTGCGGCCGCAGAAAGGGGCAAAGAAATGCCTACTTCTGCCAAATATTTTCCTTTAAATCACCAGGCACTATTCAATCCAAAAAGACCGAACCTCCCTTCGTAAAAGTCTAAGGATGACTGTGTGACCAAAGTGCGGCCCGCGAAACGGTTATGCGATCGTAGAAATTGACCGCAAAATCGACATAAAAAAAGCCCTAGAAAACTGGCTCACTCCGCAACCAATCTACGGTCCGTAGAGTGGTTCTGCGGCCGCAGAACAGGGCACAAAAATGCCTACTTCTGCCCAACATTTTCCTTTAAATCACCAGGCACTATTCAATCCAAAAAGTCCGAACTTCCCTTCGTAAAAGTCTAAGGATGACTGTGCGACCAAAGTGCGGCCCGCCAAACGGTTATGCGATCGCAAAAATAGCCGCGAAATCGACATCTAAAATGCCTCAGAAAACTGCCTCACTTTGCGACCATTTTACGGTCCGCGGAGAGGTTCTTCGGCCGCAGAACGGGCCACTGAAATGCCTACTTCTGCCCAACATTTTCCTTTAAATCACCAGGCACTATTCAATCCAAAAAGTCAGAACCTTCCTTCGTAAAAGTCTAAGGATGACTGTGCGACCAAAGTGCGGCCAGCGAAACGGTTATGCGATCGCAGAAATAGCCGCGAAATCGACATCAAAAATGCCCCAGAAAACTGCCTCACTCTGCGACCATTCTTCGGTCCGAAGAGTGGTTCTGCGGCCGCAGAAAGGGGCAAAGAAATGCCTACTTCTGCCCAACATTTTCCTTTAAATCACCAGGCACTATTCAATCCAAAAAGTCCAAACCTTCCTTCGTAAAAGTCTAAGGATGACTGTGTGACCAAAGTGCGTCCCGCGAAACGGTTATGCGATCGCAGAAATTGACCGCAAAATCGACATAAAAAAAGCCCTAGAAAACTGCCTCACTCCGCAACCATTCTACGGTCCGCAGAGAGGTTCTGCGGCCGCAGAACGGGGCAAAGAAATGCCTACTTCTGCCCAACATTTTCCTTTAAATCACCAGGCACTATTCAATCCAAAAAGTCAGAACCTTCCTTCGTAAAAGTCTAAGGATTACTGTGCGACCAAAGTGCGGCCAGCGAAACGGTTATGCGATCGCAGAAATAATCGCGAAATCGACATCAAAAATGCCCCAGAAAACTGCCTCACTCTGCGACCATTCTTCGGTCCGAAGAGTGGTTCTGCGGCCGCAGAACGGGGCAAAGAAATGCCTACTTCTGCCCAACATTTTCCTTTAAATCACCAGGCACTATTCAATCCAAAAAGTCCGAACCTCCCTTCGTAAAAGTCTAAGGATGACTGTGCGACCAAAGTGCGGCCCGCGAATTGGTTATGCGATCGCAGAAATTGACCGCAAAATTGACATAAAAAAGCCCTAGAAAACTGCCTCACTCCGCAACCAATCTGCGGTCCGTAGAGTGGTTCTGCGGCCGCAGAACGGGGCACAAAAATGCCTACTTGTGCCCAACATTTTCCTTTAAATCACCAGGCACTATTCAATCCTAAAAGTCCGAACCTCCCTTCGTAAAAGTCTAAGGATGACTGTGCGACCAAAGTGCGGCCCGCGAAACGGTTATGCGATCGCAGAAATAGCCGCGAAATCGACATCAAAAATGCCCCAGAAAACTGCCTCACTCTGCGACCATTCTGCGGTCCGTAGAGTGGTTCTACGGCCGCAGAACAGGGCACAGAAATGCCCACTTCTGCCCAACATTTTCCTTTAAATCACCAGGCACTATTCAATCCAAAAAGTCCAAACCTCCCTTCGCAAAAGTCTAAGGATGACTGTGCGACCATAGTGCGGCCCGCAAAACGGTTATGCGATCGCAGAAATTGACCTCGAAATCGACATCAAAAAAGCCCCAGAAAACTGCCTCACTCCGTGACCAATCTGCGGTCCGTAGAGTGGTTCTGCGGCCGCAGAACGGGGCACAAAAATGCGTACTTGTGCCCAACATTTTCCTTTAAATCACCAGGCACTATTCAATCCTAAAAGTCCGAACCTCCCTTTGTAAAAGTCTAATGATGACTGTGCGACCAAAGTGCGGCCCGCGAAACGGTTATGCGATCGCAGAAATTGCCGCGAAATCGACATCAAAAACGCCCCAGAAAACTGCCTCACTCCGCGACCATTCTGCGGTCCGTAGAGTGGTTCTACGGCCGCAGAATAGGGCACAGAAATGCCTACTTCTGCCCAACATTTTCCTTTAAATCACCAGGAACTATTCAATCATAAAAGTCCGAACCTCCCTTCGTAAAAGTCTAAGGATGACTGTGCGACCAAAGTGCGGCCCGCGAAACGGTTATGCGATCGCAAAAATAGCCGCGAAATCGACATAAAAAATGCCTCAGAAAACTGCCTCACTTTGCGACCATTCTAAGCTCCGCAGAGAGGTTCTGCGGCCGCAGAACGGGCCACTGAAATGCCTACTTCTTCCCAACATTTTCCTTTAAATCACCAGGCACTATTCAATCCAAAAAGTCTTAACCTTCCTTCGTAAAAGTGTAAGGATGACTGTGCGACCAAAGTGCGGCCAGCAAAATGGTTATGCGATCACAGAAATTGACCGCGAAATCGATATCAAAAAAGCCCCCGAAAACTGCCTCACTCCGCGACCAATATGCGGTCCGTAGAGTGGTTCTGCGGCCGCAGAACGGGGCACAGAAATGCCTACTTCTGCCCAACATTTTCCTTTAAATCACCAGGCACTATTCAATCCAAAAAGTCCGAACCTACCTTCGTAAAAGTCTAAGGATGACTGTGCGAACAAAGTGCGGCCCGCGAAACGATTATGCGATCGCAGAAATAGCCGCAAAATCGACAATAAAAATGCCCCAGAAAACTGCCTCACTCTGCGACCATTCTACGGTCCGCAGAGAGGTTCTGCGGCCACAGAACGGGCCACTGAAATGCCTACTTCTGCCCAACATTTTCCTTTAAATCACCAGGCACTATTCAATCCAAAAAGTCAGAACCTTCCTTCGTAAAAGTCTAAGGATGACTGTGCGACCAAAGTGCGGCCAGCGAAACGGTTATGCGATCGCAGAAATAGCCGCGAAATCGACATCAAAAATGCCCCAGAAAATTGCCTCACTCTGCGACCATTCTTCGGTCCGAAGAGTGGTTCTGCGGCCGCAAAACGGGGCAAAGAAATGCCTACTTCTGCCCAACATTTTCCTTTAAATCACCAGGCACTATTCAATCCAAAAAGTCCGAACCTCCCTTCGTAAAAGTCTAAGGATGACTATGCGACCAAAGTGCGGCCCGCGAAACAGTTATGCGATTGCAGAAATAGCCACGAAATCGACATAGAAAATGCCCCAGAAAACTGCCTCACTCTGCGACCATTCCACGGTCCGTAGAGAGGTTCTGCGGCCGCAGAACGGGACACAAAAATGCCTACTTCTGCCCAACATTTTCCTTTAAATCACCAGGCACTATTCAATCCTAAAAGTCCGAACCTCCCTTTGTAAAAGTCTAATGAAGACTGTGCGACCAAAGTGCAGCCCGCGAAACGGTATGCGATCGCAGAAATTGACCTCGAAATCGACATCAAAAAAGCCCCAGAAAACTGCCTCACTCCGTGACCAATCTGCGGTCCGTAGAGTGGTTCTGCGGAAGCAGAACGGGGCATAGAAATGCCTACTTCTGCCCAACATTTTCCTTTAAATCACCAGGCACTATTCAATCCAAAGAGTCCGAACCTCCCTTCGCAAAAGTCTAAGGATGACTGTGCAACCAAAGTGCAGCCCGCGAAACGGTTATGCGATCGCAGAAATTGACCGCAAAATCGACATAAAAAAAGCCCTAGAAAACTGCCTCACTCCGCATCCAATCTGCGGTCCGTAGAGTGGTTCTGCGGCCGCAGAACGGGGCACAAAAATGCCTACTTGTGCCCAACATTATCCTTTAAATCACCAGGCACTATTCAATCCTAAAAGTCCGAACCTCCCTTTGTAAAAGTCTAATGATGACTGTGCGACCAAAGTGCGGCCCGCGAAACGGTTATGCGATCGCAGAAATAGCCGCGAAATCGACATCAAAAATGCCCCAGAAAACTGCCTCACTCTGCGACCATTCCACGGTCCGTAGAGAGGTTCTGCGGCCGCAGAACGGGACACAAAAATGCCTACTTCTGCCCAACATTTTCCTTTAAATCACCAGGCACTATTCAATCCTAAAAGTCCGAACCTCCCTTTGTAAAAGTCTAATGAAGACTGTGCGACCAAAGTGCAGCCCGCGAAACGGTATGCGATCGCAGAAATTGACCTCGAAATCGACATCAAAAAAGCCCCAGAAAACTGCCTCACTCCGTGACCAATCTGCGGTCCGTAGAGTGGTTCTGCGGAAGCAGAACGGGGCATAGAAATGCCTACTTCTGCCCAACATTTTCCTTTAAATCACCAGGCACTATTCAATCCAAAGAGTCCGAACCTCCCTTCGCAAAAGTCTAAGGATGACTGTGCAACCAAAGTGCAGCCCGCGAAACGGTTATGCGATCGCAGAAATTGACCGCAAAATCGACATAAAAAAAGCCCTAGAAAACTGCCTCACTCCGCATCCAATCTGCGGTCCGTAGAGTGGTTCTGCGGCCGCAGAACGGGGCACAAAAATGCCTACTTGTGCCCAACATTATCCTTTAAATCACCAGGCACTATTCAATCCTAAAAGTCCGAACCTCCCTTTGTAAAAGTCTAAGGATGACTATGCGACCAAAGTGCGGCCCGCGAAACAGTTATGCGATTGCAGAAATAGCCACGAAATCGACATAGAAAATGCCCCAGAAAACTGCCTCACTCTGCGACCATTCCACGGTCCGTAGAGAGGTTCTGCGGCCGCAGAACGGGACACAAAAATGCCTACTTCTGCCCAACATTTTCCTTTAAATCACCAGGCACTATTCAATCCTAAAAGTCCGAACCTCCCTTTGTAAAAGTCTAATGAAGACTGTGCGACCAAAGTGCAGCCCGCGAAACGGTATGCGATCGCAGAAATTGACCTCGAAATCGACATCAAAAAAGCCCCAGAAAACTGCCTCACTCCGTGACCAATCTGCGGTCCGTAGAGTGGTTCTGCGGAAGCAGAACGGGGCATAGAAATGCCTACTTCTGCCCAACATTTTCCTTTAAATCACCAGGCACTATTCAATCCAAAGAGTCCGAACCTCCCTTCGCAAAAGTCTAAGGATGACTGTGCGACCATAGTGCGGCCCGCAAAACGGTTATGCGATCGCAGAAATTGACCTCGAAATCGACATCAAAAAAGCCCCAGAAAACTGCCTCACTCCGTGACCAATCTGCGGTCCGTAGAGTGGTTCTGCGGCCGCAGAACGGGGCACAAAAATGCGTACTTGTGCCCAACATTTTCCTTTAAATCACCAGGCACTATTCAATCCTAAAAGTCCGAACCTCCCTTTGTAAAAGTCTAATGATGACTGTGCGACCAAAGTGCGGCCCGCGAAACGGTTATGCGATCGCAGAAATTGCCGCGAAATCGACATCAAAAACGCCCCAGAAAACTGCCTCACTCCGCGACCATTCTGCGGTCCGTAGAGTGGTTCTACGGCCGCAGAATAGGGCACAGAAATGCCTACTTCTGCCCAACATTTTCCTTTAAATCACCAGGAACTATTCAATCATAAAAGTCCGAACCTCCCTTCGTAAAAGTCTAAGGATGACTGTGCGACCAAAGTGCGGCCCGCGAAACGGTTATGCGATCGCAAAAATAGCCGCGAAATCGACATAAAAAATGCCTCAGAAAACTGCCTCACTTTGCGACCATTCTAAGCTCCGCAGAGAGGTTCTGCGGCCGCAGAACGGGCCACTGAAATGCCTACTTCTTCCCAACATTTTCCTTTAAATCACCAGGCACTATTCAATCCAAAAAGTCTTAACCTTCCTTCGTAAAAGTGTAAGGATGACTGTGCGACCAAAGTGCGGCCAGCAAAATGGTTATGCGATCACAGAAATTGACCGCGAAATCGATATCAAAAAAGCCCCCGAAAACTGCCTCACTCCGCGACCAATATGCGGTCCGTAGAGTGGTTCTGCGGCCGCAGAACGGGGCACAGAAATGCCTACTTCTGCCCAACATTTTCCTTTAAATCACCAGGCACTATTCAATCCAAAAAGTCCGAACCTACCTTCGTAAAAGTCTAAGGATGACTGTGCGAACAAAGTGCGGCCCGCGAAACGATTATGCGATCGCAGAAATAGCCGCAAAATCGACAATAAAAATGCCCCAGAAAACTGCCTCACTCTGCGACCATTCTACGGTCCGCAGAGAGGTTCTGCGGCCACAGAACGGGCCACTGAAATGCCTACTTCTGCCCAACATTTTCCTTTAAATCACCAGGCACTATTCAATCCAAAAAGTCAGAACCTTCCTTCGTAAAAGTCTAAGGATGACTGTGCGACCAAAGTGCGGCCAGCGAAACGGTTATGCGATCGCAGAAATAGCCGCGAAATCGACATCAAAAATGCCCCAGAAAATTGCCTCACTCTGCGACCATTCTTCGGTCCGAAGAGTGGTTCTGCGGCCGCAAAACGGGGCAAAGAAATGCCTACTTCTGCCCAACATTTTCCTTTAAATCACCAGGCACTATTCAATCCAAAAAGTCCGAACCTCCCTTCGTAAAAGTCTAAGGATGACTATGCGACCAAAGTGCGGCCCGCGAAACAGTTATGCGATTGCAGAAATAGCCACGAAATCGACATAGAAAATGCCCCAGAAAACTGCCTCACTCTGCGACCATTCCACGGTCCGTAGAGAGGTTCTGCGGCCGCAGAACGGGACACAAAAATGCCTACTTCTGCCCAACATTTTCCTTTAAATCACCAGGCACTATTCAATCCTAAAAGTCCGAACCTCCCTTTGTAAAAGTCTAATGAAGACTGTGCGACCAAAGTGCAGCCCGCGAAACGGTATGCGATCGCAGAAATTGACCTCGAAATCGACATCAAAAAAGCCCCAGAAAACTGCCTCACTCCGTGACCAATCTGCGGTCCGTAGAGTGGTTCTGCGGAAGCAGAACGGGGCATAGAAATGCCTACTTCTGCCCAACATTTTCCTTTAAATCACCAGGCACTATTCAATCCAAAGAGTCCGAACCTCCCTTCGCAAAAGTCTAAGGATGACTGTGCAACCAAAGTGCAGCCCGCGAAACGGTTATGCGATCGCAGAAATTGACCGCAAAATCGACATAAAAAAAGCCCTAGAAAACTGCCTCACTCCGCATCCAATCTGCGGTCCGTAGAGTGGTTCTGCGGCCGCAGAACGGGGCACAAAAATGCCTACTTGTGCCCAACATTATCCTTTAAATCACCAGGCACTATTCAATCCTAAAAGTCCGAACCTCCCTTTGTAAAAGTCTAATGATGACTGTGCGACCAAAGTGCGGCCCGCGAAACGGTTATGCGATCGCAGAAATAGCCGCGAAATCGACATCAAAAATGCCCCAGAAAACTGCCTCACTCCGCGACCATTCTGCGGTCCGTAGAGTGGTTCTACGGCCGCAGAACAAGGCACAGAAATGCCTACTTCTGCCCAACATTTTCCTTTAAATCACCTAGAACTATTCAACCATAAAAGTCCGAACCTCCCTTCGTAAAAGTCTAAGGATGACTGTGCGACCAAAGTGCGGCATGCGAAACGGTTATGCGTTCGCAAAAATAGCCGCAAAATCGACATAAAAAATGCCTCAGAAAACTTCCTCACTATGCGACCATTCTAAGCTCCGCAGAGAGGGTCTGCGGCCGCAGAACGGGCCACTGAAATGCCTACTTCTTCCCAACATTTTCCTTTAAATCACCAGGCACTATTCAATCCAAAAAGTCTGAACCTTCCTTCGTAAAAGTGTAAGGATGACTGTGCGACCAAAGTGCGGCCAGCGAAATGGTTATGCGATCACAGAAATTGACCGCGAAATCGATATCAAAAAAGCCCCAGAAAACTGCCTCACTCCGCGACCAATCTGCAGTCCGTAGAGTGGTTCTGCGACCGCAGAACGGGGCACAGATATGCCTACTTCTGCCCAACATTTTCCTTTAAATCACCAGGCACTATTCAATCCAAAAAGTCCGAACCTACCTTCGTAAAAGTCTAAGGATGACTGTGCGACCAAAGTGCGGCCCGCGAAACGATTATGCGATCGCAGAAATAGCCACGAAATCGACAATAAAAATGCCCCAGAAAACTGCCTCACTCTGCGACCATTCTACGGTCCGCAGAGAGGTTCTGCGGCCACAGAACGGGCCACTGAAATGCCTACTTCTGCCCAACATTTTCCTTTAAATCACCAGGCACTATTCAATCCAAAAAGTCAGAACCTTCCTTCGTAAAAGTGTAAGGATGACTGTGCGACCAAAGTGCGGCCAGCGAAATGGTTATGCGATCACAGAAATTGACCGCGAAATCGATATCAAAAAAGCCCCAGAAAACTGCCTCACTCCGCGACCAATCTGCGGTCCGTAGAGTGGTTCTGCGACCGCAGAACGGGGCACAGAAATGCCTACTTCTGCCCAACATTTTCCTTTAAATCACCAGGCACTATTCAATTCAAAAAGTCCGAACCTACCTTCGTAAAAGTCTAAGGATGACTGTGCGACCAAAGTGCGGCTCGCGAAACGATTATGCGATCGCAGAAATAGCCGCGAAATCGACAATAAAAATGCCCCAGAAAACTGCCTCACTCTGCGACCATTCTACGGTCCGCAGAGAGGTTTTGCGGCCACAGAACGGGCCACTGAAATGCCTACTTCTGCCCAACATTTTCCTTTAAATCACCAGGCACTATTCAATCCAAAAAGTCAGAACCTTCCTTCGTAAAAGTCTAAGGATGACTGTGCGACCAAAGTGCGGCATGCGAAACGGTTATGCGTTCGCAAAAATAGCCGCGAAATCGACATAAAAAATGCCTCAGAAAACTTCCTCACTATGCGACCATTCTAAGCTCCGCAGAGAGGTTCTGCGGCCGCAGAACGGGCCACTGAAATGCCTACTTCTTCCCAACATTTTCCTTTAAATCACCAGGCACTATTCAATCCAAAAAGTCTGAACCTTCCTTCGTAAAAGTGTAAGGATGACTGTGCGACCAAAGTGCGGCCAGCGAAATGGTTATGCGATCACAGAAATTGACCGCGAAATCGATATCAAAAAAGCCCCAGAAAACTGCCTCACTCCGCGACCAATCTGCAGTCCGTAGAGTGGTTCTGCGACCGCAGAACGGGGCACATATATGCCTACTTCTGCCCAACATTTTCCTTTAAATCACCAGGCACTATTCAATCCAAAAAGTCCGAACCTACCTTCGTAAAAGTCTATGGATGACTGTGCGACCAAAGTGCGGCCCGCGAAACGATTATGCGATCGCAGAAATAGCCACGAAATCGACAATAAAAATGCCCCAGAAAACTGCCTCACTCTGCGACCATTCTACGGTCCGCAGAGAGGTTTTGCGGCCACAGAACGGGCCACTGAAATGCCTACTTCTGCCCAACATTTTCCTTTAAATCACCAGGCACTATTCAATCCAAAAAGTCAGAAGCTTCCTTCGTAAAAGTCTAAGGATGACTGTGCGACCAAAGTGCGGCCAGCGAAACGGTTATGCGAACGCAGAAATAGCTGCGAAATCGACATCAAAAATGCCCCAGAAAATTGCCTCATTCTGCGACCATTCTTCGGTCCGAAGAGTGGTTCTGCGGCCGCAGAACGGGGCAAAGAAATGCCTACTTCTGCCCAACATTTTCCTTTAAATCACCAGGCACTATTCAATCCAAAAAGTCCGAACCTCCCTTCGTAAAATTCTAAGGATGACTATGCGACCAAAGTGCGGCCCGCGAAACAGTTATGCGATCGCAGAAATAGCCACGAAATCGACATAGAAAATGCCCCAGAAAACTGCCTCACTCTGCGACCATTCTACGGTCCGCAGAGAGGTTCTGCGGCCACAGAACGGGCCACTGAAATGCCTACTTCTGCCCAACATTTTCCTTTAAATCACCAGGGCTATTCAATCCAAAAAGTCAGAACCTTCCTTCGTAAAAGTGTAAGGATGACTGTGCGACCAAAGTGCGGCCAGCGAAATGGTTATGCGATCACAGAAATTGACCGCGAAATCGATATCAAAAAAGCCCCAGAAAACTGCCTCACTCCGCGACCAATCTGCGGTCCGTAGAGTGGTTCTGCGACCGCAGAACGGGGCACAGAAATGCCTACTTCTGCCCAACATTTTCCTTTAAATCACCAGGCACTATTCAATTCAAAAAGTCCGAACCTACCTTCGTAAAAGTCTAAGGATGACTGTGCGACCAAAGTGCGGCTCGCGAAACGATTATGCGATCGCAGAAATAGCCGCGAAATCGACAATAAAAATGCCCCAGAAAACTGCCTCACTCTGCGACCATTCTACGGTCCGCAGAGAGGTTTTGCGGCCACAGAACGGGCCACTGAAATGCCTACTTCTGCCCAACATTTTCCTTTAAATCACCAGGCACTATTCAATCCAAAAAGTCAGAACCTTCCTTCGTAAAAGTCTAAGGATGACTGTGCGACCAAAGTGCGGCCAGCGAAACGGTTATGCGAACGCAGAAATAGCTGCGAAATCGACATCAAAAATGCCCCAGAAAATTGCCTCACTCTGCGACCATTCTTCGGTCCGAAGAGTGGTTCTGCGGCCGCAGAACGGGGCAAAGAAATGCCTACTTCTGCCCAACATTTTCCTTTAAATCACCAGGCACTATTCAATCCAAAAAGTCCGAACCTCCCTTCGTAAAATTCTAAGGATGACTATGCGACCAAAGTGCGGCCCGCGAAACAGTTATGCGATCGCAGAAATAGCCACGAAATCGACATAGAAAATGCCCCAGAAAACTGCCTCACTCTGCGACCATTCTACGGTCCGTAGAGAGGTTCTGCGGCCGCAGAACGGGGCACAAAAATGCCTACTTCTGCCCAACATTTTCCTTTAAATCACCAGGCACTATTCAATCCTAAAAGTCCGAACCTCCCTTTGTAAAAGTCTAATGAAGACTGTGCGACCAAAGTGCGGCCCGCGAAACGGTTATGCGATCGCAAAAATTGACCTCGAAATCGACATCAAAAAAGCCCCAGAAAACTGCCTCACTCCGTGACCAATCTGCGGTCTGTAGAGTGGTTCTGCGGCAGCAGAACGGGGCATAGAAATGCCTACTTCTGCCCAACATTTTCCTTTAAATCACCAGGCACTTTTCAATCCAAAGAGTCCGAATCTCCCTTCGCAAAAGTCTAAGGATGACTGTGCGACCAAAGTGCAGCCCGCGAAACGGTTATGCGATCGCAGAAATTGACCGCAAAATCGACATAAAAAAGCCCTAGAAAACTGCCTCTCGCCGCAACCAATCTGCGCTCCGTAGAGTGGTTCTGCGGCCGCAGAACGGGGCACAAAAATGCCTACTTGTGCCCAACATTATCCTTTAAATCACCAGGCACTATTCAATCCTAAAAGTCCGAACCTCCCTTTGTAAAAGTCTAATGATGACTGTGCGACCAAAGTGCGGCCCACGAAACGGTTATGCGATCGCAGAAATAGCCGCGAAATCGACATAAAAAATGCCCCAGAAAACTGCCTCACTCCGCGACCATTCTGCGGTCCGTAGAGTGGTTCTACGGCCGCAGAACAAGGCACAAAAATGCCTACTTGTGCCCAACATTATCCTTTAAATCACCAGGCACTATTCAATCCTAAAAGTCCGAACCTCCCTTTGTAAAAGTCTAATGATGACTGTGCGACCAAAGTGCGGCCCACGAAACGGTTATGCGATCGCAGAAATAACCGCGAAAACGACATCAAAAACGCCCCAGAAAACTGCCTCACTCCGCGACCATTCTGCGGTCCGTAGAGTGGTTCTACGGCCGTAGAACAGGGCACAGAAATGCCTACTTCTACCCAACATTTTCCTTTAAATCACCAGGAACTATTCAATCATAAAAGTCCGAACCTCCCTTCATAAAAGACTAAGGATGACTGTGCGACCAAAGTGCTGCCCGCGAAACGGTTATGCGATCGCAAAAATAGCCACGAAATCGACATAAAAAATGCCTCAGAAAACTGCCTTACTATGCGACCATTCTAAGCTCCGCAGAGAGGTTCTGCGGCCGCAGAACGGGCCACTGAAATGCCTACTTCTTACCAACATTTTCCTTTAAATCACCAGGCACTATTCAATCCAAAAAGTCCGAACATTCCTTCGTAAAAGTGTAAGGATGACTGTGCGACCAAAGTGCGGCCAGCGAAATGGTTATGCGATCACAGAAATTGACCGCGAAATCGATATCAAAAAAGCCCCAGAAAACTGCCTCACTCCGCGACCAATCTGCAGTCTGTAGAGTGGTTCTGCGGCCGTAGAACGGGGCACAAAAATGCCTACTTCTGCCCAACATTTTCCTTTAAATCACCAGGCACTATTCAATCCAAAAAGTCCGAACTTACCTTCGTAAAAGTCTAAGGATTACTGTGCGACCAAAGTGCGGCCCGCGAAATGATTATGCGATCGCAGAAATAGCCGCGAAATTGACAATAAAAATGCCCCAGAAAACCGCCTCACTCTGCGACCATTCTACGGTCCGCAGAGAGGTTCTGCGGCCACAGAACGGGCCACTGAAATGCCTACTTCTGCACAACATTTTCCTTTAAATCACCAGGCACTATTCAATCAAAAAAGTCAGAACCTTCCTTCATAAAAGTCTAAAGATGACTGTGCGACAAAAGTGCGGCCAGCGAAACGGTTATGGGATCGCAGAAATAGCCCCAAAATCGACATAAAAAATGCCCCAGAAAATTGCCTCACTCTGCGACCATTCTTCAGTCCGAAGAGTGGTTCTGCGGCCGCAGAACGGGGCAAAGAAATGCCTACTTATGCCCAACATTTTCCTTTAAATCACAAGGCACTATTCAATCCAAAAAGTCCGAACCTCCCTTCGTAAAAGTCTAAGGATGACAATGCGACCAAAGTGCGGCCCGCGAAACAGTTATGCGATCGCAGAAATAGCCATCAAATCGACATAGAAAATGCCCCAGAAAACTGCCTCACTCTGCGACCATTCTACGGTCCGTAGAGAGGTTCTGCGGCCGCAGAACAGGGCACAAAAATTCCTACTTCTGCCCAACATTTTCCTTTAAATCACCAGGCACTATTCAATCCTAATAGTCCGAACCTCCCTTTGTAAAAGTCTAATGAAGACTGTGCGACCAAAGTGCGGCCCGCGAAATAGTTATTCGATCGCAGAAATTGACCGCGAAATCGACATCAAAAAAGCCCCAGAAAACTGCCTCACTCCGCGACCAATCTGCGGTCCGTAGAGTGGTTCGGCGACCACAGAACGGGGCACCGAAATGCCTACTTCTGCCCAACATTTTCCTTTAAATCACTAGGCATTATTCAATCCAAAAAGTCTGAACCTCCCTTCGTAAAAGTCTAAGGATGACTGTGCGACCAAATTGCGGCCCGCAAAACGATTATGCGATCGCAGAAATAGCTGCAAAATTGACAATAAAAATGCCCCAGAAAACTGCCTCACTCTGCGACCATTATACGGTCCGCAGAGAGGTTCTGCGGCTGCAGAACGGGCCACTGAAATGCCTACTTCTGCCCAACATTTTCCTTTAAATCACCAGGCACTATTCAATCCAAAAAGTCCGAACCTTCCCTCGTAAATGTGTAAGGATGACTGTGCGACCAAAGTGCAGCCAGCGAAACGGTTATGCGATCGCTGAAATTGACCGCGAAATCGACATCAAAAATTCCCCAGAAAACTGCCTCACTCCGCGACCAATCTGCGGTCCGTAGAGTGGTTCTGCGACCGCAGAACGGGGCACAGAAATGCCTACTTCTTCCCAACATTTTCCTTTAAATCACCAGGCACTATTACATCCAAAAAGTCCGAACCTCCCTACGTAAAAGTCTAAGGATGATTGTGCGACCAAAGTGTAGCATGCGAAACGGTTCTTCGATCGCAAAATTAGCCGCGAAATCGACATCAAAAACTCCCTAGAAAACTGCCTCACTCTACGACCATTCTGCGGTCCACGGAGAGGTTTTGGGGCCACAGAACGGGGCACAGAAATGCCTACTTCTGCCCAACATTTTCCTTTAAATCACCACGTACTATTCAATCCAAAAAGTCAGAACCTTCCTTCGTAAAAGTTTAAGGATGACTGTGCGACCAAAGTGCGGCCAGCGAAACGGTTATGCGAACGCAGAAATAGCTGCGAAATCGACATCAAAAATGCCCCAGAAAACTGCCTCACTCCGCGACCTTTCTGTAGTCCGTAGAGAGGTTTTGCGGCCGCAGAACGGGGCACAGAAATGCCTACTTCTGCCCAACATTTTCCTATAAATCACCAGGCACTATTCAATCAAAAAAGTCTGAACCTCCGTTCGCAAAAGTCTAAGGATGACTGTGCGACCGAAGTGCGGCCCGCAAAATAGTTATGCGATCGCAGAAATTGCACCGTAATCGACATCAAAAATGCCCCAGAAAACTGCCTAACTCCGCGACCATTCTGCGTTCCGTAGAGTGGTCTTGCGGCCGCAGAACGGGGCACAGAAATGCCTACTTCTGCCCAACATTTTCCTTTAAATCACCAGGCATTATTCAATCCAAAAAATCCGAACCTTGCTTCGTAAAAGTATAAGGATGACTGTGCGACCAAAGTGCGGCCCGCAAAACAGTTATGCGATAGCAGAAAATGTCGCAAAATCGACATCAAAAATGCGCCGGAAAACTGCCTCACTCTGCGATCATTCTGCGGTCCGTAGAGTGGTTCTGCGGCCGTATAACGGGGCACAGAAATGCCTACTTCTGCCCAACATTTTCCTTTAAATCACCAAGCACTATTCAATCCAAAAAATCCGAACCTCCCTTCGTAAAAGTCTAAGGATGACTGTGCGACCAAAGTGCGGCCCGCGAAACGGTTATGCGATCGCAGAAATAGCAGCGAAATCGACATCAAAAATGCCCCACAAAACTACCTCACTCTGTGACCATTCTACGGTCCGCAGAGAGGTTCTGCGGCCGCAGAACGGGCCACTGAAATTCCTACTTCTGCCCAATATTTTCCTTTAAATCACCAGGCACTATTCAATCCAAAAAGTCCGAACCTCCCTTCGCAAAAGTCTAAGGATGACTGTGCGACCAAAGTACGGCCCGCGAAACGGTTATGCGATCGCAGAAATTGACCGCGAAATCGACATCAAAAAAGCCCTAGAAAACTGCCTCACTCCGCGACCAATCTGCGGTCCGTAGAGTGGTTCTGCCGCCGCAGAACGGGGCACAAAAATGCCTACTTCTGCCCAACATTTTCCTTTAAATCACCAGGCACTATTCAATCCTAAAAGTCCGAACCTCCCTTCGTAAAAGTCTAAGGATGACTGTGCGACCAACGAGCGGCCCGCGAAACGGTTATGCGATCGCAGAAATAGCCGTGAAATCGACATCAAAAATGCCCCAGAAAACTGCCTCACTTTGCGACCATTCTACGGTCCGAAGAGAGGTTCTGCGGCCGCAGAACGGGCCACTGAAATGCCTACTTCTTCCAACATTTTCCTTTAATTCGCCAGGCACTATTCAATCCTAAAAGTCCGAACCTTCCTTCTTAAAAGTGTAAGGATGACTGTGCGACCAAAGTGCGGCCAGCGAAACGGTTATGCGATCGTAGAAATTGACTGCGAAATCGACATCAAAAAAGCCCCAGAAAACTGCCTCACTCCGCGACCAATGTGCGGTCCGTAGAGTGGTTCTGCGGCCGCAGAACGGGGCACAGAAATTCCTACTTCTGCCCAACATTTTCCTTTAAATCACTAGGCACTATTCAATCCTAAAAGTCCGAACCTCCATTCGTAAAAGTCTAATGATGACTGTGCGACCAAAGTGCGGCCCGCGAAACGGTTATGCGATCGCAGAAATAGCCGCGAAATCGACATCAAAAATGCCCCAGAAAACTGCCCCACTCTGCGACCATTCTACGGTCCGTAGAGTGGTTCTACGGCCGCAGAACAGGGCACAGAAATGCCTACTTCTACCTAACATTTTCCTTTAAATCACCAGGCACTATTCAATCCAAAAAGTCCGAACCTCCCTTCGTAAAAGTCTAATGATGACTATGCGACCAAAGTGCGACCCGCGAAACGGTTATGCGATTGCAAAAATAGCCGCAAAATCGACATCAAAAATGCCTCAGAAAACTGCTCACTTTGCGACCATTCTACGGTCCGCAGAGAGGTTCTGCGGCCGTAGAACGGGCCACTGAAATGCCTACTTCTGCCCAACATTTTCCTTTAAATCACTAGGCGCAATTCAATCCAAAAAGTCTGAACCTTCTTTCATAAATGTCCAAGGATGACTGTGCGACCAAAGTGCGGCCAGCAAAACGGTTATGCGATCGCAGAAATAGCCGCGAAATCGACATCAAAAATGCCTCAGAAAACTGCCTCACTTTGCGACCATTCTACGGTCCGCAGAGAGGTTCTGCGGCCGCAGAACGGGCCACTGATATGCCTACTTCTTCCCAACATTTTCCTTTAATTCACCAGGCACTATTCAATCCTAAAAGTCCGAACCTTCCTTCGTAAAAGTGTAAGGATGACTGTGCGACCAAAGTGCGGCCAGCGAAACGGTTATGCGATCGCAGAATTTGACCGCGAAATCGACATCAAAAAAGCCCCAGAAAACTGCCTCACTCCGCGACCAATCTGCGGTCCGTAGAGTGGTTCTGCGGCCACAGAACGGGGCACAGAAATTCCTACTTCTGCCCAACATTTTCCTTTAAATCACCAGGCACTATTCAATCCAAAAAGTCCAAACCTCCCTTCGTAAATGTCTAAGGATGACTGTGCAACCAAAGTGCGGCTTGCGAAACGGTTATGCGATCGCAGAAATAGCCGCGAAATCGGCATCAAAAATTCCCCAGAAAACTGCCTCACACTGCGACCATTCTACGGTCCGTAGAGTGGTTCTACGGCCGCAGAACGGGGCACAAAAATGCCTACTTCTGCCCAACATTTTCCTTTAAATCACCAGGCACTATTCAATCCAAAAAGTCCGAACCTTCGTTCATAAAAGTCTAAGGATGACTGTGCGACCAAAGTGCGGCCAGCGAAACGGTTATGCGATAGCAGAAATAGCTGCAAAATCGACATCAAAAATGCCCCAGAAAACTGCCTCACACTGCGACCATTCTGCGGTCCGTAGAGTGGTTCTACGGCCGCAGAACGGGGCACAGAAATGCCAACTTCTGCCCAACATTTTCCTTTAAATCACCAGGCACTATTCAATCCAAAAAGTCCGAACCTTCCTTTGCAAAAGTCTAAGGATGACTGTGCGACCAAAGTGCGTCCAGCGAAACGGTTATGCGATCGCAGAAATAGACCGCAAAATCGAAATCAAAAATGCCCCAGAAAACTGCCTCACTCCGCGACCAATCTGCGGTCCGTAGAGTAGTTCTGCAGCCGCAGAACAGGGCACAGAAATGCCTACTTCTTCCCAACATTTTCCTTTAAATCACCAGGCACTATTCAATCCAAAAAGTCCGAACCTCCCTTCGTAAAAGTCTAAGGATGACTGTGTGACCAAAGTGCGGCCCGCGAAACAGTTATGCGATCGCAAAAATAGCCGCGAAATCGACAAAAATAATGCCCTAGAAAACTGCCTCACTCTGCGACCATTCTACGGTCCGCATAGAGGTTCTGCGGCCGCAGAACGGGCCACTGAAATGCCTACTTCTGCCCAACATTTTCCTTTAAATCATCAGGCACTATTCAATCCAAAAAGTCCAAACCTGCCTTCTTAAAAGTCTAAGGATGACTGTGCCACCAAAGTGCGGCCAGCGAAACGGTTATGCATTCACAGAAATAGCTGCGAAATCGACATCAAAAATGCTCCAGAAAACTGCCTCACTCTGCGACCATTCTTCGGTCCGTAGAGTGGTTCTGCGGCCGCAGAACGGGGCACAGAAATGCCTACTTCTGCCCAACATTTTCCTTTAAATCACCAGGCACTATTCAATCCAAAAAGTCCGAACCTCCCTTCGTAAAAGTCTAAGGATGACTGTGCGACAAAAGTGCGGCCCGCGAAACGGTTATGCGATTACAGAAATAGCCGAGAAATCGACATTAAAAATGCCCTAGAAAACTGCCTCACTCTGCGACCGCAGAACGGGCCACTGAAATGCCTACTTCTGCCCAACATTTTCCTTTAAATCACCAGGCACTATTCAATCCTAAAAGTGAAATAGGCGCGAAATCGACATCAAAAATGCCCCAAAAAATTGCCTCACTTTGCGACCATTCTGCGGTCCATAGAGGTTCTGCAGCCGCAGAACGGGGCACAGAAATGCCAACTTCTGCCCAACATTTTCCTTTAAATCACTAAGCACTATTCAATCCAAAAAGTCCGAACCTTCCTTCGCAAAAGTCTAAGGATGACTGTGTGACCAAAGTGCGTCAAGCGAAACGGTTATGCGATAGCAGAAATTGACCGCGAAATCGACATCAAAAAAGCCCTAGAAAACTGCCTCACTCCGCGACCAATCTGCGGTCCGTAGAGTGGTTCTGCGGCCGCAGAACGGGGCACAAAAATGCCTACTTCTGCCCAACATTTTCCTTTAAATCACCAGGCACTATTCAATCCAAAAAGTCCGAACCTCCCTTCGTAAAAGTCTAAGGATGACTGTGCGACCAAAGTGTGGCCCGCGAAACGGTTATGCGATCGCAGAAATAGCCGTGAAATCGACATCAAAAATGCCCCAGAAAACTGCTCACTTTGCGACCATTCTACGGTCCGCAGAGAGGTTCTGCGGCCGCAGAACGGGCCACTGAAATGCGTACTTCTGCCCAACATTTTCCTTTAAATCACCAGGCGCAATTCAATCCAAAAAGTCCGAACCTTCTTTCGTAAAAGTCTAAGGATGACTGTGCGACCAAAGTGCGGCCAGCGAAACGGTTATGCGATCGCAGAAATAGCCGCGAAATCGACATCAAAAATGCCCCAGAAAACTACCTCACTCTGTGACCATTCTACAGTCCGCAGAGAGGTTCTGCGGCCGCAGAACGGGCTACTGAAATGCCTACTTCTGCCCAATATTTTCCTTTAAATCACCAGGCACTATTCAATACAAAAAGTCTGAAACTCCCTTCGCAAAAGTCTAAGGATGACTGTGCGACCAAAGTACGGCCCGCGAAACGATTATGCGATCGCAGAAATTGACCGCGAAATCGACATCAAAAAAGCCCTAGAAAACTGCCTCACTCCGCGACCAATCTGCGGTCCGTAGAGTGGTTATGCGGCAGCAGAACAGGGCACAGAAATGCCTACTTCTGCCCTACATTTTCCTTTAAATCACCAGGCACTATTCAATCCAAAAAGTCCGAACCTCCCTTCGTAAAAGTCTAAGGATGACTATGCGACCAAAGTGCGGCCCGCGAAACGGTTATGCGATTGCAAAAATAGCCGCGAAATCGACATCAAAAATGCCTCAGAAAACTGCCTCACTTTGCGACCATTCTACGGTCCGCAGAGAGGTTCTGCGGCCGCAGAACGGGCCACTGAAATGCCTACTTCTTCCCAACATTTTCCTTTAAATCACCAGGCACTATTCAATCCAAAAAGTCCGAACCTTCCTTCGTAAAAGTGTAAGGATGACTGTGCGACCAAAGTGCGGCCAGCGAAATGGTTATGCGATCGCAGAAATTGATCGCGAAATCGACATCAAAAAAGCCCTAGAAAACTGCCTCACTCCGCGACCAATCTGCGGTCCGTAGAGTGGTTCTGCGGCCGTAGAACGGGGCACCGAAATTCCTACTTCTGCCCAACATTTTCCTTTAAATCACCAGGCACTATTCAATCCAAAAAGTCCGAACCCCCCTTCGTAAAAGTCTAAGGATGACTGTACGACCAAAGTGCGGCTCGCGAAACGGTTATGCGATCGCAGAAATAGCCGCGAAATTGACAATAAAAATGCCCCAGAAAACTGCCTCACTCTGCGACCATTCTACGGTCCGCAGAGAGGTTCTACGGCCGCAGAACGGGCCACTGAAATGCCTACTTCTGCCCAACATTTTCCTTTAAATCACCAGGCACTATTCAATCCTAAAAGTGAAATAGCCGCGAAATCGACATCAAAAACGCCCCAAAAAATTGCCTCACTTTCCGACCATTCTGCGGTCCATAGAGGTTCTGCGGCCGCAGAACGGGGCACAGAAATGCCAACTTCTGCCCAACATTTTCCTTTAAATCACTAGGCACTATTCAATCCAAAAAGCCCGAACCTTCCTTCGCAAAAGTCTAAGGATGACTGTGCGACCAAAGTGCGTCCAGCGAAACAGTTATGCGATAGTAGAAATTGACCGCGAAATAGAAATCAAAAATGCCCCAGAAAACTGCCTCAATCTGCGACCATTCTGCGGTCCGTAGAGTGGTTCTGCGGCCGCAAAACGGGGCACAGAAATGCCTACTTCTGCCCAACATTTTCCTTTAAATCACCAGGCACTATTCAATACAAAAAGTCCAAACCTCCCTTCGTAAAAGTCTAAGGATGACTGTGCGACCAATGTAAGGCCCGCGAAACGGTTATGCGATCGCAAAAATAGCCACGAAATCGACATCAAAAATGCCTCAGAAAACTACCTCACTCTGCGACCATTCTACGGTCCGCATAGAGGTTCTGCGGCCGCAGAACGGGCCACTAAAATGCCTAATTCTTCCCAACATTTTCCATTAAATCACCAGGCACTATTCAATCCAAAAAGTCCGAACCTCCCTTCGAAAAAGTCTAAGGATGACTGTGCGACCAAAGTGCGGCCCGCGAAATGGTTATGCGATCGCAAAAATAGCCGCGAAATCGACATCAAAAACGCCTCAGAAAAATGCCTCACTTTGCGACCATTCCACGGTCCGCAGAGAGGTTCTGCGGCCATAGAACGGGCCACTGAAATGCCTACTTCTTCCCAACATTTTCCTTTAAATCACCAGGCACTATTCAATCCAAAAAGTCTGAACCTTCCTTCTTAAAAGTGTAAGGATTACTGTGCGACCAAAGCGCGGCCAGCGAAACGGTTATGCGATCGCAGAAATTGACCGCGAAATCGACATCAAAAAAGCCCCAGAAAACTGCCTCATTCCGTGACCAATCTATGGTCCGTAATAAGGTTCTGCGGCCGCATAACGGGGCACAGAAATGCCTACTTCTGCCCAACATTTTCCTTTAAATCACCAGGCACTATTTAATCCAAAAAGTCCGAACCTCCCTTCGTAAAAGTCTAAGGATGACTGTGCGACCAAAGTGCGACCCGCGAAACGGTTATGAGATCGCAGAAATAGCCGCGAAATCGACATCAAAAATGCCCCAGAAAACTGCCTCACTTTGCGACCATTCTACGGTCCGCAGAGAGGTTCTGCGGCCGCTGAACGGGCCACTGAAATGCCTACTTCTCCCCAACATTTTCCTTTAAATCACCAGGCACAATTCAATCCAAAAAGTCTGAACCTTCCTTCGTAAAAGTCTAAGGATGACTGTGCGACCAAAGTGCGGCCAGCGAAACGATTATGCGATCGCAGAAATAGCCGCGAAATCGACATCAAAAATGCCCCAGAAAACTACCTCACTCTGCGACCATTCTTCGGTCCGTAGAGTGGTTCTGTGGCCGCAGAACGGGGCAAAGAAATGCCTACTTCTTCCCAACATTTTCCTTTAAATCACCAGGCACTATTCAATCCAAAAAGTGAAATAGCCGTGAAATCGACATCAAAAGTGCCCCAGAAAATAGCCTCACTCTGCGACCATTCTACAGTCCGCAAAGAGGTTCTACGGCCGCAGAACGAGCTACTGAAATGCCTACTTCTGCCCAACATTTTCCTATAAATCACCAGGCACTATTCAATCCAAAAAGTCCGAACCTTGCTTCGAAAAAGTCTATGGATGACTGTGCGACAAAAGTGCGGCACGCGAAATGGTTATGCGATAGCAGAAAATGTCGCAAAATTGACATAAAAAATGCGCCCGAAAACTGCCTCTCTCTGCGACCATTCTGCGGTCCGTAGAGTGGTTCTGCGGCCGTAGAATGGGGCACAGAAATGCCTACTTCTGCCCAACATTTTCCTTTAAATCACCAGGCACTATTCAATCAAAAAAGTCCAAACCTCCCTTCGTAAAAGTCTAAGGACGACTGTGCGACCAAAGTGCGGCCCGCGAAACGATTATGCAATCGTAGAAATAGCCGCAAAATCGACATCAAAAATGCCCCAGAAAATTGCTCACTTTGCGACCATTCTACGGTCCGCAGAGAGGTTCTGCGGCCGCAGAACGGGCCACTTAAATGCCTACTTCTGCCCAACATTTTCCTTTAAATCACTAGGCACTATTCAATCCAAAAAGTCTGAACCTTCCTTCGTAAAAGTCTAAGGATGACTGTGCGACCAAAGTGCGGCCAGTGAAACGGTTATGCGATCGCAGAAATAGCCGCAAAATCTACATTAAAAATGCCCCAGAAAACTGCCTCACTCTGCGACCATTCTTCGGTCCGTAGAGTGGTTCTGCGGCCGCAGAACGGGGCACAGAAATGCCAACTTCGGCCCAACCTTTTCCTTTAAATCACTAGGCGCTATTCAATCCATAAAGTCCGAACCTTCCTTCGCAAAAGTCTAAGGATGACTGTGCGACCAAAGTGCGTCCAGCGAAACGGTTATGCGATCGTAGAAATTGACCGCGAAATCGACATCAAAAACGCCCCAAAAAACTGCCTCACTCCGCGACCAATTTGCGGCCCGTAGAGTGGTTCCGCGACCGCAGAACAGGGCACATAAATGCCTTCTTCTGCCCAACATTTTCCTTTAAATCACCAGGCACTATTCAATCCAAAAAGTCCGAACCTCCCTTCGTAAAAGTCTAAGGATGACTGTGCGACCAAAGTGCGGCCCGCGAAACGGTTATGCGATCGCAAAAATAGCTGCGAAATCGAAATCAAAAATGCCCCAGAAAACTGCCTCACTCCGCGACCAATCTGCGGTCTGTATAGTGGTTCTGCGGCCGTAGAATGGGGCACAGAAATGCCTACTTCTGCCCAACATTTTCCTTTAAATCACCAGCCACTATTCAATCCAAAAAGTCCGAACCTCCCTTCGTAAAAGTCTAAGGACGACTGTGCGACCAAAGTGCGGCCCGCGAAACGATTATGCGATCGCATAAATAGCCGCGAAATCGACATCAAAAACGCCCCAGAAAACTCCCTCACTTTGCGACCATTCTACGGTCCGCAGAGAGGTTCTGCGGCCGCAGAACGGGCCACTGAAATGCCTACTTCTGCCCAACATTTTCCTTTAAATCACTAGGCACTATTCAATCCAAAAAGTCTGAACCTTCCTTTGTAAAAGTCTAAGGATGACTGTGCGACCAAAGTGCGGCCAGCGAAACAGTTATGCGATCGCAGAAATAGCCGCGAAATCGACATTAAAAATGCCCCAGAAAACTGCCTCACTCTGCGACCATTCTACGGTCCGCAGAGAGGTTCTGCGGCCGCAGAACGGGCCACTGAAATGCCTACTTCTGCCCAACATTTTCCTTTAAATCACTAGGCACTATTCAATCCAAAAAGTCTGAACCTTCCTTTGTAAAAGTCTAAGGATGACTGTGCGACCAAAGTGCGGCCAGCGAAACAGTTATGCGATCGCAGAAATAGCCGCGAAATCGACATTAAAAATGCCCCAGAAAATTGCCTCACTCTGCGACCATTCTTCGGTCCGTAGAGTGGTTCTGCGGCCGCAGAACGGGGCACAGAAATGCCAACTTCTGCCCAACATTTTCCTTTAAATCACTAGGCGCTATTCAATCCAAAAAGTTCGAACCTTCCTTCGCAAAAGTCTAAGGATGACTGTGCGACCAAAGTGCGTCCAGCGAAACGGTTATGCGATCGTAGAAATTGACCGCGAAATCGACATCAAAGACGCCCCAGAAAACTGCCTGACTCCGCGACCAATCTGCGGTCCGTAGAGTGGTTCCGCGGCCGCAGAACAGGGCACAGAAATGCCTACTTCTGCCCAACATTTTCCTTTAAATCACCAGGCACTATTCAATCCAAAAAGTCCGAACCTTCCTTCGTAAAAGTCTAAGGATGACTGTGCGACCAAAGTGCGGCCAGCGAAACGGTTATGCGATCGCAGAAATAGCCGCGAAATCGACATCAAAAATGCCTCAGAAAAATGCCTCACTTTGCGACCATTCTACGGTCCGTAGAGAGGTTCTGCGGCCGCAGAACGGGCCACTGAAATGCCTACTTCTGCCCAACATTTTCCTTTGAATCACCTGGCACTATTCAATCCAAAAAGTCCGAACCTTCCTTTGTAAAAGTCTAAGGATGACTGTACGACCAAAGTGCGGCCCGCGAAACGGTTATGCGATAGCAGAAAATGTCGCAAAATCGACATCAAAAATGCGCCCGAAAACTGCCTCACTATGTGACCATTCTGCGGTCCGTAGAGTGGTTCTGCGGCCGTAGAACGGGGCACAGAAATGCCTACTTCTGCCCAACATTTTCCTTTAAATCACCAGGCACTATTCAATCCAAAAAGTCCGAACCTCCCTTCGTAAATGTCTAAGGACGACTGTGCGACCAAAGTGCAGCCCGCGAAACGATTATGCGATCGCAGAAATAGCCGCGAAATCGACATCAAAAACGCCCCAGAAAACTGCCTCACTTTGCGACCATTCTACGGTCCGCAAAGAGGTTCTGCGGCCGCAGAACGGGCCACTGAAATGCCTACTTCTGCCCAACATTTTCCTTTAAATCACTAGGCACTATTCAATCCAAAAAGTCCGAACCTTCCTTCGTTAAAGTCTAAGGATGACTGTGCGACCAAAGTACGGCCAGCGAAACGGTTATACGATCGCACAAATAGCCGCGAAATCGACATTAAAAATGCCCCAGAAAACTGCCTCACTCTGCGACCATTCTTCGGTCCATAGAGTGGTTCTGCGGCCGCAGAGCGGGGCCCAGAAATGCCAACTTCTGCCCAACATTTTCCTTTAAATCACTAGGCTCTATTCAATCTAAAAAGTCCGAACCTTCCTTCGCAAAAGTCTAAGGATGACTGTGCGACCAAAGTGAGTCCAGCAAAACGGTTATGCGATCGTAGAAATTGACCGCGAAATCGACATCAAAAACGCCCCAGAAAACTGCCTCACTCCACGACCAATATGCGGTCCGTAGAGTGGTTCCACGGCCGCAGAACAGGGCACAGAAATGCCTACTTCTGCCCAACATTTTCCTTTAAATCACCAGGCACTATTCAATCCAAAAAGTCCGAACCTCCCTTCGTAAAAGTCTAAGGACGACTGTGCGACCAAAGTGCGGCCCGCAAAACGATTATGCGATCGCAGAAATAGCCGCGAAATCGACATCAAAAATGCCCCAGAAAACTCCCTCACTTTGCGACCATTCTACGGTCCGCAGAGAGGTTCCTCGGCCGCAGAACGGGCCACTGAAATGCCTACTTCTGCCCAACATTTTCCTTTAAATCACTAGGCACTATTCAATCCAAAAAGTCTGAACCTTCCTTTGTAAAAGTCTAAGGATGACTGTGCGACCAAAGTGCGGCCAGCGAAACGGTTATGCGATCGCAGAAATAGCCGCGAAATCGACATTAAAAATGCCCCAGAAAACTGCCTCACTCTGCGACCATTCTTCGGTCCGTAGAGTGGTTCTGCGGCCGCAGAACGGGGCACAGAAATGCCAACTTCTGCCCAACATTTTCCTTTAAATCACTAGGCGCTATTCAATCCAAAAAGTTCGAACCTTCCTTCGCAAAAGTCTAAGGATGACTGTGCGACCAAAGTGCGTCCAGCGAAACAGTTATGCGATCGTAGAAATTGACCGCGAAATCGACATCAAAGACGCCCCAGAAAACTGCCTGACTCCGCGACCAATCTGCGGTCCGTAGAGTGGTTCCGCGGCCGTAGAACAGGGCACAGAAATGCCTACTTCTGCCCAACATTTTCCTTTAAATCACCAGGCACTATTCAATCCAAAAAGTCCGAACCTTCCTTCGTAAAAGTCTAAGGATGACTGTGCGACCAAAGTGCGGCCAGCGAAACGGTTATGCGATCGCAGAAATAGCCGCGAAATCGACATCAAAAATGCCTCAGAAAAATGCCTCACTTTGCGACCATTCTACGGTCCGTAGAGAGGTTCTGCGGCCGCAGAACGGGCCACTGAAATGCCTACTTCTGCCCAACATTTTCCTTTGAATCACCTGGCACTATTCAATCCAAAAAGTCCGAACCTTCCTTTGTAAAAGTCTAAGGATGACTGTGCGACCAAAGTGCGGCCCGCGAAACGGTTTTGCGATAGCAGAAAATGTCGCAAAATCGACATCAAAAATGCGCCCGAAAACTGCCTCACTATGTGACCATTCTGCGGTCCGTAGAGTGGTTCTGCGGCCGTAGAACGGGGCACAGAAATGCCTACTTCTGCCCAACATTTTCCTTTAAATCACCAGGCACTATTCAATCCAAAAAGTCCGAACCTCCCTTCGTAAATGTCTAAGGACGACTGTGCGACCAAAGTGCAGCCCGCGAAACGATTATGCGATCGCAGAAATAGCTGCGAAATCGATATCAAAAACGCCCCAGAAAACTGCCTCACTTTGCGACCATTCTACGGTCCGCAAAGAGGTTCTGCGGCCGCAGAACGGGCCACTGAAATGCCTACTTCTGCCCAACATTTTCCTTTAAATCACTAGGCACTATTCAATCCAAAAAGTTCGAACCTTCCTTCGTTAAAGTCTAAGGATGACTGTGCGACCAAAGTACGGCCAGCGAAACGGTTATACGATCGCACAAATAGCCGCGAAATCGACATTAAAAATGCCCCAGAAAACTGCCTCACTCTGCGACCATTCTTCGGTCCGTAGAGTGGTTCTGCGGCCGCAGAGCGGGGCCCAGAAATGCCAACTTCTGCCCAACATTTTCCTTTAAATCACTAGGCTCTAATCAATCCAAAAAGTCCGAACCTTCCTTCGCAAAAGTCTAAGGATGATTGTGCGACCAAAGTGAGTCCAGTAAAACGGTTATGCGATCGTAGAAATTGACCGCGAAATCGACATCAAAAACGCCCCAGAAAACTGCCTCACTCCACGACCAATATGCGGTCCGTAGAGTGGTTCCGCGGCCGCAGAACAAGGCACAGAAATGCCTACTTCTGCCCAACATTTTCCTTTAAATCACCAGGCACTATTCAATCCAAAAAGTCCGAACCTCCCTTCGTAAAAGTCTAAGGACGACTGTGCGACCAAAGTGCGGCCCGCAAAACGATTATGCGATCGCAGAAATAGCCGCGAAATCGACATCAAAAATGCCCCAGAAAACTCCCTCACTTTGCGACCATTCTACGGTCCGCAGAGAGGTTCTGCGGCCGTAGAACGGGGCACAGAAATGCCTACTTTTGCCCAACATTTTCCTTTAAATCACCAGGCACTATTCAATCCAAAAAGTCCAAACCTCCCTTCGTAAATGTCTAAGGACGACTGTGCGACCAAAGTGCAGCCCGCGAAACGATTATGCGATCGCAGAAATAGCCGCGAAATCGACATCAAAAACGCCCCAGAAAACTGCCTCACTTTGCGACCATTCTACGGTCCGCAAAGAGGTTCTGCGGCCGCAGAACGGGCCACTGAAATGCCTACTTCTGCCCAACATTTTCCTTTAAATCACTAGGCACTATTCAATCCAAAAAGTCCGAACCTTCCTTCGTTAAAGTCTAAGGATGACTGTGCGACCAAAGTACGGCCAGCGAAACGGTTATACGATCGCACAAATAGCCGCGAAATCGACATTAAAAATGCCCCAGAAAACTGCCTCACTCTGCGACCATTCTTCGGTCCGTAGAGTGGTTCTGCGGCCGCAGAGCGGGGCCCAGAAATGCCAACTTCTGCCCAACATTTTCCTTTAAATCACTAGGCTCTAATCAATCCAAAAAGTCCGAACCTTCCTTCGCAAAAGTCTAAGGATGACTGTGCGACCAAAGTGAGTCCAGCAAAACGGTTATGCGATCGTAGAAATTGACCGCGAAATCGACATCAAAAACGCCCCAGAAAACTGCCTCACTCCACGACCAATATGCGGTCCGTAGAGTGGTTCCGCGGCCGCAGAACAGGGCACAGAAATGCCTACTTCTGCCCAACATTTTCCTTTAAATCACCAGGCACTATTCAATCCAAAAAGTCCGAACCTCCCTTCGTAAAAGTCTAAGGACGACTGTGCGACCAAAGTGCGGCCCGCAAAACGATTATGCGATCGCAGAAATAGCCGCGAAATCGACATCAAAAATGCCCCAGAAAACTCCCTCACTTTGCGACCATTCTACGGTCCGCAGAGAGGTTCTGCGGCCGCAGAACGGGCCACTGAAATGCCTACTTCTGCCCAACATTTTCCTTTAAATCACTAGGCACTATTCAATCCAAAAAGTCTGAACCTTCCTTTGTAAAAGTCTAAGGATGACTGTGCGACCAAAGTGCGGCCAGCGAAACGGTTATGCGATCGCAGAAATAGCCGCGAAATCGACATTAAAAATGCCCCAGAAAACTGCCTCACTCTGCGACCATTCTTCGGTCCGTAGAGTGGTTCTGCGGCCGCAGAACGGGGCACAGAAATGCCAACTTCTGCCCAACATTTTCCTTTAAATCACTAGGCGCTATTCAATCCAAAAAGTTCGAACCTTCCTTCGCAAAAGTCTAAGGATGACTGTGCGACCAAAGTGCGTCCAGCGAAACGGTTATGCGATCGTAGAAATTGACCGCGAAATCGACATCAAAGACGCCCCAGAAAACTGCCTGACTCCGCGACCAATCTGCGGTCCGTAGAGTGGTTCCGCGGCCGCAGAACAGGGCACATAAATGCCTACTTCTGCCAAACATTTTCCTTTAAATCACCAGGCACTATTCAATCCAAAAAGTCCGAACCTTCCTTCGTAAAAGTCTAAGGATGACTGTGCGACCAAAGTGCGGCCAGCGAAACGGTTATGCGATCGCAGAAATAGCCGCGAAATCGACATCAAAAATGCCTCAGAAAAATGCCTCACTTTGCGACCATTCTACGGTCCGCAGAGAGGTTCTGCGGCCGCAGAACGGGCCACTGAAATGCCTACTTCTGCCCAACATTTTCCTTTGAATCACCAGGCACTATTCAATCCAAAAAGTCCGAACCTTCCTTCGTAAAAGTCTAAGGATGACTGTGCGACCAAAGTGCGGCCAGCGAAACGGTTATGCGATCGCAGAAATAGCCGCGAAATCGACATCAAAAATGCCTCAGAAAAATGCCTCACTTTGCGACCATTCTACGGTCCGCAGAGAGGTTCTGCGGCCGCAGAACGGGCCACTGAAATGCCTACTTCTGCCCAACATTTTCCTTTGAATCACCTGGCACTATTCAATCCAAAAAGTCCGAACCTTCCTTTGTAAAAGTCTAAGGATGACTGTGCGACCAAAGTGCGGCCCGCGAAACGGTTATGCGATAGCAGAAAATGTCGCAAAATCGACATCAAAAATGCGCCCGAAAACTGCCTCACTATGCGACCATTCTGCGGTCCGTAGAGTGGTTCTGCGGCCGTAGAACGGGGCACAGAAATGCCTACTTCTGCCCAACATTTTCCTTTAAATCACCAAGCACTATTCAATCCAAAAAGTCCGAACCTCCCTTCGTAAAAGTCTAAGGACGACTGTGCGACCAAAGTGCAGCCCGCGAAACGATTATGCGATCGCAGAAATAGCCGCGAAATCGACATCAAAAACGCCCCAGAAAACTGCCTCACTTTGCGACCATTCTACGGTCCGCAAAGAGGTTCTGCGGCCGCAGAACGGGCCACTGAAATGCCTACTTCTGCCCAACATTTTCCTTTAAATCACTAGGCACTATTCAATCCAAAAAGTCCGAACCTTCCTTCGTTAAAGTCTAAGGATGACTGTGCGACCAAAGTACGGCCAGCGAAACGGTTATACGATCGCACAAATAGCCGCGAAATCGACATTAAAAATGCCCCAGAAAACTGCCTCACTCTGCGACCATTCTTCGGTCCGTAGAGTGGTTCTGCGGCCGCAGAGCGGGGCACAGAAATGCCAACTTCTGCCCAACATTTTCCTTTAAATCACTAGGCTCTATTCAATCCAAAAAGTCCGAACCTTCCTTCGCAAAAGTCTAAGGATGACTGTGCGACCAAAGTGAGTCCAGCAAAACGGTTATGCGATCGTAGAAATTGACCGCGAAATCGACATCAAAAACGCCCCAGAAAACTGCCTCACTCCACGACCAATATGCGGTCCGTAGAATGGTTCCGCGGCCGCAGAACAGGGCACAGAAATGCCTACTTCTGCCCAACATTTTCCTTTAAATCACCAGGCACTATTCAATACAAAAAGTCCGAACCTCCCTTCGTAAAAGTTTAAGGACGACTGTGCGACCAAAGTGCGGCCCGCAAAACGATTATGCGATCGCAGAAATAGCCGCGAAATCGACATCAAAAACGCCCCAGAAAACTCCCTCACTTTGCGACCATTCTACGGTCCGCAGAGAGGTTCTGCGGCCGCAGAACGGGCCACTGAAATGCCTACTTCTGCCCAACATTTTCCTTTAAATCACTAGGCACTATTCAATCCAAAAAGTCTGAACCTTCCTTTGTAAAAGTCTAAGGATGACTGTGCGACCAAAGTGCGGCCAGCGAAACGGTTATGCGATCGCAGAAATAGCCGCGAAATCGACATTAAAAATTCCCCAGAAAACTGCCTCACTCTGCGACCATTCTTCGGTCCGTAGAGTGGTTCTGCGGCCGCAGAACGGGGCACAGAAATGCCAACTTCTGCCCAACATTTTCCTTTAAATCACTAGGCGCTATTCAATCCAAAAAGTTCGAACCTTCCTTCGCAAAAGTCTAAGGATGACTGTGCGACCAAAGTGCGTCCAGCGAAACGGTTATGCGATCGTAGAAATTGACCGCGAAATCGACATCAAAGACGCCCCAGAAAACTGCCTGACTCCGCGACCAATCTGCGGTCCGTAGATTGGTTCCGCGGCCGCAGAACAGGGCACAGAAATGCCTACTTCTGCCCAACATTTTCCTTTAAATCACCAGGCACTATTCAATCCAAAAAGTCCGAACCTTCCTTCGTAAAAGTCTAAGGACGACTGTGCGACCAAAGTGCGGCCAGCGAAACGGTTATGCGATCGCAGAAATAGCCGCGAAATCGACATCAAAAATGCCTCAGAAAACTGCCTCACTTTGCGACCATTCTACGGTCCGCAGAGAGGTTCTGCGGCCGCAGAACGGGCCACTGAAATGCCTACTTCTGCCCAACATTTTCCTTTGAATCACCTGGCACTATTCAATCCAAAAAGTCCGAACCTTCCTTTGAAAAAGTCTAAGGATGACTGTGCGACCAAAGTGCGGCCCGCGAAACGGTTATGCGATAGCAGAAAATGTCGCAAAATCGACATCAAAAATGCGCCCGAAAACTGCCTCACTATGCGACCATTCTGCGGTCCGTAGAGTGGTTCTGCGGCCGTAGAACGGGGCACAGAAATGCCTACTTCTGCCCAACATTTTCCTTTAAATCACCAGGCACTATTCAATCCAAAAAGTCCGAACCTCCCTTCGTAAAAGTCTAAGGACGACTGTGCGACCAAAGTGCAGCCCGCAAAACGATTATGCGATCGCAGAAATAGCCGCGAAATCGACATCAAAAACGCCCCAGAAAACTGCCTCACTTTGCGACCATTCTACGGTCCGCAAAGAGGTTCTGCGGCCGCAGAACGGGCCACTGAAATGCCTACTTCTGCCCAACATTTTCCTTTAAATCACTAGGCACTATTCAATCCAAAAAGTCCGAACCTTCCTTCGTTAAAGTCTAAGGATGACTGTGCGACCAAAGTACGGCCAGCGAAACGGTTATACGATCGCACAAATAGCCGCGAAATCGACATTAAAAATGCCCCAGAAAACTTCCTCACTCTGCGACCATTCTTCGGTCCGTAGAGTGGTTCTGCGGCCGCAGAGCGGGGCACAGAAATGCCAACTTCTGCCCAACATTTTCCTTTAAATCACTAGGCTCTATTCAATCCAAAAAGTCCGAACCTTCCTTCGCAAAAGTCTAAGGATGACTGTGCGACCAAAGTGAGTCCAGCAAAACGGTTATGCGATCGTAGAAATTGACCGCGAAATCGACATCAAAAACGCCCCAGAAAACTGCCTCACTCCACGACCAATATGCGGTCCGTAGAGTGGTTCCGCGGCCGCAGAACAGGGCACAGAAATGCCTACTTCTGCCCAACATTTTCCTTTAAATCACCAGGCACTATTCAATCCAAAAAGTCCGAACCTCCCTTCGTAAAAGTGTAAGGACGACTGTGCGACCAAAGTGCGGCCCGCAAAACGATTATGCGACCGCAGAAATAGCCGCGAAATCGACATCAAAAACGCCCCAGAAAACTCCCTCACTTTGCGACCATTCTACGGTCCGCAGAGAGGTTCTGCGGCCGCAGAACGGGCCACTGAAATGCCTACTTCTGCCCAACATTTTCCTTTAAATCACTAGGCACTATTCAATCCAAAAAGTCTGAACCTTCCTTTGTAAAAGTCTAAGGATGACTGTGCGACCAAAGTGCGGCCAGCGAAACGGTTATGCGATCGCAGAAATAGCCGCGAAATCGACATTAAAAATGCCCCAGAAAACTGCCTCACTCTGCGACCATTCTTCGGTCCATAGAGTGGTTCTGCGGCCGCAGAACGGGGCACAGAAATGCCAACTTCTGCCCAACATTTTCCTTTAAATCACTAGGCACTATTCAATCCAAAAAGTTCGAACCTTCCTTCGCAAAAGTCTAAGGATGACTGTGCGACCAAAGTGCGTCCAGCGAAACGGTTATGCGATCGTAGAAATTGACCGCGAAATCGACATCAAAGACGCCCCAGAAAACTGCCTGACTCTGCGACCAATCTGCGGTCCGTAGAGTGGTTCCGCGGCCGCAGAACAGGGCACAGAAATGCCTACTTCTGCCCAACATTTTCCTTTAAATCACCAGGCACTATTCAATCCAAAAAGTCCGAACCTTCCTTCGTAAAAGTCTAAGGATGACTGTGCGACCAAAGTGCGGCCAGCGAAACGGTTATGCGATCGCAGAAATAGCCGCGAAATCGACATCAAAAATGCCTCAGAAAAATGCCTCACATTGCGACCATTCTACGGTCCGCAGAGAGGTTCTGCGGCCGCAGAACGGGCCACTGAAATGCCTACTTCTGCCCAACATTTTCCTTTGAATCACCTGGCACTATTCAATCCAAAAAGTCCGAACCTTCCTTTGTAAAAGTCTAAGGATGACTGTGCGACAAAAGTGCGGCCCGCAAAACGGTTATGCGATAGCAGAAAATGTCGCAAAATCGACATCAAAAATGCGCCCGAAAACTGCCTCACTATGCGACCATTCTGCGGTCCGTAGAGTGGTTCTGCGTCCGAAGAACGGGGCACAGAAATGCCTACTTCTGCCCAACATTTTCCTTTAAATCACCAGGCACTATTCAATCCAAAAAGTCCGAACCTCCCTTCGTAAAAGTCTAAGGACGACTGTGAGACCAAAGTGCAGCCCGCGAAACGATTATGCGATCGCAGAAATAGCCGCGAAATCGACATCAAAAACGCCCCAGAAAACTGCCTCACTTTGCGACCATTCTACGGTCCGCAAAGAGGTTCTGCGGCCGCAGAACGGGCCACTGAAATGCCTACTTCTGCCCAACATTTTCCTTTAAATAACTAGGCACTATTCAATCCAAAAAGTCCGAACCTTCCTTCGTTAAAGTCTAAGGATGACTGTGCGACCAAAGTACGGCCAGCAAAATGGTTATGCGATCGCTCAAATAGCCGCGAAATCGACATTAAAAATGCCCCAGAAAACTGCCTCACTCTGCGACCATTCTTCGGTCCGTAGAGTGGTTCTGCGGCCGCAGAGCGGGGCACAGAAATGCCAACTTCTACCCAACATTTTCCTTTAAATCACTAGGCTCTATTCAATCCAAAAAGTCCGAACCTTCCTTCGTAAAAGTCTAAGGATGACTGTGCGACCAAAGTGCGGCCAGCGAAACGGTTATGCGATCGCAGAAATAGCCGCGAAATCGACATCAAAAATGCCTCAGAAAAATGCCTCACTTTGCGACCATTCTACGGTCCGCAGAGAGGTTCTGCGGCCGCAGAATGGGCCACTGAAATGCCTACTTCTGCCCAACATTTTCCTTTGAATCACCTGGCACTATTCAATCCAAAAAGTCCGAACCTTCCTTTGTAAAAGTCTAAGGATGACTGTGCGACCAAAGTGCGGCCCGCGAAACGGTTATGCGATAGCAGAAAATGTCGCAAAATCGACATCAAAAATGCGCCCGAAAACTGCCTCACTATGCGACCATTCTGCGGTCCGTAGAGTGGTTCTGCGGCCGTAGAACGGGGCACAGAAATGCCTACTTCTGCCCAACATTTTCCTTTAAATCACCAGGCACTATTCAATCCAAAAAGTCCGAACCTCCCTTCGTAAAAGTCTAAGGATGACTGTGCGACCAAAGTGCAGCCCGCGAAACGATTATGCGATCGCAGAAATTGCCGCGAAATCGACATCAAAAACGCCCCAGAAAACTGCCTCACTTTGCGACCATTCTACGGTCCGCAAAGAGGTTCTGCGGCCGCAGAACGGGCCACTGAAATGCCTACTTCTGCCCAACATTTTCCTTTAAATCACTAGGCACTATTCAATCCAAAAAGACCGAACCTTCCTTCGTTAAAGTCTAAGGATGACTGTGCGACCAAAGTACGGCCAGCGAAACGGTTATACGATCGCACAAATAGCCGCGAAATCGACATTAAAAATGCCCCAGAAAACTGCCTCACTCTGCGACCATTCTTCGGTCCGTAGAGTGGTTCTGCGGCCGCAGAGCGGGGCACAGAAATGCCAACTTCTGCCCAACATTTTCCTTTAAATCACTAGGCTCTATTCAATCCAAAAAGTCCGAACCTTCCTTCGCAAAAGTCTAAGGATGACTGTGCGACCAAAGTGAGTCCAGCAAAACGGTTATGCGATCGTAGAAATTGACCGCGAAATCGACATCAAAAACGCCCCAGAAAACTGCCTCACTCCACGACCAATATGCGGTCCGTAGAGTGGTTCCGCGGCCGCAGAACAGGGCACAGAAATGCCTACTTCTGCCCAACATTTTCCTTTAAATCACCAGGCACTATTCAATCCAAAAAGTCCGAACCTCCCTTCGTAAAAGTCTAAGGACGACTGTGCGACCAAAGTGCGGCCCGCAAAACGATTATGCGATCGCAGAAATAGCCGCGAAATCAACATCAAAAACGCCCCAGAAAACTCCCTCACTTTGCGACCATTCTACGGTCCGCAGAGAGGTTCTGCGGCCGCAGAACGGGCCACTGAAATGCCTACTTCTGCCCAACATTTTCCTTTAAATCACTAGGCACTATTCAATCCAAAAAGTCTGAACCTTCCTTTGTAAAAGTCTAAGGATGACTGTGCGACCAAAGTGCGGCCAGCGAAACGGTTATGCGATCGCAGAAATAGCCGCGAAATCGACATTAAAAATGCCCCAGAAAACTGCCTCACTCTGCGACCATTCTTCGGTCCATAGAGTGGTTCTGCGGCCGCAGAACGGGGCACAGAAATGCCAACTTCTGCCCAACATTTTCCATTAAATCACTAGGCGCTATTCAATCCAAAAAGTTCGAACCTTCCTTCGCAAAAGTCTAAGGATGACTGTGCGACCAAAGTGCGTCCAGCGAAACGGTTATGCGATCGTAGAAATTGACCGCGAAATCGACATCAAAGACGCCCCAGAAAACTGCCTGACTCTGCGACCAATCTGCGGTCCGTAGAGTGGTTCCGCGGCCGCAGAACAGGGCACAGAAATGCCTACTTCTGTCCAACATTTTCCTTTAAATCACCAGGCACTATTCAATCCAAAAAGTCCGAACCTTCCTTCGTAAAAGTCTAAGGATGACTGTGCGACCAAAGTGCGGCCAGCGAAACGGTTATGCGATCGCAGAAATAGCCGCGAAATCGACATCAAAAATGCCTCAGAAAAATGCCTCACTTTGCGACCATTCTACGGTCCGCAGAGAGGTTCTGCGGCCGCAGAACGGGCCACTGAAATGCCTACTTCTGCCCAACATTTTCCTTTGAATCACCTGACACTATTCAATCCAAAAAGTCCGAACCTTCCTTTGTAAAAGTCTAAGGATGACTGTGCGACCAAAGTGCGGCCCGCGAAACGGTTATGCGATAGCAGAAAATGTCGCAAAATCGACATCAAAAATGCGCCCGAAAACTGCCTCACTATGCGACCATTCTGCGGTCCGTAGAGTGGTTCTGCGGCCGTAGAACGGGGCACAGAAATGCCTACTTCTGCCCAACATTTTCCTTTAAATCACCAGGCACTATTCAATCCAAAAAGTCCGAACCTCCCTTCGTAAAAGTCTAAGGACGACTGTGCGACCAAAGTGCAGCCCGCGAAACGATTATGCGATCGCAGAAATAGCCGCGAAATCGACATCAAAAATGCCCCAGAAAACTGCCTCACTTTGCGACCATTCTACGGTCCGCAAAGAGGTTCTGCGGCCGCAGAACGGGCCACTGAAATGCCTACTTCTGCCCAACATTTTCCTTTAAATCACTAGGCACTATTCAATCCAAAAAGTCCGAACCTTCCTTCATTAAAGTCTAAGGATGACTGTGCGACCAAAGTACGGCCAGCGAAACGGTTATGCGATCGCTCAAATAGCCGCGAAATCGACATTAAAAATGCCCCAGAAAACTGCCTCACTCTGCGACCATTCTTCGGTCCGTAGAGTGGTTCTGCGGCCGCAGAGCGGGGCACAGAAATGCCAACTTCTGCCCAACATTTTCCTTTAAATCACTAGGCTCTATTCAATCCAAAAAGTCCGAACCTTCCTTTGCAAAAGTCTAAGGATGACTGTGCGACCAAAGTGAGTCCAGCAAAATGGTTATGCGATCGTAGAAATTGACCGCGAAATCGACATCAAAAACGCCCCAGAAAACTGCCTCACTCCGCGACCAATATGCGGTCCGTAGAGTGGTTCTGCGGCCGCAGAACAGGGCACAGAAATGCCTACTTCTGCCCAACATTTTCCTTTAAATCACCAGGTACTATTCAATCCAAAAAGTCCGAACCTCCCTTCGTAAAAGTCTAAGGATGACTGTGCGACCAAAGTGCGGCCCGCGAAACGGTTATGCGATCGCAAAAATAGCCGCGAAATCGACATCAAAAATGCCTCAGAAAAATGCCTCACTTTGCGACCATTCTACGGTCCGCAGAGAGGTTCTGCGGCCGCAGAACGGGCCACTGAAATGCCTACTTCTGCCCAATATTTTCCTTTAAATCACCAGGCACTATTCAATCCAAAAGGTCTGAACCTTCCATCTTAAAAGTGTAAGGATGACTGTGCGACCAAAGTGCAGCTAGCGAAACGGTTATGCGATCGCAGAAATTGACCGCAAAATCGACATCAAAAAAGCCCCAGAAAACTGCCTCACTCCGTGACCAATCTGTGGTCCGTAGAGATGTCCTTCGGCCGCATAACGGGGCATAGAAATGCCTACTTCTGCCCAACATTTTCCTTTAAATCACCAGGCACTATTCAATCCAAAAAGTCTGAACCTCCCTTCGTAAAAGTCTAAGGATGACTGTTCGACCAAAGAGCGGACCGCGAAGCGGTAATGCGATCGCAGAAATAGCCGCGAAATCGACAATAAAAATGCCCCAGAAAACTGCCTCACTCTGCGACCATTCTACGATCCGCAGAGAGGTTCTGCGGCCGCAGAACGGGCCACTGAAATGCGTACTTCTGCCCAACATTTTCCTTTAAATCACCAGGCGCAATTCAATCCAAAAAGTCCGAACCTTCTTTCGTAAAAGTCTAAGGATGACTGTGCGACCAAAGTGCGGCCAGCGAAACGGTTATGCGATCGCAGAAATAGCCGCGAAATCGACATCAAAAATGCCCTAGAAAACTGCCTCACTCTGCGACCATTCTTCGCTCTGTAGAGTGGTTCTGTGGCCGCAGAACGGGGCAAAGAAATGCCTACTTCTGCCCAACATTTTCCTTTAAATCACCAGGCACTATTCAATAAAAAAAGTGAAATAGCCGCGAAATCAACATCAAAAATGCCCCAGAAAATAGCCTCACTCTGCGACCATTCTACGGTCCGCAGAGAGGTTCTGCGGCCGCAGAACGGGCTGCTGAAATGCCTACTTCTGCCCAACATTTTCCTTTAAATCACCAGGCACTATTCAATCCAAAAAGTCCGAACATTGCTTCGTAAAAGTCTAAGGATGACTGTGCGACCAAAGTGCGGCCCGCGAAACGGTTATGCGATAGCAGAAAATGTTGCAAAATCGACATCAAAAATGCGCCCGAAAGCTGCCTCACTCTGCGACCATTCTGCGGTCCGTAGAGTGGTTCTGCGGCCGTAGAACGGGGCACAGAAATGCCTACTTCTGCCCAACATTTTCCTTTAAATCACCAGGCACTATTCAATCCAAAAAGTCCGAACCTCCCTTCGTAAAAGTCTAAGGACGACTGTGCGACCAAAGTGAGGCCCGCGAAACGATTATGCGATCGCAGAAATAGCCGCGAAATCGACATCAAAAACGCCCCAGAAAACTGCCTCACTTTGCGACCATTCTAACGTCCGCAGAGAGGTTCTGCGGCCGCAGAACGGGCCACTGAAATGCCTACTTCTGCCCAAAATTTTCCTTTAAATCACTAAGCACTATTCAATCAAAAAAGTCCGAACCTTCCTTCGTAAAAGTCTAAGGATGACTGTGCGACCAAAGTGCGGTCAGCGAAACGGTTATGCGATCGCAGAAATAGCCGCGAAATCGACATTAAAAATGCCCCAGAAAACTGCCTCACTCTGCGACCATTCTTCGGTCCGTAGAGTGGTTCTGCGGCCGCAGAACGGGCCACAGAAATGCCAACTTCTGCCCAACATTTTCCTTTAAATCACTAGGCACTATTCAATCCAAAAAGTCTGAACCTTCCTTCGCAAAAGTCTAAGGATGACTGTGCGACCAAAGTGCATCCAGCAAAACTGTTATGCGATCGTAGAAATTAACCGCGAAATCGACATCAAAAACGCCCCAGAAAACTGCCTCACTCCGCGACCAATATGCGGTCCGTAGAGTGGTTCCGCGGCCGCAGAACAGGGCACAGAAATGCCTACTTCTGCCCAACATTTTCCTTTAAATCACCAGGCACTATTCAATCCAAAAAGTCCGAACCTCCCTTCGTAAAAGTCTAAGGACGACTGTGCGACCAAAGTGCGGCCCGCAAAACGATTATGCGATCGCAGAAATAGCCGCGAAATCGACATCAAAAACGCCTCAGAAAAATGCCTCACTTTGCGACCATTCTACGGTCCGCAGAGAGGTTCTGCGGCCGCAGAACGGGCCACTGAAATGCCTACTTCTGCCCAACATTTTCCTTTAAATCACCAGGCACTATTCAATCCATAAAGTCCGAACCTTCCTTCGTAAAAGTCTAAGGATGACTGTGCGACCAAAGTGCGGCCCGCAAAACGGTGATGCGATAGCAGAAAATGTCGCAAAATCGACATCAAAAATGCGCCCGAAAACTGCCTCACTCTGCGACCATTCTGCGGTCCGTAGAGTGGTTCTACGGCCGTAGAACGGGGCACATAAATGCCTAATTCTGCCCAACATTTTCCATTAAATCACCAGGCACAATTCAATCCAAAAAGTCCGAACCTCCCTTCGTAAAAGTCTAAGGATGACTGTGCGACCAAAGTGCGGCCCGCGAAACGGTTATGCGATAGCAGAAAATGTTGCAAAATCGACATCAAAAATGCGCCCGAAAACTGCCTCACTCTGCGACCATTCTGCGGTCCGTAGAGTGGTTCTGCGGCCGTAGAACGGGGCACAGAAATGCCTACTTCTGCCCAACATTTTCCTTTAAATCACCAGGCACTATTCAATCCAAAAAGTCCGAACCTCCCTTCGTAAAAGTCTAAGGACGACTGTGCGACCCAAGTGAGGCCCGCGAAACGATTATGCGATCGCAGAAATAACCGCGAAATCGACATCAAAAACGCCCCAGAAAACTGCCTCACTTTGCGACCAATATGCGGTCCGCAGAGAGGTTCCGCGGCCGCAGAACGGGCCACTGAAATGCCTACTTCTGCCCAACATTTTTCTTTAAATCACCAGGCACTATTCAATCCAAAACGTCCGAACCTCCCTTCGTAAAAGTCTAAGGATGACTGTGCGACCAAAGTGCGGCCCGCGAAACGGTTATGCGATCGCAAAAATAGCTGCGAAATCGACATCAAAAATGCCTCAGAAAAATGCCTCACTTTGCGACCATTCTACGGTCCGCAGAGAGGTTCTTCGGCCGCAGAACGGGCCACTGAAATGCCTACTTCTGCCCAACATTTTCCTTTAAATCACCAGGCACTATTCAATCCAAAAAGTCCGAACCTTCCTTCGTAAAAGTCTAAGGATGACTGTGCGACCAAAGTGCGGCCCGCAAAACGGTGATGCGATAGCAGAAAATGTCGAAAAATCGACATCAAAAATGCGCCCGAAAACTGCCTCACTCTGCGACCATTCTGCGGTCCGTAGAGTGGTTCTACGGCCGTAGAACGGGGCACAGAAATGCCTACTTCTGCCCAACATTTTCCATTAAATCACCAGGCACAATTCAATCCAAAAAGTCCGAACCTCCCTTCGTAAAAGTCTAAGGACGACCGTGCGACCAAAGTGCGGCCCGCGAAACGGTTATGCGATAGCAGAAAATGTTGCAAAATCGACATCAAAAATGCGCCCGAAAACTGCCTCACTCTGCGACCATTCTGCGGTCCGCAGAGAGGTTCTGCGGCCGCAGAACGGGGCACAGAAATGCCAACTTCTGCCCAACATTTTCCTTTAAATCACTAGGCACTATTCAATCCAAAAAGCCCGAACCTTCCTTCGCAAAAGTCGAAGGATGACTGTGCGACCAAAGTGCGTCCAGCGAAACGGTTATGCGATCGTAGAAATTGACCGCGAAATCGACATCAAAAACGCCCCAGAAAACTGCCTCACTCCGCGACCAATCTGCGGTCCGTAGAGTGGTTCCGCGGCCGCAGAACAGGGCACAGAAATGCCTACTTCTGCCCAACATTTTCCTTTAAATCACCAGGCACTATTCAATCCAAAAAGTCCGAACCTCCCTTCGTAAAAGTTTAAGGATGACTGGGCGACCAATGTGAGGCCTGCGAAACGGTTATGCGATCGCAAAAATAGCCGCGAAATCGACATCAAAAATGCCTCAGAAAAATGCCTCACTTTGCGACCATTCTACGGTCCGCATAGAGGTTCTGCGGCCGCAGAACGGGCCACTAAAATGCCTACTTCTGCCCACCATTTTCCTTTAAATTACCAGGCACTATTCAATCCAAAAAGTCTGAACCTTCCTTCTTAAAAGTGTAAGGATGACTGTGCGACCAAAGTGCGGCCAGCGAAACGGTTATGGGATCGCAGAAATTGACCGCGAAATCGACATCAAAAAAGCCCCAGAAAACTGCCTCACTCCGCGACCAATCTGCGGTCCGTAGAGTGGTTCTGCGGCCGCAGAATGGGCCACTGAAATGACTACTTCTCCCCAACATTTTCCTTTAAATCACCAGGCACTATTCAATCCAAAAAGTTCGAACCTTCCTTCGTAAATGTCTAAGGATGACTGTGCGACCAAAGTGCGGCCAGCGAAACGGTTATGCGATCGCAGAAATAGCCGCGAAATTGACATCAAAAATGCCCCAGAAAACTGCCTCACTCTGCGACCATTCTTCGGTCCGTAGAGTGATTCTGCGGCCGCAGAACGGAGCAAAGAAATGCTTACTTCTGCCCAACATTTTCCTTTAAATCACCAGGCACTATTCAATCCAAAAAGTGAAATAGCCGTGAAATCGACGTCAAAAACGCCCCAAAAATTGCCTCACTTTGCGACTATTCCGCGGTCCATAGAGAGGTTCTGCGGCCGCAAAACGGGGTAGAGAAATGCCAACTTCTGCCCAACATTTTCCTTTAAATCACTAGGCACTATTCAATCCAAAAAGCCCGAACCTTCATTCGCAAAAGTCTAAGGATGACTGTGCGACCAAAGTGCGTCCAGCGAAACGGTTATGCGATCGTAGAAATTGACCGCGAAATTGACATCAAAAATGCCCCAGAAAACTGCCTCACTCCGCGACCAATCTGCGGTCCGTAGAGTGGTTCCGCGGCCGCAGAACAGGGCACAGAAATGCCTACTTCTGCCCAACATTTTCCTTTAAATCACCAGGCACTATTCAATCCAAAAAGTCCGAACCTCCCTTTGTAAAAGTTTAAGGATGACAGGGCGACCAATGTGAGGCCTGCGAAACGGTTATGCGATCGCAAAAATAGCCGCGAAATCGACATCAAAAATGCCTCAGAAAAATGCCTCACTTTGCGACCATTCTACGGTCCGCATAGAGGTTCTGCGGCCGCAGAACGGGCCACTAAAATGCCTACTTCTGCCCAACATTTTCCTTTAAATTACCAGGCGCTATTCAATCCAAAAAGTCTGAACCTTCCTTCTTAAAAGTGTAAGGATGACTGTGCGACCAAAGTGCGGCCAGCGAAACGGTTATGGGATCGCAGAAATTGACCGCGAAATCGACATCAAAAAAGCCCCAGAAAACTGCCTCACTCCGCAACCAATCTGCGGTCCGTAGAGTGGTTCTGCGGGCGCAGAATGGGCCACTGAAATGCCTACTTCTCCTCAACATTTTCCTTTAAATCACCAGGCACTATTCAATCCAAAAAGTCCGAACCTTCCTTCGTAAAAGTCTAAGGATGTCTGTGCGACCAAAGTGCGGCCAGCGAAACGGTTATGCGATCGCAGAAATAGCCGCGAAATCGACATCAAAAATGCCACAGAAAACTGCCTCACTCTGCGACCATTCTTCGGTCCGTAGAGTGGTTCTACGGCCGCAGAACGGAGCAAAGAAATGCTTACTTCTGCCCAACATTTTCCTTTAAATCACCAGGCACTATTCAATCCAAAAAGTGAAATAGCCGTGAAATCGACGTCAAAAACGCCCCAAAAAATTGCCTCACTTTGCGACCATTCCGTGGTCCATAGAGAGGTTCTGCGGCCGAAAAACGGGGCACAGAAATGCCAACTTCTGCCCAACATTTTCCTTTAAATCACTAGGCACTATTCAATCCAAAAAGCCCGAACCTTCCTTCGCAAAAGTCTAAGGATGACTGTGCGACCAAAGTGCGTCCAGCGAAACGGTTATGCGATCGTAGAAATTGACCGCAAAATCGACATCAAAAACGCCCCAAAAAACTGCCTCACTCCGCGACCAATCTGCGGTCCGTAGAGTGGTTCCGCGGCCGCAGAGCAGGGCACAGAAATGCCTACTTCTGCCCAACATTTTCCTTTAAATCACCAGGCACTATTCAATCCAAAAAGTCCGAACCTCCCTTCGTAAAAGTTTAAGGATGACTGTGCGACCAATGTGAGGCCTGCGAAACGGTTATGCTATCGCAAAAATAGCCGCGAAATCGACATCAAAAATGCCTCAGAAAAATGCCTCACTTTGCGACCATTCTACGGTCCGCATAGAGGTTCTGCGGCCGCAGAACGGGCCACTAAAATGCCTACTTCTGCCCAACATTTTCCTTTAAATCACCAGGCACTATTCAATCCAAAAAGTCTGAACCTTCCTTCTTAAAAGTGTAAGGATGACTATGTGACCAAAGTGCGGCCAGCGAAACGGTTATGGGATCGCAGAAATTGACCGCGAAATCGACATCAAAAAAGCCCCAGAAAACTGCCTCACTCCGCAACCAATCTGCGGTCCGTAGAGTGGTTCTGCGGCCGCAGAACGGGCCACTGAAATGCCTACTTCTCCCCAACATTTTCCTTTAAATCACCAGGCACTATTCAATCAAAAAAGTCCGAACCTTCCTTCGTAAAAGTCTAAGGATGACTGTGCGACCAAAGTGCGGCCAACGAAATGGTTATGCGATCGCAGAAATAGCCGCGAAATCGACATCAAAAATGCCCCAGAAAATTGCCTCACTCTGCGACCATTCTTCGGTCCGTAGAGTGGTTCTATGGCCGCAGAACGGAGCAAAGAAATGCCTACTTCTGCCCAACATTTTCCTTTAAATCACTAGGCACTATTCAGTCCAAAAAGCCCGAACCTTCCTTTGCAAAAGTCTAAGGATGACTGTGCGACCAAAGTGCGTCCAGCAAAACGGTTATGCGATCGTAGAAATTGACCGCGAAATCGACATCAAAAACGCCCCAGAAAACTGCCTCACTCCGCGACCAATCTGCGGCCCGTAGAGTGGTTCCGCGGCCGCAGAACAGGGCACAGAAATGCCTACCTCTGCCCAACATTTTCCTTTAAATCACCAGGCACTATTCAATCCAAAAAGTCCGAACCTCCCTTCGTAAAAGTTTAAGGATGACTGTGCGACCAATGTGAGGCCTGCGAAACGGTTATGCGATCGCAAAAATAGCCGTGAAATCGACATCAAAAATGCCTCAGAAAAATGCCTCACTTTGCGACCATTCTACGGTCCGCATAGAGGTTCTGCGGCCGCAGAACGGGCCACTAAAATGCCTACTTCTGCCCAACATTTTCCTTTAAATCACCAGGCACTATTCAATCCAAAAAGTCTGAACCTTCCTTCTTAAAAGTGTAAGGATGACTGTGCGACCAAAGTGCGGCCAGCGAAACGGTTATGGGATCGCAGAAATTGACCGCGAAATCGACATAAAAAATGCCCCAGAAAACTGCCTCACTTCGCGACCAATCTGCGGTCCGTAGAGTGGTTCCGCGGCCGCAGAACAGGGCACAGAAATGCCTACTTCTGCCCAACATTTTCCTTTAAATCACCAGGCACTATTCAACCCAAAAAGTCCGAACCTCCCTTCGTAAAAGTTTAAGGATGACTGTGCGACCAATGTGAGGCCTGCGAAACGGTGATGCGATCGCAAAAATAGCCGCAAAATCGACATCAAAAATGCCTCAGAAAAATGCCTCACTTTGCGACCATTCTACGGTCCGCATAGAGGTTCTGCGGCCGCAGAACGGGCCACTAAAATGCCTACTTCTGCCCAACATTTTCCTTTAAATCACCAGGCACTATTCAATCCAAAAAGTCTGAACCTTCCTTCTTAAAAGTGTAAGGATGACTGTGTGACCAAAGTGCGGCCAGTGAAACGGTTATGGGATCGCAGAAATTGACCGCGAAATCGACATCAAAAAAGCCCCAGAAAACTGCCTCACTCCGCAACCAATCTGCGGTCCGTAGAGTGGTTCTGCGGCCGCAGAACGGGCCACTGAAATGCCTACTTCTCCCCAACATTTTCCTTTAAATCACCAGGCACTATTCAATCCAAAAAGTCCGAACCTTCCTTCGTAAAAGTCTAAGGATGACTGTGCGACCAAAGTGCGGCCAACGAAACGGTTATGCGATCGTAGAAATTGACCGCGAAATCGACATCAAAAATGCCCCAGAAAACTGCCTCACTCCGCGACCAATCTGCGGTCCGTAGAGTGGTTCCGCGGCCGCAGAACAGGGCACAGAAATGCCTACCTCTGCCCAACATTTTCCTTTAAATCACCGGCACTATTCAATCCAAAAAGTCCGAACCTCCCTTCGTAAAAGTTTAAGGATGACTGTGCGACCAATGTGAGGCCTGCGAAACGGTTATGCTATCGCAAAAATAGCCGCGAAATCGACATCAAAAATGCCTCAGAAAAATGCCTCACTTTGCGACCATTCTACGGTCCGCATAGAGGTTCTGCGGCCGCAGAACGGGCCACTAAAATGCCTACTTCTGCCCAACATTTTCCTTTAAATCACCAGGCACTATTCAATCCAAAAAGTCTGAACCTTCCTTCTTAAAAGTGTAAGGATGACTATGTGACCAAAGTGCGGCCAGCGAAACGGTTATGGGATCGCAAAAATTGACCGCGAAATCGACATCAAAAAAGCCCCAGAAAACTGCCTCACTCCGCAACCAATCTGCGGTCCGTAGAGTGGTTCTGCGGCCGCAGAACGGGCCACTGAAATGCCTACTTCTCCCCAACATTTTCCTTTAAATCACCAGGCACTATTCAATCAAAAAAGTCCGAACCTTCCTTCGTAAAAGTCTAAGGATGACTGTGCGACCAAAGTGCGGCCAACGAAATGGTTATGCGATCGCAGAAATAGCCGCGAAATCGACATCAAAAATGCCCCAGAAAATTGCCTCACTCTGCGACCATTCTTCGGTCCGTAGAGTGGTTCTACGGCCGCAGAACGGAGCAAAGAAATGCCTACTTCTGCCCAACATTTTCCTTTAAATCACTAGGCACTATTCAGTCCAAAAAGCCCGAACCTTCCTTTGCAAAAGTCTAAGGATGACTGTGCGACCAAAGTGCGTCCAGCAAAACGGTTATGCGATCGTAGAAATTGACCGCGAAATCGACATCAAAAACGCCCCAGAAAACTGCCTCACTCCGCGACCAATCTGCGGCCCGTAGAGTGGTTCCGCGACCGCAGAACAGGGCACAGAAATGCCTACCTCTGCCCAACATTTTCCTTTAAATCACCAGGCACTATTCAATCCAAAAAGTCCGAACCTCCCTTCGTAAAAGTTTAAGGATGACTGTGCGACCAATGTGAGGCCTGCGAAACGGTTATGCGATCGCAAAAATAGCCGTGAAATCGACATCAAAAATGCCTCAGAAAAATGCCTCACTTTGCGACCATTCTACGGTCCGCATAGAGGTTCTGCGGCCGCAGAACGGGCCACTAAAATGCCTACTTCTGCCCAACATTTTCCTTTAAATCACCAGGCACTATTCAATCCAAAAAGTCTGAACCTTCCTTCTTAAAAGTGTAAGGATGACTGTGCGACCAAAGTGCGGCCAGCGAAACGGTTATGGGATCGCAGAAATTGACCGCGAAATCGACATAAAAAATGCCCCAGAAAACTGCCTCACTTCGCGACCAATCTGCGGTCCGTAGAGTGGTTCCGTGGCCGCAGAACAGGGCACAGAAATGCCTACTTCTCCCCAACATTTTCCTTTAAATCACCAGGCGCTATTCAATCCAAAAAGTCCGAACCTTCCTTCGTAAAAGTCTAAGGATGACTGTGCGACCAAAGTGCGTCCAGCGAAACGGTTATGCGATCGTAGAAATTGATCGCGAAATCGACATCAAAAATGCCACAGAAAACTGCCTCACTCCACGACCAATCTGCGGTCCGTAGAGTAGTTCTGCGGCCGCAGAACACGGCACAGAAATGCCTACTTCTGCCCAACATTTTCCTTTAAATCACCAGGCACTATTCAATCCAAAAAGTCCGAACCTCCCTTCGTAAAAGTCTGAGGATGACTGTGCGACCAAAGTGCGGCCCGCGAAACGGTTATGCCATCGCAGAAATAGCCGCAAAATCGACAATAAAAATGCCCCAGAAAATAGCCTCACTCTGCGACCATTCTACGGTCCGCAGAGAGGTTCTGCGGCCACAGAACGGGCTACTGAAATGCCTACTTCTGCCCAAAATTTTCTTTTAAATCACTAGGAACTATTCAATCCAAAAAGTCCGAACCTTCCTTCGTAAAAGTCTAAGGATGACTGTGCGACCAAAGTGCGGCCAGCGAAACGGTTATGCGATCGCAGAAATAGCCGCGAAATCGATATTAAAAATGCCCCAGAAAACTGCCTCACTCTGCGACCATTCTTCGGTCCGTAGAGTGGTTCTGCGGCCGCAGAACGGGGCACAGAAATGCCAACTTCTGCCCAACATTTTCCTTTAAATCACTAGGCACTATTCAATCCAAAAAGTCCGAACCTTCCTTCGCAAAAGTCTAAGGATGACTGTGTGACCAAAGTGCGTCCAGCAAAACGGTTATGCGATCGTAGAAATTGACCGCGAAATCGACATCAAAAACGCCCCAGAAAACTGCCTCACTCCGCGACAATCTGAGGTCCGTAGAGTGGTTCCGCGGCCGCAGAACAGGGCACAGAAATACCTATTTCTGCCCAACATTTTCCTTTAAATCACCAGGCACTATTCAATCCAAGAAGTCCGAACCTCCCTTCGTAAAAGTCTAAGGATGACTGTGCGACCAAAGTGAGGCCCGCGAAACGGTTATGCGATCGCAAAAATAGCCGCGAAATCGACAACAAAAATAGCCTCACTCTGCGACCATTCTACGGTCCGCAGAGAGGTTCTGCGGCCACAGAACGGGCTACTGAAATGCCTACTTCTGCCCAACATTTTCTTTTAAATCACTAGGAACTATTATATCCAAAAAGTCCGAACCTTCCTTCGTAAAAGTCTAAGGATGACTGTGCGACCAAAGTGCGGCCAACGAAACGGTTATGCGATCGCAGAAATAGCCGCGAAATCGACATTAAAAATGCCCCAGAAAACTGCCTCACTCTGCGACCATTCTTCGGTCCGTAGATTGGTTCTGCGGCCGCAGAACGGGGCACAGAAATGCCAACTTCTGCCCAACATTTTCCTATAAATCACTAGGCACTATTCAATCCAAAAAGTCCGAACCTTCCTTCGCAAAAGTCTAAGGATGACTGTGCGACCAAAGTGCGTCCAGCAAAACGGTTATGCGATCGTAGAAATTGACCGCGAAATCGACATCAAAAACGCCCCAGAAAACTGCCTCACTACGCGACCAATCTGCGGTCCGTAGAGTGGTTCCGCGGCCGCAGAACAGGGCACAGAAATGCCTACTTCTACCCAACATTTTCCTTTAAATCACCAGGCACTATTCAATCCAAAAAGTCCGAACCTCCCTTCGTAAAATTCTAAGGATGACTGTGCGACCAAAGGGCGGCCCGCGAAACGGTTATGCGATCGCAAAAATAGCCGCGAAATCGACAACAAAAATGCCTCAGAAAAATGCCTCACTTTGCGACCATTCTACGGTCCGCAGAGAGGTTCTGCGGCCGCAGAACGTGCCACTAAAATGCCTACTTCTGCCCAACATTTTCCTTTAAATCACCAGGCACTATTCAATCCAAAAAGTCCGAACCTTCCTTCTTAAAAGTGTAAGGATGACTGTGCGACCAAAGTGCGTCCAACGAAACAGTTATGCGATCGCAGAAATAGCCGCGAAATCGACATCAAAAATGCCCCAGAAAACTGCCTCACTCTGCGACCATTCTTCGGTCCGTAGAGTGGTTCTGTGGCCGCAGAACGGAGCAAAGAAATGCCTACTTCTGCCCAACATTTTTCTTTAAATCACCAGGCATTATTCAATCCAAAAAGTGAAATAGCCGTGAAATCGACATCAAAAACGCCCCAAAAGGTTGCCTCACTTTGCGACCATTCTGCGGTCCATAGAGAGGTTCTGCGGCCGCAGAACGGGGCACAGAAATGCCAACTTCTGCCCAACATTTTCCTTTAAATCACTAGGCACTATTCAATCCAAAAAGTCCGAACCTTCCTTCGCAAAAGTCTAAGGATGACTGTGCGACCAAAGTGCGTCCAGCAAAACGGTTATGCGATCGTAGAAATTGACCGCGAAATCGACATCAAAAACACCCCAGAAAACTGCCTCACTCCGCGACCAATCTGCGGTCCGTAGAGTGGTTCCGCGGCCGTAGAACAGGGCACAGAAATGCCTACTTCTGCCCAACATTTTCCTTTAAATCACCAGGCACTATTCAATCCAAAAAGTCCGAACCTCCCTTCGTAAAAGTCTAAGGATGACTGTGCGACCAAAGTGCGGCCAGCGAAACGGTTATGCAATTGCAAAAATTGACCGCGAAATCGACATCAAAAAAGCCCCAGAAAACAGCCTCACTCCGCGACCAATCAGCGGTCCGTAGAGTGGTTCTGCAGCCGCATAACGGGGCACAGAAATGCCTACTTCTGCCCAACATTTTCCTTTAAATCACTAGGCACTATTCAATCCAAAAAGTCCGAACCTCCCTTCGTAAAAGTCTAAGGATGACTGTGCGACCAAAGTGCGGCCCACGAAACAATTATGCGTTCGCAGAAATAGCCGCGAAATCGACATCAAAAACGCCCCAGAAAACTGCCTCACTTTGCGACCATTCTACGGTCCGCAGAGAGGTTCTACGGCCGCAGAACGAGCCACTTAAATGCCTACTTCTGCCCAACATTTTCCTTTAAATCACCAGGCACTATTCAATCCAAAAAATCCGAACCTTCCTTCGTAGAAGTCTAAGGATGACTGTGCGACCAAAGTGCGGCCAGCGAATCTGTTATGTGATCGCAGAAATAGCCGCGAAATTGACATCAAAAATGCCCCAGAAAACTGCCTCACTCTGCGACCATTCTTCGGTCCGTAGAGTGGTTCTGCGGCCGCAGAACGGGGCAAAGAAATGCCTACTTCCGCCCAAAATTTTCCTTTTAATCACCAGGCACTATTCAATCCAAAAAGTGAAATAGCCGCGAAATCGACATCAAAAATGCCCCAAAAAATTGCCTCACTTTGCGACCATTCTGCGGTCCATAGAGAGGTTCTGCGACCGCAGAACGGGGCACAGAAATGCCAACTTCTGCCCAACATTTTCCTTTAAATCACTAGGCACCATTCAATCAAAAAAGTCCGAACCTTCCTTCGCAAAAGTCTAAGGATGACTGTGCGACCAAAGTGCGTCCAACGAAACGGTTATGCGATCGTAGAAATTGACCGCGAAATCGACATCAAAAATGCCCTAGAAAACTGCCTCACTCCGCGACTAATCTGCGGTCCGTAGAGTGGTTCTGCGGCCGCAGAACAGGGCACAAAAATGCCTACTTCTGCCCAACATTTTCCTTTAAATCACCAGGGACTATTCAATCCAAAAAGTCCGAACCTCCCTTCATAAAAGTCTAACGATGACTGTGCGACCAAAGTGCGGCCCGATAAACAGTTATTCGATCGCAAAAATAGCCGCAAAATCGGCAATAAAAATGCCCCAGAAAACTGCCTCACTCTGCGACCATTCTTCGTCCGCAGAGTGGTTCTGCGGCCGCAGAACGGGGCAAAGAAATGCCTACTTCTGCCCAACATTTTCCTTTAAATCACCAGGCACTATTCAATCCAAAAAGTGAAATAGCCGCGAAATCGACATCAAAAACGCCCCAAAAAATTGCCTCACTTTGCGACCATTCTGCAGTCCATAGGAGGTTCTGCGGCCGCAGAACGGGGCACAGAAATGTCAACTTCTACCCAACATTTCCTTTAAATCACTAGGCACTATTCAATCCAAAATGTCCGAACCTTCCTTCGCAAAAGCCTAAGGATGACTGTGCGACCAAAGTGCGTCCAGCGAAACGGTATGCGATCGTAGAAATTGACCGCGAAATTGACATAAAAAATGCCCCAGAAAACTGCCTCACTCCGCGACCAATCTGCGGTCCGTAGAGTGGTTCTGCGGCCGCAGAATGGGGCACAGAAATGCCTACTTCTGCCCAACATTTTCCTTTAAATCACCAGGCAATATTCAATCCAAAAAGTCCGAACCTCCATTTGTAAAAGTCTAAGGATGACTGTGCGACCAAAGTGCGGCCCGAGAAATGATTATGCGATCGTAGAAATAGCCGCGAAATCGACATCAATAATGACCCAGAAAACTGCCTCACTTTGCGACCATTCTACGGTCCGCAGAGAGGTTCTGCGGCCGCAGAACGGGCCACTGAAATGCCTACTTCTGCCCAACATTTACCTTTAAATCGCTAGGCACTATTCAATCCAAAAAGTCCGAACCTTCCTTCGTAAAAGTCTAAGGATGACTGTGCGACCAAAGTGCGGCCGGCGAAACGTTTATGCGATCGCAGAAATAGCCGCGAAATCGACATTAAAAATACCCCAGAAAAATGCGTCACTTTGCGACCATTCTTCGATCCGTAGAGTGGTTCTGCGGCCGCAGAACGGGGCACAGAAATGCCTACTTCTGCCCAACATTTTCCTTTAAATCACCAGGCACTATTCAATCCAAAAAGTCCGAACCTCCCTTCGTAAAAGTCTAAGGATGACTGTGCGACCAAAGTGCGGCCCGCGAAACGGTTATGCGATCGCAGAAATAGCCGTGAAATCGACATAAAAAATGCCCCAGAAAACTGCCTCACTCTGCGACCATTCTACGGTCCGTAGAGAGGTTCTGCGGCCGCAGAACGGACACCTTAAATGCCTACTTCTGCCCAACATTTTCCTTTAAATCACCAGGCACTATTTAATCCAAAAAGTTTAAAACTCCATTTGCAAAAGTCTAAGGATGACTATGCGACCAAAGTGCAGCTCGCGAAATGGTTACGCGATCGCCAAAATAGCCGCGAAATCGACATCAAAAATGCCCCAAAAAATTTCCTCACTCTGCGACCATTCTGCGGTCCATAGAGAGGTTCTGCGGCCGCTGAACGGGGCACAAAAATGCCAACTTCTGCCCAACATTTTCCTTTAAATCACCAGGCACTATTCAATCCAAAAAGTCCAAACCTCCCTTCTCAAAAGTCTAAGTATGACTGTGCGACCAAAGTGCGGCCCGCGAAACGGTTATGCGATCGCAAAAATAGCCGCAAAATCGACATCAAAAAGGCCTTCGAAAACTGCCTCACTTTGCGACCATTCTACGGTCCGCAGAGAGGTTCTGCGGCCGCAGAACGGGCCACTGAAATGCCTACTTCTGCCCAACATTTTCCTTTAAATCACCAGGTACTATTCAATCCAAAAAGTCCGAACCTTCCTTCATAAATTTGTAAGGATGACTGTGCGACCAAAGTGCGGCCAGCGAAACGGTTATGCGATCGCAGAAATTGACCGCGACCAATCTGCGGTCCGTAGAGTTGTTCTGCGGCCGCAGAACGGGGAACAGAAATGCCTACTTCTGCCCAACATTTTCCTTTAAATCACCAGGCACTATTCAATCAAAAATGTCCGAACCTCCCTTTGTAAAAGTCTAAGGATGACTGTGCAACCAAAGTGCGGCCCGTGAAACGGTTATGCGATCGCAGAAATAGCCGCGAAATCGACAATAAAAATGCCCCAGAAAACTGCCTCACTCTGCGACCATTTTACGGTCCGTAGAGTTGTTCTGCGGCCGCAGAACGGGCCACAGAAATGCCTACTTCTGCCCAACATTTTCCTTTAAATCACCAGGCTTTATTCAATCCAAAAAGTCCGAACCTGCCTTCATAAAAGTCTAAGGATGACTGTGCCACCAAAGTACGGCCAGCGAAACGGTTATGCGATCACAGAAATAGCCGTGAAATCGACATCAAAAATGCCCCAGAAAACTGCCTCACTCTGCGACCATTCTTCGGTCCGTAGAGTGGTTCTGCGGCCGCAGAACGGGGCACAGAAATGCCTACTTCTGCCCAACATTTTCCTTTAAATCACCAGGCACTATTCAATCCAAAAAGTCCGAACCTCCCTTCGTAAAAGTCTAAGGATGACTGTGCGACCAAAGTGCGGCCCGCGAAATGGTTATGCGATTAAGAAATAGCCGCAAAATCGACATTAAAAATGCCCCAGAAAACTGCCTCACTGTGCGACCATTCTACGGTCCGCAGAGAGGTTCTGCGGCCGCAGAACGGACCACTGAAATGCCTACTTCTTCCCAACATTTTCCTTTGAATGACCAGGCACTATTCAATCCAAAAAGTGAAATAGCCGGGAAATCAACATCAAAAATGCCCCAAAAAATTGCGTCACTTTGCGACCATTCTGCGATCTAAAGAGAGGTTCTGCGGCCGCAGAACGGGGCACAGAAATGCCAACTTCTGCCCAACATTTTCCTATAAATCACCAGGCACTATTCAATCCAAAAAGTCCAAACCTTCCTTCGCAAAAAGCCTAAGGATGATTGTGCGACCAAAGTGCATCCAGCGAAACGGTTATGCGATCGCAGAAATTGACCGCGAAATCGACATCAAAAATGCCCCAGAAAACTGCCTCACTCAGCGACCAATCTACGGTCCGTAGAGTGGTTCTGCGGCCGCAGAACAGGGCACAGAAATTCCTACTTCTGCCCAACATTTTCCTTTAAATCACCAGGCACTATTCAATCCAAAAAGTCCGAACCTCCCTTCGTAAAAGTCTAAGGATGACTGTGCGACCAAAGTGCGGCCAGCGAAACGGTTATGCAATTGCAAAAATTGACCGCGAAATCGACATCAAAAAAGCCCCAGAAAACAGCCTCACTTTGCGACCAATCAGCGGTCCGTAGAGTGGTTCTGCAGCCGCATAACGGGGCACAGAAATGCCTACTTCTGCCCAACATTTTCCTTTAAATCACTAGGCACTATTCAATCCAAAAAGTCCGAACCTCCCTTCGTAAAAGTCTAAGGATGACTGTGCGACCAAAGTGCGGCCCGCGAAACAATTATGCGTTCGCAGAAATAGCCGCGAAATCGACATCAAAAACGCCCCAGAAAACTGCCTCACTCTGCGACCATTCTACGGTCCGTAGAGAGGTTCTGCGACCGCAGAACGAGCCACAGAAATGCCTACTTCTGCCCAACATTTTCCTTTAAATCACCAGGCACTATTCAATCCAAAAAATCCGAACCTTCCTTCGTAGAAGTCTAAGGATGACTGTGCGACCAAAGTGCGGCCAGCGAATCTGTTATGTGATCGCAGAAATAGCCGCGAAATTGACATCAAAAATGCCCCAGAAAACTGCCTCACTCTGCGACCATTCTTCGGTCCGTAGAGTGGTTCTGCGGCCGCAGAACGGGGCAAAGAAATGCCTACTTCCGCCCAAAATTTTCCTTTTAATCACCAGGCACTATTCAATCCAAAAAGTCCAAACCTCCCTTCGTAAAAGTCTAAGGATGACTGTGCGACCAAAGTGCGGCCCGCGAAATGGTTATGCGATTACAGAAATAGCCGCGAAATCGACATTAAAAATGCCCAAGAAAACTGCCTCACTGTGCGACCATTCTACGGTCCGCAGAGAGGTTCTGCGGCCGCAAAACGGACCACTGAAATGCCTACTTCTGCCTAACATTTTCCTTTAAATCACCAGGCACTATTCAATCCAAAAAGTCCGAACCTTCCTTCGCAAAAGCCTAAGGATGACCGTGCGACCAAAGTGCGTCCAGCGAAATGGTATGCGATCGTAGAAATTGACCGCGAAATTGACATAAAAAATGCCCCAGAAAACTGCCTCACTCCGTGACCAATCTGCGGTCCGTAGAGTGGTTCTGCGGCCGCAGAATGGGGCACAGAAATACCTACTTCTGCCCAACATTTTCCTTTAAATCACCAGGCACTATTCAATCCAAAAAGTCCGAACCTCCCTTTGTAAAAGTCTAAGGATGACTGTGCGACCAAAGTGCGGCCTGGGAAATGATTATGCGATCGTAGAAATAGCCGCGAAATCGACATCAATAATGACCCAGAAAACTGCCTCACTTTGCGACCATTCTACGGTCCGCAGAGAGGTTCTGCGGCCGCAGAACGGGCCACTGAAATGCCTACTTCTGCCCAACATTTTCCTTTAAATTGCTAGGCACTATTCAATCCAAAAAGTCCGAACCTTCCTTCATAAAAGTCTAAGGATGACTGTGCGACCAAAGTGCGGCCAGCGAAACGTTTATGCGATCGCAGAAATAGCCGCGAAATCGACATTAAAAATGCCCCAGAAAAATGCCTCACTCCGTGTTACAACCCAAATTCGCATACCATAGATCACGTCGTAAGTTAGTCGATGTAAATCCAAGAAGAGATTATCTTTGAGATGATAAGAAGTTAATCCTATTGGTCTTAAACGATACAAGGGTGTATAAGAGTGGTTAATAAATATTAGAAGTTAAACGAATCAAGGATGTTGTAACCCGTATTTTCGGGTAACACTAGAGGTGATTAACTATCCCAAGAGGTCTTGTTTTAATGTATTTGAATCATATAATATCCGCATCATAAGTCTTGAAGTCAAGCGAGTTATGAAACAAAAGTTGATAAAAGTTGTCGCAACTTAGGTTTATAATTTTACTTAAACTTTAGGTCAAATGTTACTGCATTTTTCTCCCAATGTGCTTGGAATTATGGGGTGATCTACCTATCAAATTGAATATCTATGAGTCTAGTTTCCAACGCATTAAACCGTTCATTGATACGATCTCGGAATAGAGAGATATTCGCGTTTTCGCGAGAGTGCGCCAAGCTGCTCTCTATGGGGCCCACAAAGGCGGTTTAAGACATATGGACATATATAAGATACCTCAACCCTGTTTTAAGTCATTATTTTTCAGTATATTCAGACCTTATAACCCTAAAAACAGTCTCTCAAGGTTCTCTCATGATCCAAGACCCAAACAAAGGGCAAACAACACAAATCAAATGTCGGGAATCCCGTGGCGCTAGTAAGTTTCTTGTTCTTCTTGTTGTTGCTGATTTTTGTGTTGTTCCAGCTCGTGTGGGAGGTTTTTTTAAGTGTTTTATGTCCTGTAAATACACCTTCAAGTTTTTAATATCAACCCTAGGTGATTTCAAGTCTTCTAAAGTAATTCTAGTGCCGAAAAACCCGAATTAATTGCTAGTTTCGCTTCCTTGTTCTTGTGGCAGAATTGAAGGGATATTTCGTGGAAAATTAAGGTCAAATTGGAGTTGTTATTTCTGTTTAAAGGTAAGGAACCTCTTACTCTATATATATTTAAGATTATCCAAGTTGCAGCTAAGTCGTTGAAGCTAGAACTTGTGAAATATATATCGAAAAGCTTGGTAGTAATGTTGTTGGTTGGTGGACTGTTTTGGAGGCTCAATATGATTATTAATGATGTTGTTTGGGCTGTTTGGTGATTGTATTGACTTGTGGGAAGTCATATAAATAGGGGAGGTGCTGTCCGTTTCATCGTAAAATAGGTTGTGGTCGATACATAATAGTTACGACGCTTAAACGATAATGATAGTGTCATTTGTCTTATTGTAGACTAAGGAGTCGTGATATTTGCATAGCTTGAGGTTGGGCAGTATATACAAGGTATGTGAGTCTATCCCCTTCATTCTTTTGCACGACTCCGATTGTACATAATGTAATGAACGAGCTCCCAAAGATACTCTACTCTTAGAAGCTAGCAGTACTTACATTGCTGCCCTTCTTATGAAACGATTGGTATTGATGTTACTTCTCTTATTCTTATATTATCAATGTTGTTGGTAGTTCCTGATTCTTATAAGTTTCTTGATGAAGAGTTAATCCTAATAACGTGTACGAAGGATACCGACCTTACGTCACTCCGAAAGGTTCAAAATGTGATTCCAATGAGTCCAGCATGCATCATATATATGTATCTATTTTACTCTACCGAGCCGCGCTATAGTTGGCCGGGTATGGCACCTATTGTGCAACCACTGATCAGTTGGGTTTTACCGAGCTCCACGTGGCCGGGTACGATTCTACCGAGCCCTATGATGGCCGGGTACGTTTTACCGAGCCTATTATGGCCGGGTACGATATGATGATGGTGATGCCCACAAAGGCGTATGTTTTAAAAGTTTATGTATATATATGTATGTATCATGTATTTCATGTCAGTAGCCCTCAGAGGTACCCAGATGTCACAGGTTGTATATTCTCTATCCATGTTTACATTACTGTTCTTACTTATGCTTTCTTGCCTCACATACTCAGTACTTTATTCGTACTGACGTCCTTTTTATTTGTGGACGCTGCATGTCGTGCTGCAGGTCCTGATAGACAGGTAGACGTAGCTCCCCCACCACAGTAGGCTGTCCAGTTCAGCGGTTATTGGCGAGATCCCTTCCCCGGACTTGCCGTGGTCTTGGTATGCATTTTTGTTATAGACCTTATGGGTATGTCGGGGCCCTGTTCCGGCAATGTTGTAGCACTTATGTTCTTTTAGAGGCTCATAGACAGGTGTCGACTTATGTATGGTTTAGAATGCCTTTTCGGCTGATTTTTGTTGTATAGTCTTTCATGGCATCATGATAGCTCGTACCTTATATATAGTTTCTTGACAGTCTTGTCGTCCCATGTTATGTATGTTCATGACATTATCTTTCATTGTTGGATGTTCATGATCCATGTCTACTATTTATATTGATCTTGTCGGCCCTTAAAGATAATAAGGAAGGTTAGATAAAATGTACGTTGGTGCTCGGCAAGTATGGCCCAGGTGCTAGTCATGACCCTCCAGTTGGGTCGTGACACTCTGCGACCATTCGTCGGTCCGTAGAGTGGTTCTGCGGCAGCAGAACGGGGCACAGAAATGCCTACTTCTGCCCAACATTTTCCTTTAAATCACCAGGCACTATTCAATCCAAAAAGTCCGAACCTCCCTTCGTAAAAGTCTAAGGATGACTGTGCGACCAAAGTGCGGCCCGCGAAATGGTAATGCGATCGCAGAAATAGCCGCGAAATCGACATAAAATATGCCCCAGAAAACTGCCTCACTCTGCGACCATTCTTCGGTCCGTAGAGTGGTTCTGCGGCCGCAGAACGGGGCACATAAATGCCTACTTCTGCCCAACATTTTCCTTTAAATCACCAGGCACTATTCAATCTAAAAAGTCCGAACCTCCCTTCGTAAAAGTATAAGGATGACTGTGCGACCAAAGTGCGGCCCGCAAAACGGTTATGCGATTACAGAAATAGCCGCAAAATCGACATTAAAAATGCCCTAGAAAACTGCCTAACTGTGCGACCATTCTACGGTCCGCAGAGAGGTTCTGCGGCCGCAGAACGGACCACTGAAATGCCTACTTCTTCCCAACATTTTCCTTTGAATCACCAGGCATAATTCCATCCAAAAAGTGAAATAGCCGGGAAATCGACATCAAAAATGCCCCAAAAAATTGCCTCACTTTGCGACAATTCTGCGGTCTATAGAGAGGTTCTGCGGCCGCAGAACGGGGCACTGAAATGCCAACTTCTGCCCAACATTTTCCTTTAAATCACCAGGCACTATTCAATCCAAAAAGTCCGAACCTTCCTTCGCAAAAGCCTAAGGATGACTGTGCGACCAAAGTGCGTCCAGCGAAACGTTATGCGATCGTAGAAATTGACCGCAAAATTGACATAAAAAATGCCCCAGAAAACTGCCTCACTCCGCGACCAATCTGCGGTCCGTAGAGTGGTTCTGCGGCCGCAGAATGGGGCACAGAAATGCCTACTTCTGCCCAACATTTTCCTTTAAATCACCAGGCACTATTCAATCCAAAAAGTCCGAACCTCCCTTTGTAAAAGTCTAAGGATGACTGTGCGAAAAAAGTGCGGCCCGGGAAATGATTATGCGATCGTAGAAATAGCCGCGAAATCGACATCAATAATGACCCAGAAAACTGCCTCACTTTGCGACCATTCTACGGTCCGCAGAGAGGTTCTGCGGCCGCAGAACGAGCCACTGAAATGCCTACTTCTGCCCAACATTTTCCTTTAAATCGCTAGGCACTATTCAATCCAAAAAGTCCGAACCTTCCTTCGTAAAAGTCTAAGGATGACTGTGCGACCAAAGTGCGGCCAGCGAAACGTTTATGCGATCGCAGAAATAGCCGCGAAATCGACATTAAAAATGCCCCAGAAAAATGCCTCACTCCGCGACCATTCTTCGGTCCGTAGAGTGGTTCTGCAGCCGCAGAACAGGGCACAGAAATGCCTACTTCTGCCCAACATTTTCCTTTAAATCACCAGGCACTATTCAATCCAAAAAGTCCAAACCTCCCTTCCTAAAAGTCTAAGGATGACTGTGCGACCAAAGTGCGGCCCGCGAAATGGTAATGCGATCGCAGAAATAGCCGCGAAATCGACATAAAAAATGCCCCAGAAAACTGCCTCACTCTGCGACCATTCTTCGGTCCGTAGAGTGGTTCTGCGGCCGCAGAACGGGGCACAGAAATGCCTACTTCTGCCCAACATTTTCCTTTAAATCACCAGGTACTATTCAATACAAAAAGTCCGAACCTTCCTTCGTAAAAGTCTAAGGATGACTGTGCGACCAAAGTGCGGCCCGCGAAACGGTTATGCTATTACAGAAATAGCCGCGAAATCGACATTAAAAATGCCCTAGAAAACTGCCTCACTGTGCGACCATTCTACGGTCCGCAGAGAGGTTCTGTGGCCGCAGAATGGGGCACAGAAATGCCTACTTCTGCCCAACATTTTCCTTTAAATCACCAGGCACTATTCAATCCAAAAAGTCCGAACCTCCCTTTGTAAAAGTCTAAGGATGACTGTGCGACCAAAGTGCGGCCCGGGAAATGATTATGCGATCGTAGAAATAGCCGCGAAATCGACATCAATAATGACCCAGAAAACTGCCTCACTTTGCGACCATTCTACGGTCCGCAGAGAGGTTCTGCGGCCGCAGAACGAGCCACTGAAATGCCTACTTCTGCCCAACATTTTCCTTTAAATCGCTAGGCACTATTCAATCCAAAAAGTCCGAACCTTCCTTCGTAAAAGTCTAAGGATGACTGTGCGACCAAAGTGCGGCCAGCGAAACGTTTATGCGATCGCAGAAATAGCTGCGAAATCGACATTAAAAATGCCCCAGAAAAATGCCTCACTCCGCGACCATTCTTCGGTCCGTAGAGTGGTTCTGCGGCCGCAGAACGTGGCACAGAAATGCCTACTTCTGCCCAACATTTTCCTTTAAATCACCAGGCACTATTCAATCCAAAAAGTCCGAACCTCCCTTCCTAAAAGTCTAAGGATGACTGTGCGACCAAAGTGCGTCCAGCGAAACGGTATGCGATCGTAGAAATTGACCGCAAAATTGACATAAAAAATGCCCCAGAAAACTGCCTCACTCCGCGACCAATCTGCGGTCCGTAGAGTGGTTCTGCGGCCGCAGAACGGGGCACAGAAATGCCTACTTCTGCCCAACATTTTCCTTTAAATCACCAGGCACTATTCAATCCAAAAAGTCCGAACCTCCCTTTGTAAAAGTCTAAGGATGACTGTGCGACCAAAGTGCGGCCCGCGAAACGGTTATGCTATTACAGAAATAGCCGCGAAATCGACATCAATAATGACCCAGAAAACTGCCTCACTTTGCGTCCATTCAACGGTCCGCAGAGAGGTTCTGCGGCCGCAGAACGAGCAACTGAAATGCCTACTTCTGCCCAACATTTTCCTTTGAATCACCAGGCACTATTCAATCCAAAAAGTGAAATAGCCGGGAAATCGACATCAAAAAAGCCCCAAAAAATTGCCTCACTTTGCGACCATTCTGCGGTCTATAGAGAGGTTCTGCGGCCGCAGAACGGGGCACAGAAATGCCAACTTCTGCCCAACATTTTCCTTTAAATCACCAGGCACTATTCAATCCAAAAAGTTCGAACCTTCCTTCGCAAAAGCCTAAGGATGACTGTGCGACCAAAGTGCGTCCAGCGAAACGGTATGCGATCGTAGAAATTGACCGCGAAATTGACATAAAAAATGCCCCAGAAAACTGCCTCACTCCGCGACCAATCTGCGGTCCGTAGAGTGGTTCTGCGGCCGCAGAACGGGGCACAGAAATGCCTACTTCTGCCCAACATTTTCCTTTAAATCACCAGGCACTATTCAATCCAAAAAGTCCGAACCTCCCTTTGTAAAAGTCTAAGGATGACTGTGCGACCAAAGTGCGGCCCGCGAAATGGTAATGCGATCGCAGAAATAGCCGCGAAATCGACATCAATAACGACCCAGAAAACTGCCTCACTTTGCGACCATTCTTCGGTCCGCAGAGAGGTTCTGCGGCCGCAGAACGGGCCACTGAAATGCCTACTTCTGCCCAACATTTTCCTTTAAATCGCCAGGCACTATTCAATCCAAAAAGTCCGAACCTCCCTTCGTAAAAGTCAAAGGATGACTGTGCGACCAAAGTGCGGCCCGCGAAACGGTTATGCGATTACAGAAATAGCCGCGAAATCGACATTAAAAATGCCCTAGAAAACTGCCTCACTGTGCGACCATTCTACGGTCCGCAGAGAGGTTCTGCGGCCGCAGAACGGACCACTGAAATGCCTACTTCTTCCCAACATTTTCCTTTGAATCACCAGGCACTATTCAATCCAAAAAGTGAAATAGCCGGGAAATCGACATCAAAAATGCCCCAAAAAATTGCCTCACTTTGCGACCATTCTGCGGTCTATAGAGAGGTTCTGCGGCCGCAGAACGGGGCACAAAAATGCCAACTTCTGCCCAACATTTTCCTTTAAATCACCAGGCACTATTCAATCCAAAAAGTCCGAACCTTCCTTCGCAAAAGCCTAAGGATGACTGTGCGACCAAAGTGCGTCCAGCGAAACGGTATGCGATCGTAGAAATTGACCGCAAAATTGACATAAAAAATGCCCCAGAAAACTTCCTCACTCCGCGACCAATGTGCGGTCCGTAGAGTGGTTTTGCGGCCGCAGAATGGGGCACAGAAATGCCTACTTCTGCCCAACATTTTCCTTTAAATCACCAGGCACTATTCAATCCAAAAAGTCCGAACCTCCCTTTGTAAAACTCTTAGGATGACTGTGCGACCAAAGTGCGGCCCGGGAAATGATTATGCGATCGTAGAAGTAGCCGCAAAATCGACATCAATAACGACCCAGAAAACTGCCTCACTGTGCGACCATTCTACGGTCCGCAGAGAGGTTCTGCGGCCGCAGAACGGACCACTGAAATGCCTACTTCTTCCCAACATTTTCCTTTGAATCACCAGGCATGATTCAATCCAAAAAGTGAAATAGCCGGGAAATCGACATCAAAAATGCCCCAAAATATTGCCTCACTTTGCGACCATTCTGCGGTCTATAGAGAGGTTCTGCGGCCGCAGAACGGGGCACTGAAATGCTAACTTCTGCCCATCATTTTCCTTTAAATCACCAGGCACTATTCAATCCAAAAAGTCCGAACCTTCCTTCGCAAAAGCCTAAGGATGACTGTGCGACCAAAGTGCGTCCAGCGAAACGGTATGCGATCGTAGAAATTGACCGCAAAATTGACATAAAAAATGCCCCAGAAAACTTCCTCACTCCGCGACCAATGTGCGGTCCGTAGAGTGGTTTTGCGGCCGCAGAATGGGGCACAGAAATGCCTACTTCTGCCCAACATTTTCCTTTAAATCACCAGGCACTATTCAATCCAAAAAGTCCGAACCTCCCTTTGTAAAACTCTTAGGATGACTGTGCGACCAAAGTGCGGCCCGGGAAATGATTATGCGATCGTAGAAATAGCCGCGAAATCGACATTAATAATGACCCAGAAAACTGCCTCACTGTGCGACCATTCTACGGTCCGCAGAGAGGTTCTGCGACCGCAGAACGGACCACTGAAATGCCTACTTCTTCCCAACATTTTCCTTTGAATCACCAGGCATGATTCAATCCAAAAAGTGAAATAGCCGGGAAATCGACATCAAAAATGCCCCAAAAAATTGCCTCACTTTGCGACCATTCTGCGGTCTATAGAGAGGTTCTGCGGCCGCAGAACGGGGCACTGAAATGCTAACTTCTGCCCAACATTTTCCTTTAAATCACCAGGCACTATTCAATCCAAAAAGTCCGAACCTTCCTTCGCAAAAGCCTAAGGATGACTGTGCGACCAAAGTGCATCCAGCGAAACGGTATGCGATCGTAGAAATTGACCGCAAAATTGACATAAAAAATGCCCCAGAAAACTGCCTCACTCCGCGACCAATCTGCGGTCCGTAGAGTGGTTCTGCGGCCGCAGAATGGGGCACAGTAATGCCTACTTCTGCCCAACATTTTCCTTTAAATCACCAGGCACTATTCAATCCAAAAATTCCGAACCTCCCTTTGTAAAAGTCTAAGGATGACTGTGCGACCAAAGTGCGGCCCGGGAAATGATTATGCGATCGTAGAAATAGCCGCGAAATCGACATTAATAATGACCCAGAAAGCTGCCTCACTTTGCGACCATTCTACGGTCCGCAAAGAGGTTCTGCGGCCGCAGAACGGGCCACTGAAATGCCTACTTCTGCCCAATATTTTCCTTTAAATCGCTAGGTACTATTCAATCCAATAAGTCCGAACCTTCCTTCGTAAAAGTCTAAGGATGACTGTGCGACCAAAGTGCGGCCAGCGAAACGTTTATGCGATCGCAGAAATAGCCGCGAAATCGACATTAAAAATGCCCCAGAAAAATGCCTCACTCCGCGACCATTCTTCGGTCCGTAGAGTGGTTCTGCAGTCGCAGAACGGGGCACAGAAATGCCTACTTCTGCCCAACATTTTCCTTTAAATCACCAGGCACTATTCAATCCAAAAAGTCCGTACCTCCCTTCGCAAATGTCTAAGGATGACTGTGCGACCAAAGTGCGGCCCGCGAAATGGTAATGCGATCGCAGAAATAGCCGTGAAATCGACATAAAAAATGCCCCAGAAAACTGCCTCACTCTGCGACCATTCTTCGGTCCGTAGAGTGGTTCTGCGGCCGCAGAACGGGGCACAGAAATGCCTACTTCTGCCCAACATTTTCCTTTAAATCACCAGGCACTATTCAATCCAAAAAGTCCGAACCTCCCTTCGTAAAAGTCTAAGGATGACTGTGCGACCAAAGTGCGGCCCGCGAAACGGTTATGCGATTACAGAAATAGCCGCGAAATCGACATTAAAAATGCCCTAGAAAACTGCCTCACTGTGCGACCATTCTACGGTCCGCAGAGAGGATCTGCGGCCGCAGAACGGACCACTGAAATGCCTACTTCTTCCCAACATTTTCCTTTGAATCACCAGGCACTATTCAATCCAAAAAGTGAAATAGCCGGGAAATCGACATCAAAAATGCCCCAAAAAATTGCCTCACTTTGCGACTATTATGCGGTCTATAGAGAGGTTCTGCGGCCGCAGAACGGGGCACAGAAATGCCAACTTCTGCCTAACATTTTCCTTTAAATCACCAGGCACTATTCAATCCAAAAAGTCCGAACCTTCCTTCGCAAAAGCCTAAGGATGACTGTGCGACCAAAGTGCGTCCAGCAAAACGGTATGCGATCGTAGAAATTGACCGCGAAATTGACATAAAAAATGCCCCAGAAAACTGCCTCACTCCGCGACCAATCTTCGGTCCGTAGAGTGGTTCTGCGGCCGCAGAACGGGGCACAGAAATGCCTACTTCTGCCCAACATTTTCCTTTAAATCACCAGGCACTATTCAATCCAAAAAGTCCGAACCTCCCTTCGTAAAAGTCTAAGGATGACTGTGCGACCAAAGTGCGGCCCGCGAAATGGTAATGCGATCGCAGAAATAGCCGCGAAATCGACATCAATAACGACCCAGAAAACTGCCTCACTTTGCGACCATTCTTCGGTCCGCAGAGAGGTTCTGCGGCCGCAGAACGGGCCACTGAAATGCCTACTTCTGCCCAACAATTTCCTTTAAATCGCCAGGCACTATTCAATCCAAAAAGTCCGAACCTCCCTTCGTAAAAGTCTAAGGATGACTGTGCGACCAAAGTGCGGCCCGCGAAACGGTTATGCGATTACAGAAATAGCCGCGAAATCGACATTAAAAATGCCCTAGAAAACTGCCTCACTGTGCGACCATTCTACGGTCCGCAGAGAGGTTCTGCGGCCGCATAACGGACCACTGAAATGCCTACTTCTTCCCAACATTTTCCTTTAAATCACCAGGCACTATTCAATCCAAAAAGTGAAATAGCTGGGAAATCGACATCAAAAATGCCCCAAAAAATTGCCTCACTTTGCGACCATTCTACGGTCTATCGAGAGGTTCTGCGGCCGCAGAACGGGGCACAGAAATGCCAACTTCTGCCCAACATTTTCCTTTAAATCACCAGGCACTATTCAATCCAAAAAGTCCGAACCTTCCTTCGCAAAAGCCTAAGGATGACTGTGCGACCAAAGTGCGTCCAGCGAAACGTTATGCGATCGTAGAAATTGACCGCGAAATTGACATAAAAAATGCCCCAGAAAACTGCCTCACTCCGCGACCAATCTGCAGTCCGTAGAGTGGTTTTGCGGCCGCAGAATGGGGCACAGAAATGCCTATTTCTGCCCAACATTTTCCTTTAAATCACCAGGCACTATTCAATCCAAAAAGTCCGAACCTCCCTTTGTAAAAGTCTTAGGATGACTGTGCGACCAGAGTGCGGCCCGGGAAATGATTATGCGATCGTAGAAATAGTCGCGAAATCGACATCAATAACGACCTAGAAAACTTCCTCACTTTGCGACCATTCTACGGTCCGCAGAGAGGTTCTGCGGCCGCAGAACGGGCCACTGAAATGCCTACTTCTGCCCAACATTTTCCTTTAAATCGCTAGGCACTATTCAATCCAAAAAGTCTGAACCTTCCTTCATAAAAGTCTAAGGATGACTGTGCGACCAAAGTGCGGCCAGCGAAACGTTTATGCGATCGCAGAAATAGCCGGGAAATCGAAATTAAAAATGCCCCAGAAAAATGCCTCACTCCGCGACCATTCTTCGGTCCGTAGAGTGGTTCTGCGGCCGCAGAACGGGGCACAGAAATGCCTACATCTGGCCAACATTTTCCTTTAAATCACCAGGCACTATTCAATCCAAAAAGTCCGAACCTCCCTTCGTAAAAGTCTAAGGATGACTTTGTGACCAAAGTGCGGCCTGCGAAACGGATATGCGATAGCAGAAATAGCCGCGAAATCGACAAAAAAAATGCCCCAGAAAACTGCCTCACTCTGCGATCATTCTATGGTCCGTAGAGAGGTTCTGCGGCTGCAGAACAGACACCTGAAATGCCTACTTCTGCCCAACATTTTCCTTTAAATCACCAGGCACTATTCAATCCAAAAAGTCTAAAACTCCATTTGCAAAAGTCTAAGGATGACTATGCGACCAAAGTGCGGCTCGCGAAACTGTTACGCGATCGCAGAAATTGCCGCAAAATCGACATCAAAAAACGCCCCAAAAAACTGCCTCACTCCGCGACCAATCTGCGGTCTGTAGAGTGGTTCTGCGGCCGCAGAACGGGGCACAGAAATGCCTACTTCTGCCCAACATTTTCCTTTAAATCACCAGGCACTATTCAATCCAAAAAGTCTGAACCTCCCTTCGAAAAAGTCTAAGGATGTGTGTGCGACCAAAGCGCGTCCCGCAAAATGGTTATGCGATCGCAGAAATTGCCGCGAAATCGACATCAAAAACGCCCCAAAAAACTGCCTCACTCCGCGACCAATCTGCGGTCTGTAGAGTGGTTCTGCGGCCGCAGAACGGGGCACAAAAATGCCTACTTCTGCCCAACATTTTCCTTTAAATCACCAGGCACTATTCAATCAAAAAAGTCCGAACCTCCCTTCGTAAAAGTCTAAGGATGACTGTGCGACCAAAGTGCGGCCCGCGAAACGGTTATGCGATCGCAAAAATAGCCGCGAAATCGACATCAAAAACGCCTTAGAAAACTGCCTCACTTTGCGACCATTCTATGGTCCGCAGAGAAGTTCTGCGGCCGCAGAACGGGCCACTGAAATGCCTACTTCTGCACAACATTTTCCTTTAAATCACCAGGCACTATTCAATCCAAAAAGTCCGAACCTTCCTTCATAAATTTGTAAGGACGACTGTGCGACCAAAGTGCGGCCAGCGAAACGGTTATGCGATCGCAGAAATTAACCGCGAAATCGACATCAAAAAAGCCCCAGAAAACTGCCTCACTCCGCGACCAATCTGCGATCCGTAGAGTTGTTCTGCGGCCGCAGAACGGGGAATAGAAATGCCTACTTCTGCCCAACATTTTCCTTTAAATCACCAGGCACTATTCAATCAAAAATGTCCGAACCTCCCTTCGTAAAAGTCTAAGGATGACTGTGCGACCAAAGTGCGGCCCGCGAAACGGTTATGCGATTACAGAAATAGCCGTGAAATCGACATTAAAAATGCCCTAGAAAACTGCCTCACTGTGCGACCATTCTACGGTCCGCAGAGAGGTTCTGCGGCCGCAGAACGGGCCACTGAAATGCCTACTTCTGCCCAATATTTTCCTTTAAATCGCTAGGCACTATTCAATCCAAAAAGTCCGAACCTTCATTCGTAAAAGTCTAAGGATGACTGTGCGACCAAAGTGCGGCCAGCGAAACGTTTATGCGATCGCAGAAATAGCCGCGAAATCGACATTAAAAATGCCCCAGAAAAATGCCTCACTCCACGACCATTCTTCGGTCCGTAGAGTGGTTCTGCAGCCGCAGAACGGGGCACAGAAATTCCTACTTCTGCCCAACATTTTCCTTTAAATCACCAGGCACTATTCAATCCAAAAAGTCCGTACCTTCCTTCCTAAATTTGTAAGGACGACTGTGCGACCAAAGTGCGGCCAGCGAAACGGTTATGCGATCGCAGAAATTGACCGCGAAATCGACATCAAAAAAGCCCCAGAAAACTGCCTCACTCCGCGACCAATCTGCGATCCGTAGAGTTGTTCTGCGGCCGCAGAACGGGGAATAGAAATGCCTACTTCTGCCCAACATTTTCCTTTAAATCACCAGGCACTATTCAATCAAAAATGTCCGAACCTCCCTTCGTAAAAGTCTAAGGATGACTGTGCGACAAAAGTGCGGCCCGCGAAACGGTTATGCGATTACAGAAATAGCCGTGAAATCGACATTAAAAATGCACTAGAAAACTGCCTCACTGTGCGACCATTCTACGGTCCGCAGAGAGGTTCTGCGGCCGCAGAACGGACCACTGAAATGCCTACTTCTTCCCAACATTTTCCTTTAAATCACCAGGCACTATTCAATCCAAAAAGTGAAATAGCCGGGAAATCGACATCAAAAATGCCCCAAAAAATTGCCTCACTTTGCGACCATTTTGCGGTCTATAGAGAGGTTCTGCGGCCGCAGAACGGGGCACAGAAATGCCAACTTCTGCCCAACATTTTCCTTTAAATCACCAGGCACTGTTCAATCTAAAAAGTCCAAACCGTCCTTCGCAAAAGCCTAAGGATGACTGTGCGACCAAAGTGCGTCTAGCGAAACGGTTATGCGATCGCAGAAATTGACCGCGAAATCGACATCAAAAATGCCCCAGAAAACTGCCTCACTCCGCGACCAATCTGCGGTCCGTAGAGTGGTTCTATGGCCGCAGAACAGGGCACAGAAATGCCTACTTCTGCCCAATATTTTCCTTTAAATCACCAGGCACTATTCAATCCTAAAAGTCCGAACCTCCCATCGTAAACGTCTAAGGATGACTGTGCGATCAAAGTACGGCCAGCGAAACGGTTATGCGATCGCAGAAATTGACCGCGAAATCGACATCAAAAAAGCCCCAGAAAACTGCCTCACTCCGCAACCAATCTGCGGTCCGTAGAGTGGTTCTGCGACCGCAGAACGGGGCACAGAAATGCCTACTTCTGCCCAACATTTTCCTTTAAATCACCAGGCACTATTCAATCCAAAATGTCCGAACCTCCCTTCGTAAAATTCTAAGGATGACTGTGCGACCAAAGTGCGGCCTGCGAAACGGTTATGCGATCGCAGAAATAGCCGCGAAATCGACAATAATAATGCCCTAGAAAACTGCCTCACTCTGCGACCATTCTACGGTCCGCAGAGAGGTTCTGCGGCCGCAGAACGGGCCACTGAAATGCCTACTTCTGCCCAACATTTTCCTTTAAATCACCAGGCACTATTCAATCCAAAAAGTCCGAACCTGCCTTCTTAAAAGTCTAAGGATGACTGTGCCACCAAAGTGCGGCCAGCGAAATGGTTATGCATTCACAGAAATAGCTGCGAAATCGACATCAAAAATGCCCCAGAAAACTGCCTCACTCTGCGACCATTCTTCGGTCCGTAGTGTGGTTCTGCGGCAGCAGAACGGGGCACAGAAATGCCTACTTCTTCCCAACATTTTCCTTTAAATCACCAGGCACTATTCAATCCAAAATGTCCGAACCTCCCTTCGTAAAATTCTAAGGATGACTGTGCGACCAAAGTGCGGCCCGCGAAACGGTTATGCGATCGCAGAAATAGCCGCGAAATCGACAATAATAATGCCCTAGAAAACTGCCTCACTCTGCGACCATTCTACGGTCCGCAGACAGGTTCTGCGGCCGCAGAACGGGCCACTAAAATGCCTACTTCTGCCCAACATTTTCCTTTAAATCACCAGGCACTATTCAATCCAAAAAGTCCGAACCTGCCTTCTTAAAAGTCTAAGGATGACTGTGCCATCAAAGTGCGGCCTGCGAAACGGTTATGCGATCGCAGAAATAGCCGCGAAATCGACAATAATAATGCCCTAGAAAACTGCCTCACTCTGCGACCATTCTACGGTCCGCAGAGAGGTTCTGCGGCCGCAGAACGGGCCACTGAAATGCCTACTTCTTCCCAACATTTTCCTTTAAATCACCAGGCACTATTCAATCCAAAAAGTCCGAACCTGCCTTCTTAAAAGTCTAAGGATGACTGTGCCACCAAAGTGCGGCCAGCGAAATGGTTATGCATTCACAGAAATAGCTGCGAAATCGACATCAAAAATGCCCCAGAAAACTGCCTCACTCTGCGACCATTCTTCGGTCCGTAGTGTGGTTCTGCGGCAGCAGAACGGGGCCCAGAAATGCCTACATCTGCCCAACATTTTCCTTTAAATCACCAGGCACTATTCAATCCAAAATGTCCGAACCTCCCTTCGTAAAATTCTAAGGATGACTGTGCGACCAAAGTGCGGCCCGCGAAACGGTTATGCGATCGCAGAAATAGCCGCGAAATCGACAATAATAATGCCCTAGAAAACAGCCTCACTCTGCGACCATTCTACGATCCGCAGACAGGTTCTGCGGCCGCAGAACGGGCCACTGAAATGCCTACTTCTGCCCAACATTTTCCTTTTAATCACCAGGCACTATTCAATCCAAAAAGTCCGAACCTGCCTTCTTAAAAGTCTAAGGATGACTGTGCCATCAAAGTGCGGCCAGCGAAACGGTTATGCATTCACAGAAATAGCTGCGAAATCGACATCAAAAATGCCCCAGAAAACTGCCTCACTCTGCGACCATTCTTCGGTCCGTAGAGTGGTTCTGCGGCCGCAGAACGGGGCACAGAAATGCCTACTTCTGCCCAACATTTTCCTTTAAATCACCAGGCACTATTCAATCCAAAAAGTCCGAACCTCCCTTTGTAAAAGTCTAAGGATTACTGTGCGACCAAAGTGCGGCCCGCGAAACGGTTATGCGATTACAGAAATAGCCGCAAAATCGACATTAAAAATGCCCTAGAAAACTGCCTCACTTTGCGACCATTCTACGGTCCGCAGAGAGGTTCTGCGGCCGCAGAACGGACCACTGAAATGCCTACTTCTGCCCAACATTTTCCTTTGAATGACCAGGCACTTTTCAATCCAAAAAGTGAAATAGCCGGCAAATCGACATCAAAAATGCCCCAAAAAATTGCCTCATTGCGACCATTCTGCGATCCATTGAGAGGTTCTGCGGCCGTAGAACGGGGCACGGAAATGCCAACTTCTGCCCAACATTTTCCTATAAATCACCAGGCAATATTCAATCCAAAAAGTCCAAACCTTCCTTCTCAAAAAGCCTAAGGATGATTGTGCGACCAAAGTGCGTCCAGCGAAACGGTTATGCGACGCAGAAATTGACCGCAAAATCGACATCAAAAATGCCCCAGAAAACTGCCTCACTCAGCGACCAATCTGCGGTTCGTAGAGAGGTTCTGCGACCGCAGAACGGGGCACAGAAATGCCTACTTCTGCCCAACACTTTCCTTTAAATCACCAGGCACTATTCAATCCAAAAAGTCCGAACCTCCCTTCGTAAAAGTCTAAGGATGACTGTGCGACCAAAGTGCGGCCCGCGAAACGGTTATGCGATCGCAGAAATAGCCGCAAAATCGACATAAAAAATGCCCCAGAAAACTACCTCACTGTGCGACCATTCTACGGTCCGCATAGAGGTTCTGCGGCCGCAGAACGGACCACTGAAATGCCTACTTCTGCCCAACATTTTCCTTTAAATCACCTGGCACTATTCAATCCAAAAAGTGAAATAGCCGCGAAATCGACAACAAAAACGCCCCAAAAAATTGCCTCACTTTGCGACCATTCTGCGGTCCATAGAGAGGTTCTGCGGCCGCAGAACGGGGCCCAGAAATGCCAACTTCTGCCCAATATTTTCCTTTAAATCACCAGGCACTATTCAATCCGAAAAGTCCGAACCTTCGTTCGTAAAAGTCTAAGGATGACTGTGCGACCAAAGTGCGGCCAGCGAAACGGTTATGCGATCGCAGAAATTGACCGCGAAATCGACATCAAAAAAGCCCCAGAAAACTGCCTCACTCCGCGACCAATCTGCGGTCCGTAGATTGGTTCTACGGCCGCAGAACGGGGCACAGAAATTCCTACTTCTGCCCAACATTTTCCTTTAAATCACCTGGCACTATTCAATCCAAAAAGTCCGAACCTTCATTCGTAAAAGTCTAAGGATGACTGTGGGACCAAAGTGCGGCCAGCGAAACGGTTATGCGATAGCAGAAATAGCCGCGAAATCGACATCAAAAATGCCCCAGAAAACTGTCTCACACTGCAACCATTCTGCGGTCCGTAGAGTGGTTCTATGGCCGCAGAACGGGGCACAGAAATGCCAACTTCTGCCCAACATTTTCCTTTAATTCACCAGGCACTATTCAATCCAAAAGGTCCGAACCTTCCTTCGCAAAAGTCTAAGCATGACTGTGCGACCAAAGTGCGTCCAGCGAAACGGTTATGCTATCGCAGAAATTGACCGCGAAATCGACATCAAAAATGCCCCAGAAAACTGCCTCACTCCGCGACCAATCTGCGGTCCGTAGAGTGGTTCTGCAGCCGTAGAACGGGGCACAGAAATGCCTACTTCTGCCCAACATTTTCCTTTAAATCACCAGGCACTATTCAATCCGAAAAGTCCGAACCTTCGTTCGTAAAAGTCTAAGGATGACTGTGCGACCAAAGTGCGGCCAGCGAAACGGTTATGCGATCGCAAAAATAGACCGCGAAATCGACATCAAAAAAGCCCCAGAAAACTGCCTCACACTGCGACCATTCTACGGTCCGTAGAGTGGTTCTACGGCCGCAGAACGGGGCACAGAAATGCCTACTTCTGCCCAACATTTTCCTTTAAATCACCAGGCACTATTCAATCCGAAAAGTCCGAACCTTCGTTCGTAAAAGTCTAAGGATGACTGTGCGACCAAAGTGCGGCCAGCGAAACGGTTATGCGATCGCAAAAATAGACCGCGAAATCGACATCAAAAAAGCCCCAGAAAACTGCCTCACTCCGCGACCAATCTACGGTCCGTAGAGTGGTTCTAAGGCCGCAGAACGGGGCACAAAAATGCCTACTTTTGCCCAACATTTTCCTTTAAATCAACAGGCACTATTCAATCCGAAAAGTCCGAACCTTCGTTCGTAAAAGTCTAAGGATGACTGTGCGACCAAAGTGCGGCCAGCGAAACGGTTATGCGATCGCAAAAATAGACCGCGAAATCGACATCAAAAATGCCCCTGAAAACTGCCTCACACTACGACCATTCTGCGGTCCGTAAAAGGGTTCTACGGCCGCAAACGGGGAACAGAAATGCCTACTTCTGCCCAACATTTTCCTTTAAATCACCAGGCACTATTCAATCCAAAAAGTCCGAACCTCCCTTCGTAAAAGTTTAAGGATGACTGTGCGACCAAAGTGCGGCCCGCGAAACGGTTATGCGATCGCAGAAATAGCCGCGAAATCGACAATAATAATGCCCTAGAAAACTGCCTCACTGTGCGACCATTCTACGGTCCGCAGAGAGGTTCTGCGGCCGCAGAACGGGCCACTGAAATGCCTACTTCTGCCTAACATTTTCCTTTAATTCACCAGGCACTATTCAATCCGAAAAGTCCGAACCTTCGTTCGTAAAAGTCTAAGGATGACTGTGCGACCAAAGTGCGGCCAGCGAAACGGTTATGCGATCGCAAAAATAGACCGCGAAATCGACATCAAAAAAGCCCCAGAAAACTGCCTCACACTGCGACCATTCTACGGTCCGTAGAGTGGTTCTACGGCAGCAGAACGGGGCACAGAAATGCCTACTTCTGCCCAACATTTTCCTTTAAATCACCAGGCACTATTCAATCCGAAAAGTCCGAACCTTCGTTCGTAAAAGTCTAAGGATGACTGTGCGACCAAAGTGCGGCCAGCGAAACGGTTATGCGATCGCAAAAATAGACCGCGAAATCGACATCAAAAAAGCCCCAGAAAACTGCCTCACTCCGCGACCAATCTACGTCCGCAGAGAGGTTCTGTGGCCGCAGAACGGGGCACAAAAATGCCTACTTTTGCCCAACATTTTCCTTTAAATCAACAGGCACTATTCAATCCAAAAAGTCCGAACCTTCATTCGTAAAAGTATAAGGATGACTGTGCGACCAAAGTGCGGCCAGCGAAACGGTTATGCGATAGCAGAAATAGCTGCGAAATCGACATCAAAAATGCCCCAGAAAACTGCCTCACACTGCGACCATTCTACGGTCCGTAGAGTGGTTCTAAGGCCGCAGAACGGGGCACAGAAATGCCTACTTCTGCCCAACATTTTCCTTTAAATCACCAGGCACTATTCAATCCGAAAAGTCCGAACCTTCGTTCGTAAAAGTCTAAGGATGACTGTGCGACCAAAGTGCGGCCAGCGAAACGGTTATGCGATCGCAAAAATAGACCGCGAAATCGACATCAAAAAAGCCCCAGAAAACTGCCTCACTCCGCGACCAATCTACGTCCGCAGAGAGGTTCTGTGGCCGCAGAACGGGGCACAAAAAGGCCTACTTTTGCCCAACATTTTCCTTTAAATCAACAGGCACTATTCAATCCAAAAAGTCCGAACCTTCATTCGTAAAAGTATAAGGATGACTGTGCGACCAAAGTGCGGCCAGCGAAATGGTTATGCGATAGCAGAAATAGCCGCGAAATCGACATCAAAAATGCCCCTGAAAACTGCCTCACACTGCGACCATTCTGCGGTCCGTAGAAGGGTTCTACGGCCGCAAAACGGGGAACAGAAATGCCTACTTCTGCCCAACATTTTCCTTTAAATCACCAGGCACGATTCAATCCAAAAAGTCCGAACCTCCCTTCGTAAAAGTTTAAGGATGACTGTGCGACCAAAGTGTGGCCCGCGAAACGGTTATGCGATCGCAAAAATAGCCGCGAAATCGACAATAATAATGCCCTAGAAAACTGCCTCACTGTGCGACCATTCTACGGTCCGCAGAGAGGTTCTGCGGCCGCAGAACGGGCCACTGAAATGCCTACTTCTGCCCAACATTTTCCTTTAATTCACCAGGCACTATTCAATCCAAAAAGTGAAATAGCCGCGAAATCGACATCAAAAATGCCCCAGAAAACTACCTCACACTGCGACCATTCTGCGGTCCGTAGAGTGGTTCTCCGGCCGCAGAACGGGGCACAGAAATGCCTACTTCTGCCCAACATTTTCCTTTAAATCAACAGGCACTATTCAATCCAAAAAGTCCGAACCTTCCTTTGCAAAAGTCTAAGGATGACTGTGCGAACAAAGTGCATCCAACGAAACGGTTATGCGATCGCAGAAATTGACCGCGAAATCGACATCAAAAATGCCCTAGAAAACTGCCTCACTCCGCGACCAATATGCGGTCCGTAGAGTGGTTCTGCGGTCGCAGAACGGGGCACAAAAATGCCTACTTCTGCCCAACATTTTCCTTTAAATCACCAGGCACTATTCAATCCAAAAAGTCCGAACCTTCTTCGCAAAAATCTAAGGATTACTGTGCGACCAAAGTGCGCCCAGCAAAACGGTTATGCGATCGCAGAAATTGACCGCGAAATCGACATCAAAAATGCCCCAGAAAACTGCCTCACTCCGCGACCAATCTGCGGTCCGTAGAGTGGTTCTGCAGCCGCAGAACAGGGCACAGAAATGCCTACTTCTACCCAACATTTTCTTTTAAATCACCAGGCACTATTCAATCCAAAAAGTCCGAACCTCCCTTCGTAAAAGTCTAAGGATGACTGTGTGACCAAAGTGCGGCCCGCGAAACGGTTATGCGATCGCAAAAATAGCCGCGAAATCGACATCAAAAATGCCTCAGAAAACTGTCTCACTTTGTGACCATTCTACGGTCCGCAGAGAAGTTCTGCGGCCGCAGAACGGGCCGCTGAAATGCCTACTTCTTCCCAACATTTTCCTTTAAATCATCAGGCACTATTCAATGCAAAATGTCTAAACCTTCCTTCGTAAAAGTCTAAGGATGACTGTGCGACCAAAGTGCGTCCAGCGAAACGGTTATGCGATCGCAAAAATTGACCGTGAAATCGACATCAAAAAAGCCCTAGAAAACTGCCTCACTCTGCGACCAATCTGCGGTCCATAGAGTGGCTTTGCGCCGCAAAATGGTGCACAAAAATGCCTACTTCTGCCCAACATTTTCCTTTAAATCACCACGCACTATTCAATCCAAAAAGTCTGAACCTTCATTCGTAAAAGTCTAAGGATGACTGTGCGACCAAAGTGCGGCAAGCGAAACGGTTATGCGATCACAGAAATAGCCGTGAAATCGACATCAAAAATGCCCCAGAAAATTGCCTCACTCTGCGACCATTCTGCGGTCCGTAGAGTGGTTCTGCGGCCGTAGAACGGGGCACAAAAATGCCTACTTCTGCCCAAAATTTTCCTTTAAATCACCAGGCACTATTCAATCCAAAAAGTCCGAACCTCCCTTCGTAAAAGTCTAAGGATGACTATGCGACCAAAGTGCGGCCCGCGAAACGGTTATGCGATTGCAGAAATAGCCGCGAAATCGACATCAAAAACGCCCCAGAAAACTGCCTCACTTTGCGACCATTCTACGGTCCGCATAGAGGTTCTGCAGCCGCAGAACGGGCCACTGAAATGCCTACTTCTGCCCAAAATTTTCCTTTAAATCACTAGGCACTATTCAATCCAAAAAGTCCGAACCTTCCTTCGTAAAAGTCTAAGGATGACTGTACGACCAAAGTGCGGCCAGCGAAATGGTTATGCGATCGCAGAAATAGCCGCGAAATCGACATCAAAAATGCCCCAGAAAATTGCCTCACTCTGCGACCATTCTGCGGTCCGTAGAGTGGTTTTGCAGCCGCAGAACGGGGCGCAGAAATGCCTACTTCTGCCCAACATTTTCCTTTAAATCACCAGGCACTATTCAATCCAAAAAGTCCGAACCTCCTTTCGTAAAAGTCTAAGGATGACTGTGCGACCAAAGTGCGGCCCGCAAAACGGTTATGCGATAGCAGAAATAGCCGCGAAATCGACATCAAAAATGCCCCAGAAAACTGCTTCACTTTGCGACCATTCTACGGTCTGCAGAGAGGTTCTGCGGCCGCAGAACGGGCCACTGAAATGCCTACTTCTGCCCAACATTTTCCTTTAAATCACCAGGCACTATTCAATCCGAAAAATTCGAACCTTCCTTCGTAAAAGTCTAAGGATGACTGTGCGACCAAAGTGCGGCCAGCGAAACGGTTAAGCGATCGCAGAAATTGACCACTAAATCGACATCAAAAAAGCCCCAGAAAACTGCCTCACTCCGCGACCAATCTGCGGTCCGTAGATTGGTTCTACGGCCGCAGAACGGGGCACAAAAATGCCTACTTCTGCCCAACATTTTTCTTTAAATCACCAGGCACTATTCAATCCAAAAAGTCCGAACCTTCATTCATAAAAGTCTAAGGATGATTGTGCGACCAAAATGCAGCCAGTGAAACGGTTATGCGATAGCAGAAATAGCCACGAAATCGACATCAAAAATGCCCCAGAAAATTGCCTCACACTGCGACCATTCTGCGGTCTGTAGAGTGGTTCTACGGCCGCAGAACGGGGCACAGAAATGCCTACTTCTGCCCAACATTTGCCTTTAAATCACCAGGCACTATTAAATCCAAAAAGTCCGAACCTCCCTTCGTAAAAGTCTAAGGATGACTGTGCGACCAAAGTGCGGCCCGCGAAACGGTTATGCGATCGCAGAAATAGCCGCGAAATCGACATAAATAATGCCCCAGAAAACTGCCTCACTGTGCGACCATTCTACGGTCCGCAGAGAGGTTCTGCGGCCGCAGAACGGACCACTGAAATGCCTACTTCTGCCCAACATTTTCCTTTAAATCACCTGGCACTATTCAATCCAAAAAGTGAAATAGCCGCGAAATCGACATCAAAAATGCCCCAAAAAATTGCATCACTTTGCGACCATTCTGCGGTCCATAGAGAGGTTCTGCGGCCGCAGAACGGGGCACAGAAATGCCAACTTCTGCCCAACATTTTCCTTTAAATCACCAGGCACTATTCAATCCAAAAAGTCCGAACCTTCCTTCGCAAAAGTCTAAGGATGACTGTGTGAACAAAGTGCGGCCAGCGAAACGGTTATGCGATAGCAGAAATAGCTGCGAAATCGACATCAAAAATGCCCCAGAAAACTACCTCACTCCACGACCATTATACGGTCCGTAGAGTGGTTCTACGGCCGCAGAACGGGGCACAGAAATGCCTACTTCTGCCCAACATTTTCCTTTAAATCACCAGGAACTATTCAATCCGAAAAGTCCGAACCTTCGTTCGTAAAAGTCTAAGGATGACTGTGCGACCAAAGTGCGGCCAGCGAAACGGTTATGCGATCGCAAAAATAGACCGCGAAATCGACATCAAAAAAGCCCCAGAAAACTGCCTCACTCCGCGACCAATCTACGTCCGCAGAGAGGTTCTGTGGCCGCAGAACGGGGCACAAAAATGCCTACTTTTGCCCAACATTTTCCTTTAAATCAACAGGCACTATTCAATCCAAAAAGTCCGAACATTCATTCGTAAAAGTATAAGGATGACTGTGCGACCAAAGTGCGGCCAGCGAAATGGTTATGCGATAGCAGAAATAGCCGCGAAATCGACATCAAAAATGCCCCTGAAAACTGCCTCACACTGCGACCATTCTGCGGTCCGTAGAAGGGTTCTACGGCCGCAAAACGGGGAACAGAAATGCCTACTTCTGCCCAACATTTTCCTTTAAATCACCAGGCACGATTCAATCCAAAAAGTCCGAACCTCCCTTCGTAAAAGTTTAAGGATGACTGTACGACCAAAGTGCGGCCCGCGAAACGGTTATGCGATCGCAGAAATAGCCGCGAAATCGACAATAATAATGCCCTAGAAAACTGCCTCACTGTGCGACCATTCTACGGTCCGCAGAGAGGTTCTGCGGCCGCAGAACGGGCCACTGAAATGCCTACTTCTGCCCAACATTTTCCTTTAATTCACCAGGCACTATTCAATCCAAAAAGTGAAATAGCCGCGAAATCGACATCAAAAATGCCCCAGAAAACTACCTCACACTGCGACCATTCTGCGGTCCGTAGAGTGGTTCTCCGGCCGCAGAACGGGGCACAGAAATGCCTACTTCTGCCCAACATTTACCTTTAAATCAACAGGCACTATTCAATCCAAAAAGTCCGAACCTTCCTTCGCAAAAGTCTAAGGATGACTGTGCGAACAAAGTGCATCCAACGAAACGGTTATGCGATCGCAGAAATTGACCGCGAAATCGACATCAAAAATGCCCTAGAAAACTGCCTCACTCCGCGACCAATATGCGGTCCGTAGAGTGGTTCTGCGGTCGCAGAACGGGGCACAAAAATGCCTACTTCTGCCCAACATTTTCCTTTAAATCACCAGGCACTATTCAATCCAAAAAGTCCGAACCTTCTTCGCAAAAGTCTAAGGATTACTGTGCGACCAAAGTGCGCCCAGCGAAACGGTTATGCGATCGCAGAAATTGACCGCGAAATCGACATCAAAAATGCCCCAGAAAACTGCCTCACTCCGCGACCAATCTGCGGTCCGTAGAGTGGTTCTGCAGCCGCAGAACAGGGCACAGAAATGCCTACTTCTACCCAACATTTTCTTTTAAATCACCAGGCACTATTCAATCCAAAAAGTCCGAACCTCCCTTCGTAAAAGTCTAAGGATGACTGTGTGACCAAAGTGCGGCCCGCGAAACGGTTATGCGATCGCAAAAATAGCCGCGAAATCGACATCAAAAATGCCTCAGAAAACTGTCTCACTTTGTGACCATTCTACGGTCCGCAGAGAAGTTCTGCGGCCGCAGAACGGGCCGCTGAAATGCCTACTTCTTCCCAACATTTTCCTTTAAATCATCAGGCACTATTCAATGCAAAATGTCTGAACCTTCCTTCGTAAAAGTCTAAGGATGACTGTGCGACCAAAGTGCGTCCAGCGAAACGGTTATGCGATCGCAAAAATTGACCGTGAAATCGACATCAAAAAAGCCCTAGAAAACTGCCTCACTCCGCGACCAATCTGCGGTCCATAGAGTGGCTTTGCGCCGCAGAATGGTGCACAAAAATGCCTACTTCTGCCCAACATTTTCCTTTAAATCACCACGCACTATTCAATCCAAAAAGTCCGAACCTTCATTGGTAAAAGTCTAAGGATGACTGTGCGACCAAAGTGCGGCAAGCGAAACGGTTATGCGATCACAGAAATAGCCGTGAAATCGACATCAAAAATGCCCCAGAAAATTGCCTCACTCTGCGACCATTCTGCGGTCCGTAGAGTGGTTCTGCGGCCGTAGAACGGGGCACAAAAATGCCTACTTCTGCCAAAAATTTTCCTTTAAATCACCAGGCACTATTCAATCCAAAAAGTCCGAACCTCCCTTCGTAAAAGTCTAAGGATGACTATGCGACCAAAGTGCGGCCCGCGAAACGGTTATGCGATTGCAGAAATAGCCGCGAAATCGACATCAAAAACGCCTCAGAAAACTGCCTCACTTTGCGACCATTCTACGGTCCGCATAGAGGTTCTGCAGCCGCAGAACGGGCCACTGAAATGCCTACTTCTGCCCAAAATTTTCCTTTAAATCACTAGGCACTATTCAATCCAAAAAGTCCGAACCTTCCTTCGTAAAAGTCTAAGGATGACTGTACGACCAAAGTGTGGCCAGCGAAATGGTTATGCGATCGCAGAAATAGCCGCGAAATCGACATCAAAAATGCCCCAGAAAACTGCCTCACTCTGCGACCATTCTGCGGTCCGTAGAGTGGTTTTGCGGCCGCAGAACGGGGCGCAGAAATGCCTACTTCTGCCCAACATTTTCCTTTAAATCACCAGGCACTATTCAATCCAAAAAGTCCGAACCTCCTTTTGTAAAAGTCTAAGGATGACTATGCGACCAAAGTGCGGCCCGCAAAACGGTTATGCGATAGCAGAAATAGCCGCGAAATCGACATCAAAAATGCCCCAGAAAACTGCTTCACTTTGCGACCATTCTACGGTCTGCAGAGAGGTTCTGCGGCCGCAGAACGGGCCACTGAAATGCCTACTTCTGCCCAACATTTTCCTTTAAATCACCAGGCACTATTCAATCCGAAAAATTTGAACCTTCCTTCGTAAAAGTCTAAGGATGACTGTGCGACCAAAGTGCGGCCAGCGAAACGGTTATGCGATCGCAGAAATTGACCACTAAATCGACATCAAAAAAGCCCCAGAAAACTGCCTCACTCCGCGACCAATCTGCGGTCCGTAGATTGGTTCTACGGCCGCAGAACGGGGCACAAAAATGCCTACTTCTGCCCAACATTTTTCTTTAAATCACCAGGCACTATTCAATCCAAAAAGTCCGAACCTTCATTCATAAAAGTCTAAGGATGATTGTGCGACCAAAATGTAGCCAGCGAAACGGTTATGCGATAGCAGAAATAGCCACGAAATCGACATCAAAAATGCCCTAGAAAATTGCCTCACACTACGACCATTCTGCGGTCTGTAGAGTGGTTCTACGGCCGCAGAACGGGGCACAGAAATGCCTACTTCTGCCCAACATTTGCCTTTAAACCACCAGGCACTATTAAATCCAAAAAGTCCGAACCTCCCTTCATAAAAGTCTAAGGATGACTGTGCGACCAAAGTGCGGCCCGCGAAACGGTTATGCGATCGCAGAAATAGCCGCGAAATCGACATAAACAATGCCCCAGAAAACTGCCTCACTGTGCGACCATTCTACGGTCCGCAGAGAGGTTCTGCGGCCGCAGAACGGACCACTGAAATGCCTACTTCTGCCCAACATTTTCCTTTAAATCACCTGGCACTATTCAATCCAAAAAGTGAAATAGCCGCGAAATCGACATCAAAAATGCCCCAAAAAATTGCATCACTTTGCGACCATTCTGCGGTCCATAGAGAGGTTCTGCGGCCGCAGAACGGGGCACAGAAATGCCAACTTCTGCCCAACATTTTCCTTTAAATCACCAGGCACTATTCAATCCAAAAAGTCCGAACCTTCCTTCGCAAAAGTCTAAGGATGACTGTGTGAACAAAGTGCGTCCAGCGAAACGGTTATGCGATCGCAGAAATTGACCGCGAAATCGACATCAAAAATGCCCCAGAAAACTACCTCACTCCACGACCAATCTGCGGTCCGTAGAGTGGTTCTGCAGCCGCAGAACAGGGCACAGAAATGCCTACTTCTGCCCAACATTTTCCTTTAAATCACCAGGCCCTATTCAATCCAAAAAGTCCGAACCTCCCTTCGTAAAAGTTTAAGGATGACTGTGTGACCAAAGTGCTGCCCGCGAAACGGTTATGCGATCGCAAAAATAGCCGCGAAATCAACATCAAAAATGCCTCAGAAAACTGTCTCACTTTGCGACCATTCTACGGTCCGCAGAGAGGTTCTGCGGCCGCAGAACGGGCCACTGAAATGCCTACTTCTTCCCAACATTTTCCTTTAAATCTTCAGGCACTATTCAATCCAAAATGTCTGAACCTTCCTTTGTAAAAGTCTAAGGATGACTATGCGACCAAAGTGCGGCTCGCGAAACGGTTACGCAAACGCAAAAATAGCTGCGAAATCGACATCAAAAATGCCTCAGAAAACTGCCTCACTCTGTGACCATTCTGCGGTCCACAGAGAGGTTCTGCGGCCACAGAACGGGGCACAGAAATGCCTACTTCTGCCCAACGTTTTCCTTTAAATCACCAGACACTATTCAATCCAAAAAGTCCGAACCTCCCTTCGCAAAAGTCTAAGGATGACTGTGCGACCAAAGTGCGGCCCGCAAAATGGTTATGCGATCGCAGAAATTGACCGCGAAATCGACATCAATAAAGCCCCAGAAAACTGCCTCACTCCGCGACCAATATGCGGCCCGTAGAGTGGTTATGCGGCCGCAGAACGGGGCACAGAAATGCCTACTTCTGCCCAACATTTTCCTTTAAATCCCCAGGCACTATTCAATCCAAAAAGTCCGAACCTTCCTTCGCAAAAGTCTAAGGATGACTGTGTGAAGAAAGTGCATCCAGCGAAACGGTTATGCGATTGCAGAAATTGACCGCGAAATCGACATCAAAAATGCCCCAGAAAACTGCCTCACTCCACGACCAATCTGCGGTCCGTAGAGTGGTTCGGCAGCCGCAGAACAGGGCACAGAAATGCCTACTTCTGCCCAACATTTTCCTTTAAATCACCAGGCACTATTCAATCCAAAAAGTCCGAACCTCCCTTCGTAAAAGTCTAAGGATGACTGTGCTACCAAAGTGCGGCTCGCAAAACGGTTACGCGAACGCAATCATAGCCGCAAAATCGACATCAAAAATGCCTCAGAAAACTGCCTCACTCTGTGACCATTCTGCGGTCCACAGAGAGGTTCTGCGGCTGCAGAACGGGGCACAGAAATGCCTACTTCTGCCCAACGTTTTCCTTTAAATCACCAGACACTATTCAATCCAAAAAGTCCGAACCTCCCTTCGTAAAAGTCTAAGGATGACTGTGCGACCAAAGTGCGGCCCGCAAAACGGTTATGCGATCGCAGAAATAGCCGCAAAATCGACATCAAAAATGCCTCAGAAAACTGCCTCACTCTGTGACCATTCTACGGTCCACAGAGAGGTTCTGCGGCCGCAGAACGGGGCACAGAAATGCCTACTTCTGCCCAACATTTTCCTTTAAATCACCAGGCACTATTCAATCCAAAAATTCCGAACCTCCCTTCGTAAAAGTCTAAGGATGACTGTGCGACCAAAGTGCGGCCCGCAAAACGGTTATGCGATCGCAGAAATTGACCGCGAAATCGACATCAAAAAAGCCACAAAAAATTGCCTCACTCCGCGACCAATATGCGGTCCGTAGAGTTGTTATGCGGCCGCAGAACGGGGCACAGAAATTGCCTACTTCTGCCCAACATTTTCCTTTAAATCACCCGGCACTATTCAATCCAAAAAGTCCGAACATCCCATCGTAAAAGTCTGAGGATGACTGTGCGACCAAAGTGCGGCCCGCAAAACGGTTATGCGATCGCAGAAATTGACCGCGAAATCGACATCAGAAAAGCCCCAGAAAACTGCCTCACTCCGCGACCAATATGCGGTCCGTAGAGTGGTTCTGCGGTCGCAGAACGGGGCACAAAAATGCCTACTTCTGCCCAACATTTTCCTTTAAATCACCAGGCACTATTAAATCCAAAAAATCCGAACCTTCCTTCGTAAAAGTCTAAGGATGACTGTGCGACCAAAGTGCAGCCAGCGAAACGGTTATGCGATCGCAGAAATTGACCGCGAAATCGACATAAAAAAAGCCCCAGAAAACTGACTCACTCCGCGACCAATCTGCGGTCCGTAGATTGGTTCTACGGCCGCAGAACGGGGCACAAAAATGCCTTCTTCTGCCCAACATTTTCCTTTAAATCACCAGGCACTATTCAATCCAAAAAGTCCGAACCTTTATTCGTAAAAGTCTAAGGATGACTGTGCGACCAAAGTGCGGCCAGCGAAACGGTTATGCGATAGCAGAAATAACCGCGAAATCGACATCAAAAATGCCCCAGAAAACTGCCTCACACTGCGACCATTCTGCGGTCCGTAGAGTGGTTCTACGGCCGCAGAACGGGGCACAGAAATGCCTATTTCTGCCCAACATTTTCCTTCAAATAACCAGGCACTATTCAATAAAAAAAAATCCGAACCTCCCTTCGTAAAAGTCTAAGGATAACTGTGCGACCAAAGTGCGGCTCGCGAAACGGTTACGCGAACGCAAAAATAGCCGCGAAATCGACATCAAAAATGCCTTAGAAAACTGCCTCACTCTGTGACCATTCTGCGGTCCGCAGAGAGGTTCTGCGACCGCAGAACGGGGCACAGAAATGCCTACTTCTGCCCAACGTTTTCCTTTAAATCACCAGACACTATTCAAACCAAAAAGTCCGAACCTCCCTTCGCAAAAGTCTAAGGATGACTGTGCGACCAAAGTGCGGCTCGCAAAACGGTTATGCGATCGCAGAAATTGACTGCGAAATCGACATCAACAAAGCCACATAAAACTGCCTCACTCCGCGACCAATATGCGGTCCGTAGAGTGGTTATGCGACCGCAGAACGGGGCACAGAAATGCCTACTTCTGCCCAACATTTTCCTTTAAATCACCCGGCACTATTCAATCCAAAAAGTTCGAACCTTCATTCGTAAAAGTCTAAGGATGACTGTGCGACCAAAGTGCGGCCAGCGAAACGGTTATGCGATAGCAGAAATAACCGCGAAATCGACAACAAAAATGCCCCAGAAAACTGCCTCACACTACGACCATTCTGCGGTCCGTAGAGTGGTTCTACGGCCGCAGAACGGGGCACAGAAATGCCTATTTCTGCCCAACATTTTCCTTCAAATAACCAGGCACTATTCAATCAAAAAAGTCCGAACCTCCCTTCATAAAAGTCTAAGGATAACTGTGCGACCAAAGTGCGGCTCGCGAAACGGTTACGCGAACGCAAAAATAGCCGCGAAATCGACATCAAAAATGCCTTAGAAAACTGCCTCACTCTGTGACCATTCTGCGGTCCGCAGAGAGGTTCTGCGGCCGCAGAACGGGGCACAGAAATGCCTACTTCTGCCCAACGTTTTCCTTTAAATCACCAGACACTATTCAAACCAAAAAGTCCGAACCTCCCTTCGCAAAAGTCTAAGGATGACTGTGCGACCAAAGTGCGGCTCGCAAAACGGTTATGCGATCGCAGAAATTGACTGTGAAATCGACATCAAAAAAGCCACATAAAACTGCCTCACTCCGCGACCAATATGCGGTCAGTAGAGTGGTTATGCGACCGCAGAACGGGGCACAGAAATGCCTACTTCTGCCCAACATTTTCCTTTAAATCACCCGGCACTATTCAATCCAAAAAGTCGGAACCTCCCTTCGTAAAAGTCTAAGGATGACTGTGCGACCAAAGTGCGGCCCGTGAAACGGTTATGCGATCGCAGAAATAGCCGCGAAATCGACAATAAAAATGCCCCAGAAAACTGCCTCACTCTGCCACCATTTTACGGTCCGCAGAGAGGTTCTACGGCCGCAGAACGGGCCACAGAAATGCCTACTTCTGCCCAATATTTTCCTTTAAATCACCAGGTACTATTCAATCCAAAAAGTCCGAACCTCCCTTCGCAAAAGTCTAAGGATGACTGTGCGACCAAAGTGCGGCCAGCGAAACGGTTATGCGATAGCAGAAATAACCGCGAAATCGACATCAAAAATGCCCCAGAAAACTGCCTCACACTGCGACCATTCTGCGGTCCGTAGAGTGGTTCTACGGCCGCAGAACGGGGCACAGAAATGCCTATTTCTGCCCAACATTTTCCTTCAAATCACCAGGCACTATTTAATCCAAAAAGTCCGAACCTCCCTTCGTAAAAGTCTAAGGATAACTGTGCGACCAAAGTGCGGCTCGCGAAACGGTTACGCAAACGCAAAAATAGCCGCGAAATCGACATCAAAAATGCCTCAGAAAACTGCCTCACTCTACGACCATTCTACGGTCCGCAGAGAGGTTCTGCGGCCGCAGAACGGGCCACTGAAATGCGTACTTCTGCCCAACATTTTCCTTTAAATCACCAGGCACTATTCAATCCAAAAAGTTTGAAACTCCCTTTGCAAAAGTCTAAGGATGACTATGCGACCAAAGTGCAGCTCGCGAAACGGTTACGCGAACGCAGAAATAGCCGCGAAATCGACAATAAAAATGCCCCAGAAAACTGCCTCACTCTACGACCATTCTACGGTCTGCAGAGAGGTTCTGCGGCCGCAGAAATGCCTACTTCTGCCCAACATTTTCCTTTAAATCACCAGGCACTATTCAATCCAAAAAGTCTGAAACTCCCTTTGCAAAAGTTTAAGGATGACTATGCGACCAAAGTGCGGCTCGCGAAATGGTTACGCGAACGCAAAAATAGCTGCGAAATCGACATCAAAAATGCCTCAGAAAACTGCCTCACTCTGTGACCATTCCACGGTCCATAGAGAGGTTCTACGGCCGCAGAACGGGGCACAGAAATGCCTACTTCTGCCCAACGTTTTCCTTTAAATCACCAGACACTATTCAATCCAAAAAGTCCGAACCTCCCTTCGCAAAAGTCTAAGGATGACTGTGCGACCAAAGTGCGGCCCGCAAAATGGTTATGCGGTCGCAGAAATTGACCGCGAAATCGACATCAAAAAAGCCCCAAAAAACTGCCTCACTTCGCGACAAATATGCGGTCCGTAGAGTGGTTCTGCGGCCGCAGAACGGGGCACAGAAATGCCTACTTCTGCCCAACATTTTCCTTTAAATCACCAGGCACTATTCAATCCAAAAAGTCCGAACCTCCCTTCGTAAAAGTCTAAGGATGACTGTGCGACCAAAGTGCGGCCCGCGAAACGGTTATGCGATCGCAGAAATTGACCGCGAAATCGACATCATAATAGCCCCAGAAAACTGCCTCACTCCGCGACCAATATGCGGTCCGTAGAGTGGTTCTGCGGTCGCAGAACGGGGCACAGAAATGCCTAGTTCTGCCCAACATTTTCCTTTAAATCACCAGGCACTATTCAATCCAAAAAGTCCGAACCTTCCTTCGTAAAAGTCTAAGGATAACTGTGTGACCAAAGTGCGGCCAGCGAAACGGTTATGCGATCGCAGAAATAGCCGCAAAATCGACATCAGAAAAGCCCCAGAAAACTGCCACACTCTGCGACCAATATGCGGTCCGTAGACTGGTTCTGCGGCCGTAGAACGGGGCACAGAAATGCCTACTTCTGCCCAACATTTTCCTTTAAATCACCAGGCACTATTCAATCCAAAAAGTCCGAACCTCCCTTCGTAAAAGTCTAAGGATGACTGTGCGACCAAAGTGCGGCCCGCGAAACGGTTATGCGATCGCAGAAATAGCCGCGAAATCGACAATAAAAATGCCGCAGAAAACTGCCTCACTCTACGACCATTCTACGGTCCGCAGAGAGGTTCTGCGGCCGCAGAACGGACCACTGAAATGCCTACTTCTGCCCAATATTTTCCTTTAAATCACCAGGCACTATTCAATCCAAAAAGTCTGAAACTCCCTTTGCCAAAGTCTAAGGATGACTATGCGACCAAAGTGCGGCTCGCGAAATGGTTACGCGAACGCAAAAATAGCCGCGAAATCGACATCAAAAATGCCTCAGAAAACTGCCTCACTCTATGACCATTCTGCGGTCCACATAGAGGTTCTGCGGCCGCAGAACGGGGCACAGAAATGCCTACTTCTGCCCAACGTTTTCCTTTAAATCACCAGATACTATTCAATCCAAAAAGTCCGAACCTCCCTTCGCAAAAGTCTAAGGATGACTGTGTGACCAAAGTGGTGCCCGCGAAACGGTTATGCGATCGCAGAAATTGACATCAAAATCGACATAAGAAAAGCCCCAGAAAACTGCCTCATTCCGCGACCAATATGCGGTCCGTAGAGTGGTTCTGCGGCCGCAGAACGGGGCGCAGAAATGCCTACTTCTGCCCAACATTTTCCTTTAAATCACCAGACACTATTCAATCCAAAAAGTCTGAACCTCCCTTCGCAAAAGTCTATGGATGACTGTGCGACCAAAGTGCGGCCCGCGAAACGGTTACGCGAACGCAAAAATAGCCGCGAAATCGACATCAAAAAAGCCCCAGAAAACTGCCTCACTCCACGACCAATATGCTGTCCGTAGAGTGGTTCTGCGACCGCAGAACGGGGCACAGAAATGCCTACTTCTGCCCAACATTTTCCTTTAAATCACCAGGCACTATTCAATCCAAAAAGTCCGAACCTCCCTTCGTAAAAGTCTAAGGATGAATGTGCGACCAAAGTGCAGCCCGCGAAACGGTTATGCGATCGCAGAAGTAGCCGCGAAATCGACTATAAAAATGCCCCAGAAAACTGCCTCACTCTGCGACCATTTTACGGTCCGCAGTGAGGTTCTGCGGCCGCAGAACGGGCCACTGAAATGCCTACTTCTGCCCAACATTTTCCTTTAAATCACCAGGCACTATTCAATCCAAAAAGTCTGAACCTTCCTTCGTAAAAGTTTAAGGATGACTGTGCGACCAAAGTGCGGCCCGCGAAACGGTTATGCGATCACAGAAATTGACCGTGAAATCGACATCAAAAAAGCCCTAGAAAACTGCCTCACTCCGCGACCAATATGCGGTCCGTAGAGTGGTTCTGCGGCCGCAGAACGGGGCACAGAAATGCCTACTTCTGCCCAACATTTTCCTTTAAATCACCAGGCACTATTCAATCCAAAAAGTCCGAACCTCCCTTCGTAAAAGTCTAAGGATTTCTGTGCGACCAAAGTGCCGCCCGCGAAATGGTTATGCGATCGCAGAAATAGCCGCGAAGTCGACAATAAAAATGCCCCAGAAAACTGCCTCACTCTATGACCATTCTACGGTCCGCAGAGAGGTTCTGCGGCCACAGAACGGGCCACTGAAATGCCTACTTCTGCCCAACATTTTCCTTTAAATCACCAGGCACTATTCAATCCAAAAAGTCTGAACCTTCCTTCGTAAAAGTCTAAGGATGACTGTGCGACCAAAGTGCGGCCAGCAAAACGGTTATGCGATAGCAGAAATTGACCGCGAAATCGACATCAAAAAAGCCCGAGAAAACTGCCTCACTCCGCGACCAATCTGCGGTCCGTAGATTGGTTCTACGGCCGCAGAACGGGGCACAAAAATGCCTACTTCTGCCCAACATTTTCCTTTAAATCACCAGGCACTATTCAATCCAAAAAGTCTGAAACTCCCTTTGCAAAAGTCTAAGGATGAATATGCGACCAAAGTGCGGCTCGCGAAATGGTTACGCGAACGCAGAAATAGCCGCGAAATCGACATCTAAAACGCCCCAGAAAACTGCCTCACACTGCGACCATTCTTCAGTCCGTAGAGTGGTTCTACGGCCGCAGAACGGGGCATAGGAATGCCTATTTCTGCCCAACATTTTCCTTTAAATCACCAGGCATTATTCATTCCAAAAAGTCCGAACCTCCCTTCGTAAAAGTCAAAGGATGACAATGCGACCAATGTGCGGCCCGCGAAACGGTTATGCGATCGCAGAAATAGGCGCGAAATTGACATCAAAAACGCCCGAGAAAACTGCCTCACTTTGTAACCATTCTGCGGTCCGCAGAGAGGTTCTGCGGCCGCAGAACGGGCCACTGAAATGCCTACTTCTGCCCACCAATTTCCTTTAAATCACAGGCACTATTCAATCCAAAAAGTCCGAACCTTCCTTCGTAAAAGTCTAAGGATGTCTGTGTGACCAAAGTTCGGCCAGCGAAACGATTATGCAATCGCAGAAATAGTCGCGAAATCGACAATAAAAATGCCCCAGAAAACTGCCTCACTCTGCGACCATTCTACGGTCCATAGAGTGGTTTTGCGGCCGCAGAACGGGGCACAGAAATGCCTACTTCTGCCCAACATTTTCCTTTCAATCAGCAGGCACTATTCAATACAAAAAGTCCGAACCTCCCTTTGTAAAAGTTTAAGAATGACTGTGCGACCGAAGTGCGGACCGCGAAACGGTTATGCGATCGCAGAAATAGCCACAAAATTGACATCAAAAATGCCCCAGAAAACTGCCTCACTTTGCGACCATTCTACGGTCCGCAGAGAGGTTCTGCGGCCGCAGAACGGGCCACTGAAATGCCTACTTCTACCCAACATTTTCCTTTAAATCACCAGGAACTATTCAATCCAAAAAGTCCGAACCTTCCTTCTTAAAAGTCTAAGGATGACTGTGCGACCAAAGTGCGGCCCGCAAAACGGTTATGCAATCGCAGAAATAGTCGCGAAATCGACAATAAAAATGCCCCAGAAAACTGCCTCACTCTGCGACCATTCTACGGTCGACAGAGAGGTTCTGCGGCCGCAGAACAGGCCACTGAAATGCCTACTTCTGCCCAACATTTTCCTTTAAATCACCAGGCACTATTCAATCCAAAAAGTCTGAAACTCCCTTTTGCCAAAGTCTATGGATGACTATGCAACCAAAGTGCGGCTCGCGAAACGGTTACGCGAACGCAAAAATAGCCGCAAAATCGACATCAAAAATGCCCCAGAAAACTGCCTCACTCTGCGACCATTTTGCGATCCACAGAGAGGTTCTGCGGCCGCAGAACGGGGCACAGAAATGCCTACTTCTGCCCAACATTTTCCTTTAATTCACCAGGCACTATTCAATCCAAAAAGTCCGAACCTCATTTCGTAAAAGTCTTAGGATGACTGTGCGACCAAAGTGCGGCCCGCGAAACGGTTATGCGATGGTAGAAATAGCCGCGAAATCGACATAAAAAATGTCCCAGAAAACTGCTTCACTTTGCGACCATTCTACGGTCTGCAGAGAGGTTCTGCGGCCGCAGAACGGGCCACTGAAATGCCTACTTCTGCCCAACATTTTCCTTTAAATCACCAGGCACTATTCAATCCAAAAAGTCCGAACCTTCCTTCTTAAAAGTCTAAGGGTTACTGTACGACCAAAGTGCGGCCCGCGAAATGGTTATGCGATGGCAGAAATTGACCTCGAAATCGACAATAAAAATGACCCGGAAAACTGCCTCACTCTGCGACCATTCTACGGTCGGCAGAGAGGTTCTGCTGCCGCAGAACGGGCCACTAAAATGCCTACTTATGCCCAACATTTTCCTTTAAATCACCAGGCACTATTCAATCCAAAAAGTCTGAAACTCCCTTTGCAAAAGTCTAAGGATGACTATGCGACCAAAGTGCGGCTCGCGAAACAGTTACGAGTATGCAAAAATAGCCACGAAATCAACATCAAAAATGCCTCACAAAACTGCCTCACTCTGTGACCATTCTGCGGTCCACAGAGAGGTTCTGCGGCCGCAGAACGGGGCACAGAAATGCCTACTTCTCCCCAACATTTTCCTTTAAATCACCAGGCACTATTAAATCCAAAAAGTCCGAACCTTCCTTCTTAAAAGTCTATACTGTGCGACCAAAGTGCAGCCCGCGAAACGGTTATGCGATCGCAGAAATTGACCGCGAAATCGACATCAAAAAAGCCCCAGAAAACTGCCTCACTCTGCGACCATTCTACGGTCCGCAGATAGGTTCTGCGGCCGCATAACGGGCCACTAAAATGCCTACTTATGCCCAACATTTTCCTTTAAATCAACAGGCACTATTCAATCCAAAAAGTCTGAAACTCCCTTTGCAAAAGTCTAAGGATGACTATGCGACCAAAGTGCGGCTCGCGAAACAGTTACGAGAACGCAAAAATAGCCACGAAATCGACATCAAAAATGCCTCAGAAAACTGCCTCACTCCGTGACCATTCTGCGGTCCACAGAGAGGTTCTGCGGCTGCAGAACGGGGCACAGAAATGCCTACTTCTGCCCAACATTTTCCTTTAAATCACCAGGCACTATTCAATCCAAAAAGTCCGAACCTCCCTTCGCAAAAGTCTAAGGATGACTGTGCGACCAAAGTGCGGCCCGCAAAACGGTTATGCGATCGTAGAAATTGACCGCGAAATCGACATTAAAAAAGCCCCAGAAAACTGCCTCACTCCACGACCATTCTGCGGTCCGTAGAGTGGTTTTGCGGCCGCAGAACGGGGCACAGAAATGCCTACTTCTGCCCAACATTTTCCTTTAAATCACCAGGCACTATTCAATCAAAAAAGTCCGAACCTCATTTCGTAAAATTCTAAGGATGACTGTGCGACCAAAGTGCGGCCCGCAAAACGGTTATGCGATAGCAGAAATAGCCGCAAAATCGACATCAAAAATGCCCCAGAAAACGGCTTCACTTTGCGACCATTCTATGGTCTGTAGAGAGGTTCTGCGGCCGTAGAACGGGCCACTGAAATGCCTACATCTGCCCAACATTTTCCTTTAAATCACCAGGCACTACTCAATCCAAAAAGTCCGAACCTTCCTTCGTAAAAGTCTAAGGATGACTGTGCGACCAAAGTGCGGCCAGCGAAACGGTTATGCGATCGCAGAAATTGACCGCGAAATCGATATCAAAAAAGCTCCAGAAAACTGCCTCACTCCCCGACCAATCTGCGGTCCGTAGAGTGGTTCTGTGGCCGCAAAACGGGGCACAGAAATGCCTACTTCTGTCCAACATTTTAATTTAAATCACCAGGCACTATTCAATCCAAAAAGTCCGAACCTTCCTTCTTAAAAGTCTAAGGATGACTGTGCAACCAAAGAGCGGCCAGCAAAACGGTTATGCTATCGCAGAAATTGACCGCGAAATCGACATCAAAAATTCCCCAGAAAACTACCTCACTCTGCGACCATTCTGCGGTCCGTAGAGTGGTTCTATGGCCGCAGAACGGGGCACAGAAATGCCTATTTCTGCCCAACATTTTCCTTTAAATCACCAGGCACTATTCAATCCAAAAAGTCTGAACCTCCTTTCGTAAAAGTCTAAGGATGAGTGTGCGACCAATGTGCGGCTCGCGAAACGGTTATGCGATCGCAGAAATAGCCATGAAATTTACATCAAAAATGCCCCAGAAAACTGCCTCACTTTGCGACCATTCTACGTTCCGCAGAGAGGTTTTGCGGCCGCAGAATGGGCCACTGAAATGCCTACTTCTTCCCAACATTTTCCTTTAAATCACCAGGCACTATTCAATCCAAAAAGTCCGAACCTTCCTTCTTAAAAGTCTTAGGATGACTGTGCAACCAAAGTGCGGCCCGCAAAACGGTTATGCGATCGCAAAAATAGTCGCGAAATCGACAATAAAAATGCCCCAGAAAACTGCCTCACTCTGCGACCATTCTACGGTCGGTAGAGAGGTTCTGCGGCCGCAGAACGGGCCACTGAAATGCCTACTTCTGCCCAACATTTTCCTTTAAATCACCAGGCACTATTCAATCCAAAAAGTCTGAAACTCCCTTTGCAAAAGTCTAAGGATGACTATGCGACCAAAGTGCGGCTCGCGAAACGGTTACGCGAATGCAAAAATAGCCACAAAATCGACATCAAAAACGCCCCAGAAAACTGCCTCACTCTGCGACCATTCTGCGGTCCATAGAGTGGTTTTGCAGCCGCAGAACGGGGCACAGAAATGCCTACTTCTGCCCAACATTTTCCTTTAATTCAGCAGGCACTATTCAATCCAAAAAGTCCGAACCTCCCTTTGTAAAAGTTTAAGGATGACTGTGCGATCGAAGTGCGGCCCGCGAAACGGTTATGCGATCGCAGAAATAGCCGCAAAATTGACATCAAAAATGCCCCAGAAAACTGCCTCACTTTGCGACCATCCTACGGTCCGTAGAGAGGTTCTGCGGCCGCAGAACGGGCCACTGAAATGCCTACTTCTGCCCAACATTTTCCTTTAATTCACCAGGCACTATTCAATCCAAAAAGTCCGAACCTTCCTTCTTAAAAGTCTAAGGATGACTGTGCGACCAAAGTGCGGCCCGCAAAACGGTTATGCAACCGCAGAAATAGTCGCGAAATCGACAATAAAAATGCTCCAGAAAACTGCATCACTCTACGACCATTCTACGGTCGGCAGAGAGGTTCTGCGGCCGCAGGACGGGCCACTGAAATGCCTACTTCTGCCCAACATTTTCCTTTAAATCACCAGGCACTATTCAATCCAAAAAGTCTGAAACTCCCTTTGCAAAAGTCTAAGGATGACTATGCGACCAAAGTGCGGCTCGCGAAACGGTTACGCAAACCCAAAAATAGCCGCGAAATCGACATCAAAAACGCCCCAGAAAACTGCCTCACTCTGCGACCATTTTGCGGTCCACAAAGAGGTTCTGCGGCCGCAGAACGGGGCACAGAAATGCCTACTTCTGCCCAACGTTTTCCTTTAAATCACCAGACACTATTCAATCCAAAAAGTCCGAACCTCCCTTCTTAAAAGTCTAAGGATGACTGTGCGACCAAAGTGCGGCACGCGAAACATTTATGAGATCGCAGAAATTGACATCGAAATCGACATCAAAAAAGCCCCAGAAAACTGCCTCACTCCGCGACGAATATGCGGTCCGTAGAGTGGTTCTGCGGCCGCAGAACGGGGCGCAGAAATGCCTACTTCTGCCCAACATTTTCCTTTAAATCACCAGGCACTATTCAATCCAAAAAGTCCGAACCTCCCTTCGTAAAAGTCTAAGGATGACTGTGCGACCAAAGTGCGGCCCGCGAAATGGTTACACGAACGCAAAAATAGCCGCGAAATCGACATCAAAAATGCCTCAGAAAACTTCCTCACTCTGTGACCATTCTGCGGTCCACGAAGAGGTTCTGCGGCCGCAGAACGGGGCACAGAAATGCCTACTTCTGCCCAACATTTTCCTTTAAATCACCAGACACTATTCAATCCAAAAAGTCCGAACCTCCCTTCGCAAAAGTCTATGGATGACTGTGCGACCAAAGTGCGGCCTGCGAAACGGTTATGCGATCGCAGAAATTGACCGCGAAATTGACATAAAAAAAGCCCCAGAAAACTGCCTCACTCCGCGACTAATCTGCGGTCCGTAGAGTGGTTCTGCAGCCGCAGAACGGGGCACAGAAATGCCTACTTCTGCCCAACATTTTCCTTTAAATCACCAGGCACTATTCAAACCAAAAAGTCCGAACCTCCCTTCGTAAAAGTCTAAGGATGACTGTGCGACCAAAGTGCGGCCCGCGAAACGGTTATGCGATCGCAGAAATAGTCGCAAAATTAACAATAAAACTGCCTCACTCTGCGACCATTCTACGGTCTGCAGAGAGGTTCTGCGTCCGCAGAACGGGCCACTGAAATGCCTACTTCTGCCCAACATTTTCCTTTAAATCACCAGGCACTATTCAATACAAAAAGTCCGAACCTTCCTTCGTAAAAGTCTAAGGATGACTGTGCAACCAAAGTGCGGCCAGCGAAACGGTTATGCGATCGCAAAAATTGACCGCGAAATCGACATCAAAAAAGCAACCAGAAAACTGCCTCACTCCCCGACCAATCTGCAGTCTGTAGAGTGGTTCTGCGGCCGCAGAACGGGACAAAAAAATGCCTACTTCTGCCCAACATTTTCCTTTAAATCACCAGGCACTATTCAATCCAAAAAGTCCGAACCTTCATTCGTAAAAGTCTAAGGATGACTGTGCGACCAAAGTGCGGTCAGCGAAACGGTTATGCCATCGCAGAAATTGACCGCGAAATCGACATCAAAAAAGCCCCAGAAAACTGCCTCACTCCCCGACCAATCTGCGGTCCGTAGAGTGGTTCTGCGGCCGCAGAACGGGACACAAAAATGCCTATTTCTGCCCAACATTTTCCTTTAAATCACCAGGCACTTTTCAATCCAAAAAGTCCGAACCTTCCTTCATAAAAGTCTAAGGATGACTGTGTTACCAAAGTGCGGCCAGCGAAACGGTTACGCGATCGCAGAAATAGCCGCGAAAGCGACATCAAAAATGCCCCAGAAAACTGCCTCACTCTGCGACCATTCTGCGGCCCGTAGAGTGGTTTTGCGGCCGCAGAACGGGGCACAGAAATGCCTACTTCTGCCCAACATTTTCCTTTAAATCACCAGGCACTATTCAATCCAAAAAGTCCGAACCTCATTTCGTAAAAGTCTAAGGATAACTGTGCGACCAAAGTGCGGCCCGCGAAAAGGTTATGCGATAGCAGAAATAGCCGCGAAATCGACATCAAAAATGTCCTAGAAAACTGCTTCACTCCCCGACCAATCTGCAGTCCGTAGAGTGGTTCTGCGGCCGCAGAATGGGACAAAAAATGCCTACTTCTGCCCAACATTTTCCTTTAAATCACCAGGCACTATTCAATCCAAAAAGTCCGAACCTTCATTCGTAAAAGTCTAAGGATGACTGTGCGACCAAAGTGCGGCCAGCGTAACGGTTATGCCATCACAGAAATTGACCGCGAAATTGACATCAAAAAAGCCCCAGAAAACTGCCTCACTCCCCGACCAATCTGCGGTCCATAGAGTGGTTCTGCGGCCGCAGAACGGGACACAAAAATGCCTACTTCTGCCCAACATTTTCATTTAAATCACCAGGCACTTTTCAATCCAAAAAGTCCAAACCTTCCTTCATAAAAGTCTAAGGATGACTGTGTTACCAAAGTGCGGCCAGCAAAACGGTTACGCGATCGCAGAAATAGCCGCGAAAGCGACATCAAAAATGCCCCAGAAAACTGCATCACTCTGCGACCATTCTGCGGTCCGTAGAGTGGTTTTGCGGCCGCCGAACGGGGCACAGAAATGCCTACTTCTGCCCAACATTTTCCTTTAAATCACCAGGCACTATTCAATCCAAAAAGTCCGAACCTCATTTCGTAAAAGTCTAAGGATAACTGTGCGACCAAAGTGCGGCCCGCGAAACGGTTATGCGATAGCAAAAATAGCCGTGAAATCGACATCAAAAATGTCCCAGAAAACTGCTTCACTTTGCGACCATTCTACGGTCTGCAGAGAGGTTCTGCGGCCGCAGAACGGGCCACTAAAATGCCTACTTCTGCCCAACATTTACCTTTAAATCACCAGGCACTATTCAATCCAAAAAGTCTGAACCTTCCTTCGTAAAAGTCTAAGGATGACTGTGCGACCAATGTGCACCCCGCGAAACGGTTACGCGATCGCAGAAATAGCCGCGAAAGCGACATCAAAAATGCCCCAGAAAACTGCCTCACTCTGCGACCATTCTGCGGCCCGTAGAGTGGTTTTGCGGCCGCAGAACGGGGCACAGAAATGCCTACTTCTGCCCAACATTTTCCTTTAAATCACCAGGCACTATTCAATCCAAAAAGTCCGAACCTCATTTCGTAAAAGTCTAAGGATAACTGTGCGACCAAAGTGCGGCCCGCGAAAAGGTTATGCGATAGCAGAAATAGCCGCGAAATCGACATCAAAAATGTCCTAGAAAACTGCTTCACTCCCCGACCAATCTGCAGTCCATAGAGTGGTTCTGCGGCCGCAGAATGGGACAAAAAATGCCTACTTCTGCCCAACATTTTCCTTTAAATCACCAGGCACTATTCAATCCAAAAAGTCCGAACCTTCATTCGTAAAAGTCTAAGGATGACTGTGCGACCAAAGTGCGGCCAGCGTAACGGTTATGCCATCACAGAAATTGACCGCGAAATTGACATCAAAAAAGCCCCAGAAAACTGCCTCACTCCCCGACCAATCTGCGGTCCATAGAGTGGTTCTGCGGCCGCAGAACGGGACACAAAAATGCCTACTTCTGCCCAACATTTTCATTTAAATCACCAGGCACTTTTCAATCCAAAAAGTCCAAACCTTCCTTCATAAAAGTCTAAGGATGACTGTGTTACCAAAGTGCGGCCAGCAAAACGGTTACGCGATCGCAGAAATAGCCGCGAAAGCGACATCAAAAATGCCCCAGAAAACTGCATCACTCTGCGACCATTCTGCGGTCCGTAGAGTGGTTTTGCGGCCGCCGAACGGGGCACAGAAATGCCTACTTCTGCCCAACATTTTCCTTTAAATCACCAGGCACTATTCAATCCAAAAAGTCCGAACCTCATTTCGTAAAAGTCTAAGGATAACTGTGCGACCAAAGTGCGGCCCGCGAAACGGTTATGCGATAGCAAAAATAGCCGTGAAATCGACATCAAAAATGTCCCAGAAAACTGCTTCACTTTGCGACCATTCTACGGTCTGCAGAGAGGTTCTGCGGCCGCAGAACGGGCCACTGAAATGCCTACTTCTGCCCAACATTTACCTTTAAATCACCAGGCACTATTCAATCCAAAAAGTCTGAACCTTCCTTCGTAAAAGTCTAAGGATGACTGTGCGACCAATGTGCGCCCCGCGAAACGGTTATGCGATCGCAGAAATAGCCGCGAAATTGACATCAAAAATGCCCAAGAAAACTGCCTCACTTTGCGACCATTCTACGGTCCGCAGAGAGGTTCTGCGGCCGCAGAACGGGCCACTGAAATGCCTACTTCTGCCCAACATTTTCCTTTAAATCACCATGCACTATTCAATCCAAAAAGTCCGAACCTTCCTTCGTAAAAGTCTAAGGATGACTGTGCGACCAAAGTGCGGCCCGCGAAACGGTTATGCGATAGCAGAAATAGCCGCGAAATCGACATCAAAAATGTCCTAGAAAACTGCTTCACTCCCCGACCAATCTGCAGTCCGTAGAGTGGTTCTGCGGCCGCAGAACGGGACAAAAAATGCCTACTTCTGCCCAACATTTTCCTTTAAATCACCAGGCACTATTCAATCCAAAAAGTCCGAACCTTCATTCGTAAAAGTCTAAGGATGACTGTGCGACCAAAGTGCGGCCAGCGCAACGGTTATGCCATCGCAGAAATTGACCGCGAAATTGACATCAAAAAAGCCCCAGAAAACTGCCTCACTCCACGACCAATCTGCGGTCCATAGAGTGGTTCTGCGGCCGCAGAACGGGACACAAAAATGCCTACTTCTGCCCAACATTTTCATTTAAATCACCAGGCACTTTTCAATCCAAAAAGTCCAAACCTTCCTTCATAAAAGTCTAAGGATGACTGTGTTACCAAAGTGCGGCCAGCGAAACGGTTACGCGATCACAGAAATAGCCGCGAAAGCGACATCAAAAATGCCCCAGAAAACTGCATCACTCTGCGACCATTCTGCGGTCCATAGAGTGGTTTTGCGGCCGCCGAACGGGGCACAGAAATGCCTACTTCTGCCCAACATTTTCCTTTAAATCACCAGGCACTATTCAATCCAAAAAGTCCGAACCTCATTTCGTAAAAGTCTAAGGATAACTGTGCGACCAAAGTGCGGCCCGCGAAACGGTTATGCGATAGCAAAAATTGCCGTGAAATCGACATCAAAAATGTCCCAGAAAACTGCTTCACTTTGCGACCATTCTACGGTCTGCAGAGAGGTTCTGCGGCCGCAGAACGGGCCACTGAAATGCCTACTTCTGCCCAACATTTACCTTTAAATCACCAGGCACTATTCAATCCAAAAAGTCTGAACCTTCCTTCGTAAAAGTCTAAGGATGACTGTGCGACCAATGTGCGCCCCGCGAAACGGTTATGCGATCGCAGAAATAGCCGCGAAATTGACATCAAAAATGCCCAAGAAAACTGCCTCACTTTGCGACCATTCTACGGTCCGCAGAGAGGTTCTGCGGCCGCAGAACGGGCCACTGAAATGCCTACTTCTGCCCAACATTTTCCTTTAAATCACCATGCACTATTCAATCCAAAAAGTCCGAACCTTCCTTCGTAAAAGTCTAAGGATGACTGTGCGACCAAAGTGCGGCCCACGAAACGGTTATGCGATAGCAGAAATAGCCGCGAAATCGACATCAAAAATGTCCTAGAAAACTGCTTCACTCCCCGACCAATCTGCAATCCGTAGAGTGGTTCTGCGGCCGCAGAACGGGACAAAAAATGCCTACTTCTGCCCAACATTTTCCTTTAAATCACCAGGCACTATTCAATCCAAAAAGTCCGAACCTTCATTCGTAAAAGTCTAAGGATGACTGTGCGACCAAAGTGCGGCCAGCGTAACGGTTATGCCATCGCAGAAATTGACCGCGAAATTGACATCAAAAAAACCCCAGAAAACTGCCTCACTCCCCGACCAATCTGCGGTCCATAGAGTGGTTCTGCGGCCGCAGAACGGGACACAAAAATGCCTACTTCTGCCCAACATTTTCATTTAAATCACCAGGCACTTTTCAATCCAAAAAGTCCAAACCTTCCTTCATAAAAGTCTAAGGATGACTGTGTTACCAAAGTGCAGCCAGCGAAACGGTTACGCGATTGCAGAAATAGCCGCGAAAGCGACATCAAAAATGCCCCAGAAAACTGCATCACTCTGCGACCATTCTGCGGTCCGTAGAGTGGTTTTGCGGCCGCCGAACGGGGCACAGAAATGCCTACTTCTGCCCAACATTTTCCTTTAAATCACCAGGCACTATTCAATCCAAAAAGTCCGAACCTTATTTCGTAAAAGTCTAAGGATAACTGTGCGACCAAAGTGCAGCCCGCGAAACGGTTATGCGATAGCAAAAATAGCCGTGAAATCGACATCAAAAATGTCCCAGAAAACTGCTTCACTTTGCGACCATTCTACGATCTGCAGAGAGGTTCTGCGGCCGCAGAACGGGCCACTGAAATGCCTACTTCTGCCCAACATTTACCTTTAAATCACCAGGCACTATTCAATCCAAAAAGTCTGAACTTTCCTTCGTAAAAGTCTAAGGATGACTGTGCGACCAATGTGCGCCCCGTGAAACGGTTATGCGATCGCAGAAATAGCCGCGAAATTGACATCAAAAATGCCCAAGAAAACTGCCTCACTTTGCGACCATTCTACGGTCCGCAGAGAGGTTCTGCGGCCGCAGAACGGGCCACTGAAATGCCTACTTCTGCCCAACATTTTCCTTTAAATCACCATGCACTATTCAATCCAAAAAGTCCGAACCTTCCTTCGTAAAAGTCTAAGGATGACTGTGCGACCAAAGTGCGGCCAGCGAAACGGTTATGCGATCGCAGAAATTGACCGCGAAATCGACATAAAAAAAGCCCCAGAAAACTGCCTCACTCCGCGACTAATCTGCGGTCCGTAGAGTGGTTCTGCAGCCGCAGAACGGGGCACAGAAATGCCTACTTCTGCCCAACATTTTCCTTTAAATCACCAGGCACTATTCAAACCAAAAAGTCCGAACCTCCCTTCGTAAAAGTCTAAGGATGACTGTGCGACCAAAGTGCGGCCCGCGAAACGGTTATGCGATCGCAGAAATAGTCGCAAAATTAACAATAAAACTGCCTCACTCTGCGACCATTCTACAGTCTGCAGAGAGGTTCTGCGTCCGCAGAATGGGCCACTGAAATGCCTACTTCTGCCCAACATTTTCCTTTAAATCACCAGGCACTATTCAATACAAAAAGTCCGAACCTTCCTTCGTAAAAGTCTAAGGATGACTGTGCAACCAAAGTGCGGCCAGCGAAACGGTTATGCGATCGCAGAAATTGACCGCGAAATCGACATCAAAAAAGCAACCAGAAAACTGCCTCACTCCCCGACCAATCTGCAGTCTGTAGAGTGGTTCTGCGGCCGCAGAACGGGACAAAAAAATGCCTACTTCTGCCCAACATTTTCCTTTAAATCACCAGGCACTATTCAATCCAAAAAGTCCGAACCTTCATTCGTAAAAGTCTAAGGATGACTGTGCGACCAAAGTGCGGTCAGCGAAACGGTTATTCCATCGCAGAAATTGACCGCGAAATCGACATCAAAAAAGCCCCAGAAAACTGCCTCACTCCCCGACCAATCTGCGGTCCGTAGAGTGGTTCTGCGGCCGCAGAACGGGACACAAAAATGCCTATTTCTGCCCAACATTTTCCTTTAAATCACCAGGCACTTTTCAATCCAAAAAGTCCGAACCTTCCTTCATAAAAGTCTAAGGATGACTGTGTTACCAAAGTGCGGCCAGCGAAACGGTTACGCGATCGCAGAAATAGCCGCGAAAGCGACATCAAAAATGCCCCAGAAAACTGCATCACTCTGCGACCATTCTGCGGCCCGTAGAGTGGTTTTGCGGCCGCAGAACGGGGCACAGAAATGCCTACTTCTGCCCAACATTTTCCTTTAAATCACCAGGCACTATTCAATCCAAAAAGTCCGAACCTCATTTCGTAAAAGTCTAAGGATAACTGTGCGACCAAAGTGCGGCCCGCGAAACGGTTATGCGATAGCAGAAATAGCCGCGAAATCGACATCAAAAATGTCCTAGAAAACTTCTTCACTCCCCGACCAATCTGCAGTCCGTAGAGTGGTTCTGCGGCCGCAGAACGGGACAAAAAATGCCTACTTCTGCCCAACATTTTCCTTTAAATCACCAGGCACTATTCAATCCAAAAAGTCCGAACCTTCATTCGTAAAAGTCTAAGGATGACTGTGCGACCAAAGTGCGGTCAGCGAAACGGTTATTCCATCGCAGAAATTGACCGCGAAATCGACATCAAAAAAGCCCCAGAAAACTGCCTCACTCCCCGACCAATCTGCGGTCCGTAGAGTGGTTCTGCGGCCGCAGAACGGGACACAAAAATGCCTATTTCTGCCCAACATTTTCCTTTAAATCACCAGGCACTTTTCAATCCAAAAAGTCCGAACCTTCCTTCATAAAAGTCTAAGGATGACTGTGTTACCAAAGTGCGGCCAGCGAAACGGTTACGCGATCGCAGAAATAGCCGCGAAAGCGACATCAAAAATGCCCCAGAAAACTGCATCACTCTGCGACCATTCTGCGGCCCGTAGAGTGGTTTTGCGGCCGCAGAACGGGGCACAGAAATGCCTACTTCTGCCCAACATTTTCCTTTAAATCACCAGGCACTATTCAATCCAAAAAGTCCGAACCTCATTTCGTAAAAGTCTAAGGATAACTGTGCGACCAAAGTGCGGCCCGCGAAACGGTTATGCGATAGCAAAAATAGCCGTGAAATCGACATCAAAAATGTCCTAGAAAACTGCTTCACTTTGCGACCATTCTACGGTCTGCAGAGAGGTTCTGCGGCCGCAGAACGGGCCACTGAAATGCCTACTTCTGCCCAACATTTACCTTTAAATCACCAGGCACTATTCAATCCAAAAAGTCTGAACCTTCCTTCTTTAAAGTCTAAGGATGACTGTGCGACCAATGTGCGCCCCGCGAAACGGTTATGCGATCGCAGAAATAGCCGCGAAATTGACATCAAAAATGCCCAAGAAAACTGCCTCACTTTGCGACCATTCTACGATCCGCAGAGAGGTTCTACGGCCGCAGAACGGGCCACTGAAATGCCTAGTTCTGCCCAACATTTTCCTTTAAATCACCATGCACTATTCAATCCAAAAAGTCCGAACCTTCCTTCGTAAAAGTCTAAGGATGACTGTGCGACCAAAGTGCGGCCAGCAAAACGGTTATGCGATCGCAGAAATTGACCGCGAAATCGACATCAAAAAAGCCCCAAAAAACTGCCTCACTCCCCGACCAATCTGCGGTCCGTAGAGTGGTTCTGCGGCCGCAGAACGGGACACAAAAATGCCTACTTCTACCCAACATTTTCCTTTAAATCACCAGGCACTATTCAATCCAAAAAGTCCAAACCTTCATTCGTAAAAGTCTAAGGATGACTGTGCGACCAAAGTGCGGCCAGCGAAACTGTTATGCTATCGCAGAAATTGACCGCGAAATCGACATCAAAAATGCCCCAGAAAACTGCCTCACTCTACGACCATTCTGCGGTCCGTAGAGTGGTTCTACGGCCGCAGAACGGGGCACAGAATTGCCTATTTCTGCCCAACATTTTCCTGTAAATCACCAAGCACTATTCAATCCAAAAAGTTCGAACCTCCCTTCGCAAAAGTCTAAGGATGACTGTGCGACCAAAGTGCGGCCCGCAAAATGGTTATGCGATCGTAGAAATTGACCGCTAAATCGACATCAAAAAAGCCCCAGAAAACTGCCTCACACCGCGACCAATCTGCGGTCCGTAGAGTGGTTCTGCGGCCGCAGAACGGGGCACAGAAATGCCTACTTCTGCCCAACATTTTCCTTTAAATCACCAGGCACTATTCAAACCAAAAAGTCCGAACCTCCCTTCGTAAAAGTCTAAGGATGACTGTGCGACCAAAGTGCGGCCCGCGAAACGGTTATACGATCGCAGAAATAGTCGCGAAATCGACAATAAAAATGCCCCAGAAAACTGCCTCACTCTGCGACCATTCTACGGTCGGCAGAGAGGTTCTGCGGCCGCAGAACGGGCCACTGAAATGCCTACTCCTGCCCAACATTTTCCTTTAAATCACCAGGCACTATTCAATCCAAAAAGTCCGAAACTCCATTTGCAAAAGTTTAAGGATAACTATGCGACCAAAGTGCAGCTCGCAAAACGGTTACGCGAACGCAAAAATAGCCGTGAAATCGACATCAAAAATGCCCCAGAAAACTGCCTCACTCTGTGACCATTCTGCGGTCCACAGAGAGGTTCTGCGGCCGCAGAACGGGGCACAGAAATGCCTACTTCTGCCCAGCATTTTCCTTTAAATCACCAGGCACTATTCAATCCAAAAAGTCCGAACCTCCCTTTGCAAAAGTCTAAGGATGACTGTGCGACCAAAGTGCGGCCCGCAAAATGGTTATGCGATTGCAGAAATTGACCGCGAAATCGACATCAAAAAAGCCCCAGAAAACTGCCTCACTCCGCAACCAATCTGCGGTCCGTAAAGTGGTTCTGCAGTCGCAGAACGGGGCACAAAAATGCCTACTTCTGCCCAACATTTTCCTTTAAATCACCAGGCACTATTAAATCCAAAAAGTCCGAACCTTCCTTCGTAAAAGTCTAAGGATGACTTTGTGACCAAAGTGCGGCCAGCAAAATGGTTATGCGATCGCAGAAATAGCCGCGAAATCGACATCAAAAATACCCCAGAAAATTGCCTCACTCTGCGCCATTCTGCGGTCCGTAGAGTGGTTTTGCGGCCGCAGAACGGGGCATAGAAATGCCTACTTCTTCCCAACATTTTCCTTTAAATCACCAGGCACTATTCAATCCAAAAAGTCCGAACCTCATTTCGTAAAAGTCTAAGGATGACTGTGCGACCAAAGTGCGGCCCGCGAAACGGTTAAGCGATAGCAGAAATAGCTGCGAAATCGACATCAAAAATGCCCCAGAAAACTGCTTCACTTTGCGACCATTCTACGGTCTGCAGAGAGGTTCTGCAACCGTAGAACGGGCCACTGAAATGACTACTTCTGCCCAACATTTTCCTTTAAATCACCAGGCACTATTCAATCCAAAAAGTCCGAACCTTCCTTCGTAAAAGTCTAAGGATGACTCTACGGCCAGCGAAACGGTTATGCGATCGCAGAAATTGACCGCGAAATCGACATCAAAAAAGCCCCAGAAAACTGCCTCACTCCCCGACCAATCTGCGGTCCGTAGAGTGGTTCTGCGGCCGCAGAACGGGACACAAAAATGCCTACTTCTGCCCAACATTTTCCTTTAAATCACCAGGCACTATTCAATCCAAAAAGTCTGAACCTTCGTTCGTAAAAGTCTAAGGATGACTGTGCGACCAAAGTGCGGCCAGCGAAATGGTTATGCCATCGCAGAAATTGACCGCGAAATC